>NW_011494838.1:5984727-6008963 GCF_000754665.1 Bison bison bison | reverse complement strand
CCAGTCTGTTGTCTCATGTCCAGTTCTAACTGTTGCTTCCTGACCTGCATACAAATTTCTCAAGAGGCAGATCAGGTGTTCTGGTATTCCCATCTCTTTCAGAATTTTCCACAGTTGATTGTGATCCACACAATCAAAGGCTTTGGCATAGTCAATAAAGCAGAAATAGATGTTTTTCTGGAACTCTCTTGCTTTTTCTATGATCCAGCGGATGTTGGCAATTTGATCTCTGGTTCCTCTGCCTTTTCTAAACCCAGCTTGAACATCAGGAAGTTCACGGTTCACATATTGCTGAAGCCTGGCTTGGAGAATTTTAAGCATTACTTTACTAGCGTGTGAGATGAGAGCAATTGTGCGGTAGTTTGAGCATTATGCTAGTAGTAGACTTGTCCTGAATGTGACAACAAAAAATGTCCCCAATGTTGCCCAGGGTCTCCTTGGAGGCAAAATGATTCCTGGCTGAGAAATACTGCTTTAGAATATTCTTTCTAGGTGATGTTCTACCTTGTGCTGAGAGCTCACGGTCTTCTTGGCCAGTGCCTTTCCATATCACTTTTGGTGAAAGATAAAAAGTCCTGACATGGACCTGTAAGGTTCTCTCTGCCCTTGCCACAGAATTTCTCTAACCTCGTCTCCTACTGTTCTTGTCCCGGATGTTGCTTCAGCTTCAGCGCCCTCTGTGCTGTGTCCTGTATCCGCCTGAGGGCTTTTGAGGTGGTTCTTCCCTCTGTGTGGGATCAGCTTCCCCAGATGGTCCCCTTGGCCAGCTCTCTTATCCTCTTCATTTCTTCATTGAAATATCACCTTCTCAACGACACTTATCTTAAAGTGCCCTTTTAAAAGTTACAAACCTTGGTCCTTGATATTCCTCTTCCCCCTTCTCTGCCCCTGTTCCTCTCTGTCTCGCTGTATTTATACATATGCTTCCTTGCTAGCTCAGACGGTGAAGAGTCTGCCTGCAATGCAGGAGACACTGGTTAGATCCATGAGCTGGGAAGATCCCTGGGAGTAGGAAATGGCAACCCACTCCAGTATTCTTGCCTAGAGAATCCCATGGACAGAGGAGCCTGGCAGGTTACAGCCCATAGAGTCGCAAAGAGTCAGACATGACTGAGTGACACTTTCACTTCATTTCAAACCTTCTAACATACAATATAATTTATATTGCCTAATTATTTATTATTTTAAATAAACTGTTTATTATTAAAATAAGCATTATTTTGATAGTTATTTATGATTTATTAGACTCCAAAATCACTACAGACAGTGACTGCAGCCATGAAATTAAAAGACATTTGCTCCTTGGAAAGAAAGCTATGATAAAGCTAGGCAGTGTATTAAAAAGCAGAGACATCACTTTGCCAACAAATGTCTATATAGTCAAAGATACAGTTTTTCCAATAGTCATGTATGGTTTTGAGAGTCTGACCATAAAGAAGGTTGAGTGCTAAAGAATTGATGTTTTTGAATTTTGGTGCTGGAGAAGACTCTTGAGAGTCCCTTGGACTGAAAAGAGATGAAATCACTCAATCTTAAAGGAAATCAAGCCTGGATATTCATTAGAAGGACTGATGCCGAAGCTGAAGCTCCAATACTTTGGCCACCTGATACAAAGAGCTGACTCATTGGAAAAGACCCTGATGCTGGGAAAGATTGAGGGCAGGAGTAGAAGGGGACGACAGAGGATGAGATGGCTGGATGGCATCACTGACTCAATGGACATGAGTTTGAGTAAGCTCTGGGAGTTGGTGATGGACAGGGAGGCCTGGTGTGCTACAGTCCACAGGGTCGCAAAGAGTCAGACACAACTGAGTGACTGAACTGAACTGAACTAAACTGGGAGATCATGAAGGACAGAGGAGTCCGGCACATTCAGTCCATGGGGTCGCAGAGTAGGACATGACTTAGTGACTGCTGCTGCTGCTGCTAAGTTGCTTCAGTCGTGTCCGACTCTGTGTGACCCCATAGACGGCAGCCCACCAGAAGCCCTCTGGGATTCTCCAGCCAAGAACACTGGAGTGGGTTGCCATTTCCTTCTCCAGTGCATGAAAGTGAAAAGTGAAAGTGAAGTCACTCAGTCGTGTCCGACTCCTTGCAACCCCATGAACAGCAGCCTACCAGGCTCCTCTGTCCATGGGATTTTCCAGGCAAGAGTACTGGAGTGGGTTGCCATTGCCTTCTCCAGACTTAGTAACTAAACAACAACAATTATTTACTATATTTATCATGTATTTCCCTTTTTCCCCTGCTAGAATACAAAGTCCGTGAGAACAGGGCTTTATTCCGTCTGTGTTGTTCATCCCACAACTGCTACATAATTTGTGTTTGATAAATTTGCACTGGGCTGAATTGGGAAACATTGAATTGAAGTAGCTCCCTCTGTCTTTTGACAGTACCATTGGGAACTTCCTCCTGCCTCTGACCCCTACTCTTCATTCCTGTGTCCCCCATGCTGTGTGACCACTCCTCCACCATGGAGTTCTGTGTCTCTTCCTGAAGTGCTCCCATTCTCCTTGACCAGGTTTCTACTGTCTGTTTCTTTGTGGTCCTCTCTTCCCCTTTTGTTCCTGAGCTGCCTGGAGCAGCAGAGGGGAAGCATGCATGCCTGGGTTTTGAAACAGCAGATTCTTCCCTTCTTATAGCTATTCTAGCCTTGAAAAAGAATGATTCAAAAGAGACTTGAAAAAGCAGGACCTCGCCATCCCCGGGAGCACAAACGATGGCCGTGAGAACAGAGGAGCCCCTTCAATCTCCGTGTTGGGAATTATTTATCACTGGAGCTGTGAATAGAAGGGCCAAGCTGTGGGGTTATTACGTCCTCGTCTCAAAGCCGGCCAGGGAGAGGCAGCCAAGAAGCCATTGCCACCAGGACTGGCAGGTGGGGACTCCAGGAGCCCACGTCTTGCCAGAGAGGCAGCCCTCGCTGACCCAGTTTCAGCACAACATCGCCTGACACAGCACTGCAATCCGCAACTTTAATAACGTGGTGACATACAGAGCAGTTTTGATGTAAAGTGGAGCTGACAGAGCAGCAGAGGGAAGGCTCTGCTTCTCGCTGAGCTGCGTGGGGAATCCACTCAAGGTGACTGCAACCTTCGCAGCCCAGTCGACAGTCCAAGCCTGCTTTTGCAAACAAGGAAGGCAGGTTTCTTTTCCAGGATGGCAGGTGTAGGGATGGCAGAGAGTGAGTGGAACCAGTGCAGAGCCAGTCCAAAAGTGTAATTAGTCAGACGGGTTGATGCAGCCTGTCTCTTCTGCTCTCACACGTGTCCTTCATGTTCCTGCTCTTCCTTGTCCCTGCCGCCCCTGCCTTCATCCAGGCCTCCATCTCCTGGGCTATTGCAAGAGCTGTGTGGTTTCCTTAAAGCTTGTCCCTTCCATCTACCTTGTTCACAACTGGTAGAATGGTCTTCAGAAAGCCTATCAATGATCAGGTCACTTTCCATATCGAACCCCTGCATGGCTCCCTGTTCTTGTAGGAAAATTAATGCCCAACATCAATGCCCAACTGAGTCCTCTGTGCTCGGCCTGTCAGCTACATTTTCAGCTTCTTCCACTCAGTTCTGTGTATTTCTCATCACTTCTTGCCACCACCACCTCCAGTTTTCTCTTTTTAAATTCATTGACCATACACTGGATTTTTCTTTTCCTAATATTCTGATATATAAGGTCATTAGTGTTCACTTGGATGCCTCCCATGCTGGGAGGCACTACCAGGCACTACCTCAAATGACAGCTTTTTTTTTTTTTTTTTATTGAGCAGTTGTAAAACTTTTCTTTCCTATGAAACACAAACTCTGTTTCATAACTTTTATTTGTTGCCCACCCTGTATCTGCTCTCTGGAGTCCCATGGAATACGTTCTGTCCCAGGACTCCCTTCTGAGAATTGAACTCAGTGAATTACATCTTTTGAGCTTCTTATCTGTGCTAAAGTTCCAGGGTCCTTTACTCACTTTTCATGCATTATGGTTTCTCCCATCTCAACTCTCTCCATCTTGTCTTTCTGTACCTTCCTTGAAGAGTCAAGATTCCCCTTATAATCAACAGGGGGAGAGAGTACAGTGTGCACTTAAAAATAACAATCACAATTAGCAACGATAACAGCTGAAAGTGGTCTTGGCATATGGAAACGGACGTTTTGACCTGGGTTGTGCAATGTGATTTATTCTACTATTCCTGCATTTACCATATATATGTCTATTGAGCAAGGAAAGTACACAAAATAAAACACAGTTCCTGTTCTCCAGTGTTTCCCAGTCTAGAGGGCAGGGGTGGGATGAAGGCAGTAACCAAGTAAGTAGTGATCACAACTAAATGTAATTAGAGACTTGATGGGGGCTATGCCAGCACTGAAAAGAGGTCCCAGGGGCTTCCCTGGCCATCCAGTGGGGGTTAAGACTTCAGGTTTCCAATGCAGCAGGCAACGGTTCGATCCCTGGTCGGGGGAACCAGGATCCCACATGCCAAGAGGTGTGGCCAAAAAAAGGTCCCTAGCCTTGTATGGGGGGTACTGAAAAGAGGCAAAGGGGTAGCGAAGAGCAGGGTGGAGCAACTGCCGTCTACACAGAGGCTGGGAGGATAACAGATATTCATAAGGTGAAAGGAGTGGACGAGGACATTCCAGGTGGCGTGGACAGCAAGAGGAGAGGCCCAGAGATGAGGCCGCAGGAAGTCTTCAGCGACCTCAAAGGTTCTTACAATTCCTGACCAGGGTTTTGTATATGAAGAGGTTGATTCCTGAGTCTAGACTACGGTTCAAATGTAGTTCCAGAAGAGAGAGATTACTGGGGCTTGAAATTGTCAGGACAATCTCCCTGGAGACAGAGGGCCATGAGGTGGGCCCGGAAGGAAAAACACATTACAGAGAGCAGAGAGGAGGGGAGATGGATATCTATATGCAAATACGTCCGCATACATACATCTGCTTCATATGCGTTTAAACCTCAAATTGACTTTCATTTGCCTTCCCCTTTGGTTTCCATGGTAACCCTGGCCACTTAGTTTTCTTTTAACCTCCTTTTCATTGTTTCAGGATGAGGTGAGCTGCATGAGGGTTAACCAGTCAGGGGAAGACAGGAGATTTTAAAGCAATTATTTGAATTTTTTTTTTTTTAAAGAAAATCGCCAACTTTGCAATTTAATGCAAACTGTCTCTGGTATATTTGCCCTGAAGGATGCTGTAGGGAGAAACAGGAGCCAGAATCCTTTTCGTCCCCTCCTCCCTGACTTCTATTATTACCGTGCACTTACTGCTAATACAGCATCTAAACTTGCAATCTCGGTAACTATGGCAATAAAATGGGTGAGATTCCCTTCCATTATGACTTGAATTGTTAGGACTTTGCAAAGAGCACGTGCTTCTGCACAGGGGAGTTATGGGGGGAAGCACTCCTGGGAAAACACTTATTTCAGCTCCCTGCGGGGAGTTGAAGACCCTCGTCTATCAGTCCACATTCACGTGGAGAATTATCACCAAACTGTGTCAGAGGGCGCAGACATTGTGCCTGGGAGGTACAGAGCACATGCAAACATCCACAGCTCGCACCTGCCACCCACCCACCCCTTCCCCACCACAGGGCTCGATGGCTTCAGGGCATGTAGGATCTTAGTTCCCTGTAGACCCAGGAAGCCAGGGCAGCACGAAGCCCAAGAGACACGGCAGGTTAGAGGCAAGGGTGGAGGATCTAATCCAGAGATCAGCAAACTTTTCCCTGTAAAGGACTGAACAGGAAATATTTTAGGCTTCAAGAGCTGTATCATCTTGGTTGCAACTCTTCAGCGCTGCCTTTGCTGCTCAAAAGCAGTTACAGACACAATGCACATGAACGGACAGGTGTATTGCAGTATGGTTTTATTAATGGATACAGAAATCTGAATTTTGAAGACTTTTCAGTGTGTCATGAAACAGTATTATTCTTTTGATTTTTCCCCTCAGTAAAAATTGTAAAGACCAGGGACCTCCCTGGTGGTCCAGTGGATAAGAATCTGCCTTGCAATGCAGGGTTCGATCCCTGGTAGGGGGAAATAAGATCCCACATGCTGTGGAGCAATCAAGCCTGTGGTGCAAATACTGAGCCTACACGCCAAAACTGGGGAGCCTACGCACCTCAACGAAATATCCCGCATAATGCACCGAAGATCCCGTGTGTCACAACTGAGAGCCGATACAGCTCTTAGTAAATAAATATACAGTAAATAAATATTAAGAAAACAAAACAAAACTAAAAGCCATTCTTAGTTCTCGGATTCCTCAAAAATAGGTGGTAGGCTGGATTTGGCCTGTAGTTGAAAGTCTGCAGTTCCTCATTTAATCTATGCCACAAACAATGCATTCCGGTGCATTGAAGTGCTGCTGCTGCGGCTGCTAAGTCACTTCAGTCGTGTCCGACTCTATGCGACCCCATAGACAGCAGCCCGCCAGGCTCCTCCGTCCGTGGGATTCTCCAGGCGAGAGCACTGGAGTGGGTGCCATCGCCTTCTCCCGCATAGGAGTGCATTCTAGTGCATTTCCTCATTCTCACCTGCTTCAGTTTGTTGTTGTTATATGTAGTATGAAGTTCTATGAATACTATTTGGTTTTTATTGTGTGTCAAGCACTATATTAAGTCCTGCAAGTAGGTCATCTGATTTAATCATCACTAAAATACACTTTATAGATGAGGAAAATAAGGCTCAGCAATTGACTTGCTCCAGGTCATGCGGTTTTAAGAGCAGACATGCAGGCACAGGGTCTACCTGTAGCTTAGAGATACGGCATGGCTTTCCTTTCCGTTGAGAGGTCAGTTTCTGCATCTACCAGATTCTGACACACCCTACTGTCAGCGATCTTAAGCACACCTGTGAGAACAAGGCCTGGGGCTTTCAAAAGTCATCCCAATGCAGTACACACAAGAGTTCACTGGGAATGGCCTTGTGGACCCCAGCTGCTCAGCCTCCTGAGCACCCCTCAACAGTCCTAATTTGTGATTAACTCTTGCCTTGACTACATAATGCCATATGTACCTTTTCCAGCTCCCAGCTCTGGCTGTGCCCCAGGAACAGCCCTCAGACTTCTGGGTGCCCTCCACCTGCTTTTCCAGCCTCTGCTTCTTCCCTGCCTTTGCTGGCCTGTCTTGGTGCTGATCGCTTAGCACCAAAGTCCTCAGATTTCCTTCCTTGGCTGGCTCTTCTCAACTCACCATCCCATCCCCTCCAAGCCCTTCAGGGAGAGGTTCTGGGAATTCGGGATGCTGGGCAGGGAGAGAATGCTCCATGCTCCTGGCAGAGGGCCATTGTCTTCTAATCTCCAAGGAGGCAGGAGATTTCAATTGCTTAGGACAGTCCTGGAGGGGAAAACTAGGAAGAGTGAGAATTCATGAAGTGGCAGTTGTCTCTCTTACAGATCTCAGTCCAGGTCACTCAGTACACCTCCCACCACAGGCAGCTGTGACAGGGGACAGAGGACTGGGCCAGGGGTTTCGGGTTCTGGATTCAGGTCTTCAGTTGCTTTCTACACGATACGAAGGCCCAACTTTCTCATCTTCCCTTCTGCTGGAATGAAGTAGCTCTATGACTTTGGGAAACGTGAAGTTTGGCAGCAGCTGACCTTGCTGTACTCGGCAAGTCGTGTGACCTTGGGAAACCCGGGTCCCCTTCTCCGGGCCTTATTATCCCACCCGTGCCATGTGAATGGTAATCATCTCCAGCTCCAGAGACCTCCAATTTCAGCCTTTTCTGTTCTGCCTCCCAAGGAACTGGCACATCTGCTTTTGGGATCCATTACTTTGCAAACTTTTAAGGGATTTTCCTCCCTTTCAGTCCCTAGAAAATTGCTGCAGTTCTTTCTTTGGAAAGAACATTAGCCAAGCCATGTGCTAAGCAAATGCATTCAGCTTCTCCCTATCTGATTTCTCTTTTTCTCATTTGTCAGCAAAGGAGAAACCTCCCAGCTATTAATCAAACTCCTGGCGGTGGATAGCTTTAATTGCAGAAGCCATTCCTGGTTGAGGGATGCTCAACTTTTCCAAAGAAAGCCTGCTGCCTAATGCCGAAGAGAAACAATTAATTACCTGCTTCTCCTGTCCCCAGCAGAGATGCAGATGAACTAACAATATTGCTGCTGCACCAAATCCTCTCTCACGAAGGTGGAGGAAAGCCAAAGCTAACTCAGACAGCGCTCATGAAAGTTCAATGCCCAAACAGAAGGTTGGCTATAAGGCTCTGGTAGGACCCCGGCTTATCCCTCTGGTATCTTTACTTTAAGATGCATACTGATAAACTCAGCCTTACTGAGTGAGTCACTGGGATGTTGACATGCCTGAAAATCATATTCTCTGAGGAAGGATCAGAGAATTCACAGAGATGTTGAATTCGGAGAAAAAGTTTAGGTGGAGGGAAGGAATGGGTGCAATTAAAAAAATAAAATAAAATAAAATGGATAAGACTTATTTTTTATGTTCCAGTGGAATTATGAGTGAAATTTACCATTTCATAGAAGAAGAAATTCTTGGGACTTGGAACTGTGTGCCCATGGAAAGGGATTCCCCCAAATAGAGTCAAGTCTCTTGTCTCTGGAGGTTTCCAAGAATCTCTGAGGATGTTATAAGGCAATCTTTGTATTGGATGGGAGGTTAACTAAAATCTCTTGGATAGGTAGTCACCCTTCTTTAGGGTCTTGTTTTACTAACACCTTTGACTTACTTCAAGGTTTTCAATTTTAGAGACAACATAGGAGTAGATAGGGGGAGAGCAGAGACAGGTAATGGTGACTACTTTTTTTTTAAATCCTCAATTGGCACAAGGATAGGATAGAACTAATACTCTCTTTGGAACTTGGAACTAGGTTGGCTTTCTCTGCATCCCAATACTTAGCAGATGCTCTGCAGAGAGTGAATATTTGAGACATGTTTGAAAAGCTTTTTATTACGTCAAATTTAAACTTGCACTTTTGGTGTGAGTTCTGGGAGGCAACATTACACAGTTTTGAAGAGAAAAACCTGAATTGGACTGAGCAGAGTCTACACCTTGGTTCCTCGTGTCCGAGGTGAGTGAACCCTGGACAGGCGGCATAAACGCTCAGAGCCCCAGTTTCCTTGTTGATAGAACAGGGATACGTTTACACACCTCATGGCACTGCAGCGAAGACTTAATGAGATTATAAACACAAAATGCCTACAACACGGCTTGACAAAAAAAGCAGCGGACATTTATTCAGCACTTAAAATATACCAAGCACGGTTCTATGCATTTTGCACATACCATTTAAGAGTCATGATAACTCTATTGTTGAATATGATACTAAGGAACAGAGGGGTTAAGTGATGTGCCCAAGGTCACACAGTGAGGAAACAGCAGCACAAGGATTCTGAGCTGACGTTCTTGATCCCTATTAGCTACTGCTTCATAAGCACTGACCATCATCTCTGTGTTACTATCGTTCCCACCCATCTTCCAGTACAAATTTTGTTTCCGTTTTTTCTTCTCGTTGCTACTTCTGCCACATGCGGGCATACATACTACTCTACTGCACAACGAATGCCCAAGGGACTGAGGTTTTGTTTGATTTCTTATTTCTCCTTCCATGGAGTCTTGCATGGCCTTTGCACCTGACGGATATTGTTTACATGTTAGATACCTTCATTCAGGCCCCGATCTCTTCAGAGCAGCAGTCCCCAACCTTTTTGGCACCAGGTTACACAGGAGATGGGGCTTCCCTAGTGGTGCAGACAGTAAAGAAATGTGTCTGCCATGTGGAAGACCCGGGTTCAATCCCTAGGTTGGGAAGATCCCCTGGAGAAAGAAATGTCAACCCACTCCAGTATTCTTGCCTGGAGAATCCCATGAACAGAGGAGCCTGGCGGGCTACAGTCCATGGGGTTGCAAAGAGGCGGACTTGACTGAGCGACTAAGTTCACATATAACACACGCGGGTTCATGGAAGACAGTTTTCCAAGGATCAGACGTGAGGGGCAGAGGATGGTTTGGGGATGCTTCCAGCGCGTTTCATATACTGTGCACTTTGGTTCTATTATTATTACCTCAGCTCTGCCTCACATCACCAGCTATCAGATCCCAGAAGTTGAGGACATCTGTTTCAGAGTACTGGATTGGATTAGCTCCGCCTCACATCACCAGCTATCAGATCCCAGAAGTTGAGGACATCTGTTTCAGAGTACTGGATTGGAATCAACTTCAGCCAACTTGCACCTGTTTCTTCTTTTATTTCATTTGTTTATTTATTTATATATTTAATTATACATCTGCAGTCAGAATAACATGTTGAAAAACACAGGGGCTGTGTTTGAATCCAGGTCTCTGGCACACCAGGCCATGTTAACCTAACCTTTTTTTGCTTTGTTGCCTGGTCTGTAATGGAAGCAACATAAAACCTGCTGCTGCTGCTGCTGCTAAGTCGCTTCAATCGTGTCCGACTCTGCGTGACCCCATAGACGGCAGCCCACCAGGCTCCCCCATCCCTGGGACTCTCCAGGCAAGAACACTGTAGTGGGTTGCCATTTCCTTCTCCAATGCATGAAAGTGAAAAGTGAAAGGGAAGTCGCTCAGTTGAGTCCAACTCTTCGCGATCCCATGGACTGCAGCCTACCAGGCTCCTCCACCCATGGGATTTTCCAGGCAAGAATACTGGAGTGGGGTGCCATGCCTTCTCCAAACATAAAACCTAAGTTTGATGAATAAACAGTCATAGAGGGAATGTGCTTAACAGAAGAGACTTCTTTGGGGATGGAAAATGTTTACATTTACTTGCTGAGCTACAGAACTAGCAAGGGGGAAATGACGTGGATTAAGCCGAAAAGCCCCTGTAATCCTTGTCTGTGACTTCACCCTCTTAGCTCCCCTGAATTGGCTTTGCCTCAATTCCTGCAAGAGTGGACACCACTTCCTAGTGAACCACCACCAATTCCTGGGGAGCCCAAAGCTTCCATCTTTCACTTAAGCCTCTCTCACTGTAGCTATAAAGCAGTGAGTCAGGTATGGGGGTGGATGGGGGCTGCTCTTAATGCTTTCATGGTTTTCTTCTCAGTTGCTTAAAATACTGCCCCCCCTTTTTTGAAGTATTTTTTCAGAGTATGAGTATGTGTAATTATTATTTTTTAAAACCTTGCTGTTCTTTCTTTCCTTGCGTGTATCAGGCTTTCTCAACAGCTTCAAATGTAAAACTTTGAAGTAAGTGAGCTTTTTAAAGAACTGAAAACTCAGCCCGATGCCCGGAAGTCCCATGGGCAACCTTGCCGCAGTAACCACTCTGGGTGGAACTCATTAGTGCCGGCTGTTTCACCGCCGCCACGCAGGCCGGCCACACCGTGGCTCCCTGGCTTTGAGCCCCGGTAGGGATGCGCGGGGCAGCGGGGGCCGCCAGCTCACGGGGTCGGGGTGGCCCCCGGCCCGGCGGGCGCAGAGTCGATTGTGCAGCCAGCAACGGCGAGCAGATTACATCTGAGCCGCCTTTCAAGTCGCCGGTAGCTTTCAAAACGGGGCTTTGAAAGGCTGGACTCCCCTGGCTCTGTACTGGAGGACGGAACTTAGCTTTGCAGGGAGGCCGGACCGACTCACACGTGCCTGCCTCTGAGGCGCTCGCCTTCGTTCACACGAGAATAAAAGGAAGAAGACTTTGTCTGGCGGGTGTTCGTGTGCATGGTTTCCATCCCTTTATTTACAGAGGAAACGTTCGGACTCCTGGAGTTCTCACTGGCCACTGGGGGGATGAATGGGCTGTTTGAAGTGAGAGCACTGAACGTTTCTCTTTGGGATATATATACACATACATACATACCTACATATTCTGTCTCTCTTTGCTCAAACTCAGTGATGTTCTTTTACCTAGGCATCTGATTGGGGCGGGGAGAAAACAGGCAGATACATGTAGAGTTAGGATGTTGCTATCACACAACCCCCTTTTTTCTTGCTTTTGACCCTGGTCTCCTGGCCCCGGTTGAATGAGCAGTCTTTCCACACTATGGGAGAAGGGGTAGGAAATTCAGTGGATAGAATGCAGGCTTTGCAACTCTCCAGATGAGTCTGAATTTTTCTGCAGTGGCTTAACTGTGAGAAGATGTGTGACACATAGCAACTGTCCAGCCTTCTCCCTCAGCACCAGAAACTGGCCCTTTGCTTTTGCATCTTGAGCTTCTGCTCGCTCCTGTTTGTGCAGGTTCTTTCCAGCACAAAGGCTGGAAATTTAACTGCACAAGGTCTCCAGGGCTTTCCTTTGCACCAGCACTTACTGTGACATCCTTCCTTAGTATACTACATGGTATGCTACACTCAGATGCTCAGTCGTGTCTGACTCTTTGTGACCCCATAGACTGTAGCCTGCCAGGCTCCTCTGTTCATGGGATTTTTCCTTAGTATAACTGCTTAATATTCTTATAAACTCTATCTATCTATAAACTGTATCTATTTGTTCCAAACCATCCCTGTCAATATGAGACCCAATTCTTGGTTTTAGGAGTATGACTCCGCCTCTAGGTCATCCAAAGGATCATTCAGGACATCTTACTGGGTTAAAAGGAAATGTAATTAAGTACTCCTTGGTTTGCAAGAACAATTTTTTTACTCAGGGCTTCATAGGAAATTTATCAACGAATCAGCATAAGCCTGGAAGAGCATACTGAAATAAACTTTCTCAGAACAGGAATATAGATTGAATGTAGCAGTCCTCAAGAGCAGTCTTGTTAATCCCTTCTTACAAGAAAGTGGGATTTCAGGATCTCCATGAATTCCCAAGGCAACACAGAAAGTGGAGAAGCCAGAACACGGGGAATGGAGGATTTCTGACTCAGTGATGCTCCTTCCACACAGAGCGGATTGTCAGCTTCCTCATTCCTAGTCCTCTTCCCCTCTTTTCCTGGGAGAAATTCTATCTCTTAATTCTTTACCTCAAACTTTGTGTGCCCTGAATCCTTATCAGGCTGTGACAGGCGGTCCTGGGCAGACAGCCCACTCAGTTTCCTGTGAGTAGACCTTTCCGTTCTCATACACAAGCTGCGTTGTGTACCAAGGGCGTATTCCCTTTAGCAGCAAGGAACTGTTAATTACAGAGGCTCCTGGGCTCCCTGTTGCAAAAAGAGCAGCTCTTGTCTTCCTTTGTGTCTCTGCCCAGCCCAGCACAGAAAGGCTACATTGTTTGAAAGTTTACAAGCAGAACCTTAATTGAGGCATAAAAGCCCCTGTCTTTGATCTTCCCAGGACCTGTGGTTCTCCCATCACCCGAGTCCTGTTGCTGAAGACACAGGTTGGAGCGAAGCCTGCAGTCAGACTTGTGCCAAAGGCACCAAGCAGGATGGTGGAGCTGCCCGCCTCCTTCCTTCTTTCTAGCAACACTGAAAGCCCTTCCTGTGTGTGCTTATCTGTCGCTTGCAAGTGAATCCCCAGGCCTGATCTCTGTGGTCGTCTCCCTGTTCTGTGATACAGGCCTGTGTTCTTAGCTTGCAAATATTTCTATGAGAATTTCTATGCCTCCTTTCTAGAACTGCTCCCTCCCACTCTGTATTATTATCTCATATCTGTTCTAAATCCCAGCTGCAGCTTTATGACTCACTGACTTAACTGGATTTCAGTGTTTTGTGGGATGCCTCATTCATTCATTCACTCGCTCATTCATCCATTCAATTAATTTCTTCCTCACTCACTAATCCATGCATTTCTTCAGGCATTCACTTTCTTTCTTGTCCCCTTTTCTGTCTCTGATTGACTGAGCCAAAGGAGACATCATCTGTAATATGTTGACCAGAATCACAGAAATATAAGGACTCCTGCATGCGTGTGCTTGTTTGAATTAATGAAAATACCTGGAGGGAACAGATGCAATCATCTAAAATCTGTGTAACACTGCCTTTCCCAGAGAGGGGTTCACCCAAGGTTGTTTGAAGGTCTAAGGTGGTATTTACAGAGCAAATCAGCTTAGTGTAATATAAAAATTTAGTTTTTGGAGAGAAAGAAAAAAACTGAGTTCAAATGTCAGCAGTGCTACTTAGCAGCTCTCTGACTCTGGGCAAGACACTTAACTGCTCTGAGCCTCACTGTTCTCCTTTATAAGAAAGAGGTGCTGATATCTATCTTGTAGAGGCACGTGGGAAAAGAGAAAATGCTTCTATGTACTTAGAACAGGTCCCAGCACACCACTGTTGTGGTTGCCATTTTTATTACTACAACTCGTCTGTGAAGGTGTGTTCTGACCCAGCTGGATAGCATTGTTGACGGGCCCCTGTGTCTTCTAAGGAATCATGGATACTCTGATGCTCTCACAAGAGAAAACCTGAAAAGTGGGCTTTCCTGGAGGAAACCTTCAGCCTGAAATGAAACTGCTGGTGCTTTAGATTTCCCTTCCATCACCTCCTGTCGGGGAGCTGGAAGCCCATGTGTAAAGGACAGCAGTAGTGACATCTGGAAGAGCCAGAGGAACAGGCAAAGAGCAGGCATGCTGGGAGCAGCATGTTACCAGGCGAAGAGTGCGCGCTGGGAGCAACATGTGACCAGGCGAAGAGCGGGCATGCCGGGAGCAGCACGTGACCAGGCGAAGAGCGGGCATGCTGGGAGCAGCACGTGACCAGGCGAAGAGTGCGTGCATGCTGCGAGCAGCGAGTGACCAGGCGAAGAGCGGGCATGCTGGGAGCAACACTTGACCAGGCGAAGAGCGCTGTGTGCTGGGAGCAGTGCGAGACCAGGCGAAGAGCGTGCGTGCTGGGAGCAGCGCGTGACCAGGCGAAGAGCGCTGCGTGCTGGGAGCAGTGCGAGACCAGGCGAAGAGCGTGCGTGCTGGGAGCAGCACGTGACCAGGCGAAGAGTGCGCATGCTGGGAGCAACACGTGATCACCTCAGTAACGCATGAGTTTCCCTGCCTCCAGTTTGGGATGCATCCCTGTCTCAAACATGCACTCACTCATCTGTCTTCTTGTAACACATTCATATTTGATATACTCAGCTCTGGAAAAAATTTCTGGAGAGGTCTTCCCTTACTTCCACTGCATTACTAACATAGTTTTCAAATGTTAGTTTTTGTTGTTTTGTTTTTTTTCCTTTTGTAGCATCTTTTTTTCTGTTCAGCACACTTCTTGCTCTGAAATCCCACATGTAAAACATTGCAGTCTGTTCTAGACCTGTGGTGTCAGATTCAGGGAGTCAGCCCATTCGGTCTGTATCCTGTCTATTATCCTATGCAGTCTTGCAGGGATTCTGGAGAACCTCCTTTTAGTTTAGGAATGAAAGTGTCAAGACAGCACAAGGTTGTTGAAAATGTAAAACTTTGTTTCAGTAGAATTGTGAAATAGTAGCCATTTGTACCAACATACTAAAGAGTCTGGAGATGGAAATGGCAACCTACTCCAGTAATCTTGGCTGGAGAATTCCATGGACAAAAGAGCTTGTCAGGTTACAGTCCATGGGGTTGCAAAGAGTCAGGCATGACTGAGCAACTATCACTCACAAAAGAGTCTGCACTGGCAGATTTATCCACCTCACTGCCGGTCAGTTCTGACGGAAGGACTAAGATACAGTCCAGGGTTATGGGATGATAGTGGCACAGAGAAGCATGGGAGGATGCTTCCACACCTTTTATATTACGGTATTGTCTGACCAACCTGTGATGTTAGGAAAGTCACATCACCACCAGCAGCACACCCACTGTGTGGCCTGGGAGCCTGACATTCTGAGAAGTCGCCCAGCTGAGAAGTGGCAGGGCTGAGAGCAGAGGTCAGGCTGTCTTACTCTGTTTCCCATGCATGCCACTGTGCTTTCCCGGCCTTGGCCCTCCACCTCGGCCAGCCTTCCATCAGTTGACCCTCTCATGAAAGTGGGAGGAAAATGCATGATCCAAGGAATGTTCTTTCTGCCCCTTGCAATGGCCATTTCCCCTTCCTTTCCTGTTCATTACCCCCTTGTCTTCCATCAGTTCAGTTCAGTTGCTCAGTCGTGTCCGATTCTTTGTGAACCCATGGACTGCAAAGCACACCAGGCCTCCCTGTCCATCACCAACTCCCAGAGTTTATTCAAACTCACATCCATTAAGTTGGTGATGCCATCCAACCATCTCATCCTCTGTCGTCCCCTTCTCTTCCTGCCTTCAATCTTTCCCAGGATCAGAGTCTTTTCAAATGAGTCAGCTCTGCGCATCAGGTGGCCAAAGTATTGGAGTTTAAGCTTTAGCATCAGTCCTACCAATGAACACCCAGGACTGATCTCCTTTAGGATGGAGTGGTTGGATCTCCTTGCAGTCCAAGGGACTCTCAACAGTTTTCTCTAACAACACAGTTCAAAAGCCTCAATTCTTCTGTGCTCAGCTTTCTTTATAGTCCAACTCTCACATCCCTACATGACTACTGGAAAAATCATAGCTTTGATTAGACAGACCTTTGTTGGCAAAGTAATGTCTCTGCTTTTTAGTATGCTGTCTAGTATCTTCATCTGTGGCTGACATATTAGTTTGTTTCAGAAAAATAGATGTTCCCTTAGTTCTTGAGACAGAGATGCGGAGAAAAGCCTACAATAGATCCAACCAGAGAGGAGGGTCCGGAGGCTATGCCCTTCCCTTTCCCTGAGCATTCAAGAAAGAGGCTAAAATAAGCACTGTTGGCTCAACGGTGGCTGAGGGAAGAGCTTCCAGGGGCAGGAACAAGCCCCTTGTGGCCATCTACAGCTCAGAGACGGGAGAGTGGGGGAGGGAGGCAGATCTATCATCTGAGGCCACTTCCTTCTCTCCTTTGAAACTAGCCTTTCAAGTGAGAAAAGAGGCTGTACCAGGATGAAAGGACAATTATGGCCTCCCTGTAGTCAACAAGAATGTCGGCTGGCCCCTCAAATTTAGGTGAGCATGCACTGTGCAGCATGAGGCTTCTCATTCGGGCTTGGAAGTACATGGGAACCCCCAAAGTAAAGCAGCCACTGATGAGTAAATCGCTCCTTGTTATCTGAACAACATTTTGCAGAGAAAAAAAAAAAGAAAAAACAGCTTTTTTGTGCTTTATCTCATTTGATCCTGACAGTAATTCTCTAAGGGAATAGAGAGATAATCACCCCATTTCACAGAAGGGAAAATTGAGGTTCAATGTGGCTATGTGATTTTCCTAAAATCACACAATTATGAAATAGCATAGTCAAAATTTAAATCCCGACCTTCTGACTCAAATGCAGAAACATTGCTATATCCATCAGTGCTTAATTTTATGAGAGAATTTATCTCCATAGTGATGCCATCTAAGTTTGCCAAGGATGGAGCTGTGAGGTCAAGTTGCTTACAAGTTATTTCAGTGAAATTATACTAGGACATTCCTTGTAGCATTTTAGAAGGAAAAAAAAAATGGTTCCTTGTCAAATCAACCACATTACTCTCAGTTTAAAAAAGAAAGAAACAAAACACCAATACAGTATACTAACACATATATATGGAATTTAGAAAGATGGTAACAATAACCCTATATACGAGACAGCAAAAGAGACACTGATGTATAGAACAGTCTTTTGGACTCTGTGGGAGAGGGAGAGGGTGGGATGATTTGGGAGAATGGCATTGAAATATGTATAATATCATATATGAAACGAGTCACCAGTCCAGGTTCGATGCACGATAGTGGGTGCTTGGGGCTGGTGCACTGGGACGACCCAGAGGGATGGTATGGGGAGGGAGGAGGGAGGAGGGTTCAGGATAGGGAACACATGTATACCTGTGGCAGATTCATTTTGATATATGGCAAAACCAATACAATATTGTAAAGTTAAATAAAATAAAAATTTTAAAAAAAATTAAAAAATTAAAAAAAAGAAAGAAACAGAAAAATGACAAATGAATTGTGGAAAAAAACATGGTCACATTCAGAGTAAATTTTAACATTTGAAACTATGAGACAGTCAGATTTTCTAGGACATTTGTGTCTTATATAATAATATCCTGACTGAGAAAAGGATCTCAGTAGGTTGATGGCTGGGTTGGGACAGATTAAGGATACAGGTGAAGAGCAAAAAGGTTAAAAATGATGAGGGAACTTCCTTGATGCCACAGTGGATAAGTGTTGAGGTCCTTTAATGGACTAGAACCTGATGGTCTGGAGTCGATGATAAGAAAGTAAAGGAGAGAGAAAGAGGCTTATATTCCTTGGTTTACAAAGAAAACCAATAAAGCTCCTGACATGGGGCTTGTGCTATTCATGAAGGCATCTGGTGCCCTCTTGATGGGATGAAGGCACAGAGCACCTTCTCGAGAGAGTCTTAGAAGCCCAGGCAGGAAAGTGAACACAGCGGGCTTCTGTGCTCCAGAGAAATAGCCTGAGAGAGAGAGAGAGAAAGAAGACATGGGGACCCAAGCTCTGATGGAGCAAAGGTGTTTTATTCAACATTGTGTGGGTATTTATACTGTCTTACAAGGTAGCTATTTTCAGCAGAGATAAAATCAAAACTTACAAGTTATGAAGGAAACATGAGGTCATCCATATGAAAGAGGGTTGTAAATAATCATATTTACTATACGGTTCATAAAAAGGAAGAGGGTCGTGAATAGTTACTTATCACTGTATGGAAAAGCTAACGAAGGAATGCATGCATTCCTAAGCCCCTGGGAGTACCTTGCTACGCCACTTAATTCCTGAATATTCAGGAATTAATAAGGGACAGAGGATTCATGACAGATCCAAAACAGCACACAGGAAGCCTCCTGTTAAATGCTTCCTGACAGATAAGAATCCTCTTGCCAGTGCAGGGGAGGTGGGTTCAGTCCCTGGTCCAGGAAAATTCCACATGGCTTAGAGCAACTAAGCCCATGTGCCATAACTACTGAAGTTGGCATGCCCTAGAGCCTGTGCTCTGCAACAAGAGAAGGTCCCACTCACCGCAACTATTAAAGAAAACGTTTGCCTTAAACTACGGAGACCTAGCAGCCGCCAAAAATAAATAAATTAATTAAAAAACGATGAGGAATGGTGCACACCAAATTCAAATGCCATCTTCTTCATCACCATTAGTTTATCTTGTGATGTGGTGCTGTTTGAGCTCTGTAGGAGTGCAAGGCCCTGCTTCCTTCCTGTGCAGACATGCACCAGCACCAGAGTAGACTCGAACCATGACTCTGGGCACATCGTGGATGCCCTGTTGGGCATTCTCATTGCCCCCACTCCTCCTTTCTTGCCTGTTAAGTGAAGTCGAAGCATCTTAGCCAAGTATTTAAGGCCTTTAACATCTTAGCCCTAATTAACCTTCCTAACTTTAGCCACTAGAACTGCAGTTCTTTGTCAACAGAAACTGCTTATTTCCCCTGCTCTCCCCTGCTTTGGCTACTTTGTTCATCTGACCTCCCTATGTGCAGATCACCAAATCCTAGTCAGCTCCTGCTTCACCTCCTGGCTCCGGGAAGCTCATCTGCAGCTTCAGCCCACCCTATTTGATACATTGCAAAGCAAGAAGAGGCAAAACAGAGATTAGGGCATTCTGCATCCAACTGAGTTTCACACTTTCCTTATGGCCTAGCTCTGGAGTTCCTACATCTTCTTAAGAGGCAGAGTTGCCCCTTAAGTCCCAGATACAATCCTTGGGTCCCTGTCTGAATTACCTGCACAGCTTGACATTACTGCACAACTGACTTTTGCCTGGTGTCTCATAGTCCTTCCTTCTCTTTTCACAAGACCAGATTTCTTTCCTGGAGCACTGGACCGCTGACTGATTTTGTGATGATTGCTTACTAAGTCTCCTAAAACTGACTTCTCTTTGAATACCTTCAGAGCTAGGCAGGGTACTATGTCTCTGCACATCGCCTCTCTCTAAGATTGATCATCTGTGCTTTCCTATCACCTGTTGGCTGCTAGCTCTCTGGATTTGGTGTTCCAACTGGCTGCATTGGATTTTTTTCCCCCCACTGTTATCATTAGTCCAAATGCCATATCTTCCAAGAAGCCTTCTCTCATTCCTTAAGTTTCAGCTGGTTCTCCCTGAAAGGCATGTCCTTGGCAGGATGACCATCTTGAAATATGTTTATATGCAGTGGTGAGCTAGTAAATGCTTGTGAAGTAAATAAAGAGCTCTACATGTATAAGGTTTACAATTCCTATGGTATAAATATTCCAACTAGGGCTGTTTTCAGGCTACTACCCTAGTTGGAATGGATGTGTACAATGGACTCTTGGCCACTGGTATAAGCTGACCACAGAACACTCCGATTTTATGTGACTTAGTCTCATCTCTCTGTCTCTCTCTTACTGTGTTACAGTCACTAGACTTCCCTGACTCTTGAACATGCCATGCTCTCCCACATCTCCAGGTATTTTCAAATATTGTCCCTTTACTTGTCACACTCCCCTTGTCCAATGCCCTAAGCCCTTACTTTGTATCTGTCAAGGCTATGGTTTTTCCAGTGGTCCTGTATGGATGTGAGAGTTGGATTATAAAGAAAGCTGAGCGCCAAAGAATTGACGCTTTGAACTGTGGTGTTGGAGAAGACTCTTGAGAGTCCCTTGGACTGCAAGGAGATGCAACCAGTCCATCCTAAAGGAGATCAGTCCTGGGTGTTCATTGGAGGGACTGATGTTGAAGCTGAAACTCCAATACTTTGGCCACCTGATGTGGAGAGCTAACTCATTTGAAAAGACCCTGATGCTAGGAAAGATTGAGAGCAGGAGGAGAAGGAGACAACAGAGGATGAGATGGTTGGATGGCATCACCAACACAATGAACATTGGTCTGGGTGGACTCCGGGAGTTGGTGATGGATAGGGAGGCCTGGTGTGCTGCGGTTCATGGGGTCGCAAAGAGTTGGATATGACTGAGTGACTGAACCGAACTGAACTGAAATAATATTCATTCTTCCAGCCCTGCCTCTAGTTAAATATTGGAAATCTTCTATGATCCTCCCAGATGGAATTATTTAATCTTGTCTCAATACCTTATTGAAGAGTTGAAAAAATAATTATTATATTTGTTTTAAAGCTATCTACCAACTAGACTGAAGGGTCTAAGAGGTAGGTACCAGGCTTGTTCAGTTCCTCAGTATATCCCTAGTCCCTCCCTCTGTGACTGACATGTAATAAACTCTCAGTGCATGCCTGTTGACTATACTATCATCTTTTCCTGGGTGATAAACTTTATCACCGTATTTCCTCCAGATAATTGGTATACTTAAAAAAAAATATTAGACACCATAAAAACAATTGTGTTTTCCTTTTTGCTTCAGCAGAGAGGATGATCAAGCTGAATTTACTGCTTAAATTTAATAACCTTTACACACTAGATACTGCATATCTAGTTCCAGTATTTTTTACTTTGGTTTGGTCCTTCTGTTTTGCCTGATTTTGTGCTTTTCGATTTCATGGCAGTAATTTTTGAAAGCTGTCTCAAATTCGCTGGGTTACAAAGTAGGATATAGACAACTATATAATTCCTTACTATAGTCTGTTCTCTTCCTTAGCAAACACCTTCACCCTGCCCTAAAGCAAGACCTCACACCTAGCCTTGCAATGAAGGCAGAAGAGTGAAAGTGTTAGGACTCAGGCTTCAGAACCATAAGGACCCACGTTAGAATCCCAGTTAGTTGCTGGTTTGCAGTGTGGCACCAGGCAAGTTAATCGGCCTCTCAGATTTAGTGTTTCTTTTTATGTTACCTGGAGGTGACAATGTATTCTTCATAGGGTAGTTATGGAGATTTAAGTTAAATAACGTGCACAAAGTGCTTAGTGCCGTTCCTAACAGTCTAAGAACACTTGGTGAGTGTTCTGTAAATGACAGATATAATTATAATAATGTATTGAAGAAGACATGAGTCATTGCAGAGTCATAGCAGGGGTTTGGCAAAGTCAGTTTATTTGCTTCAACCCCTTGTATCTCTTCTCATCCTTCCCATGCAGCCCCTCACCTTCCCCCCCACCCCCAGCTTGTCTCCAACTATCATGAAACGTCAATATTCAGTCTCTGATCTGCTAAGAGTGCATCACTAATTCCCCCAGGGATAGTGCCTGGTTGAAATCCCCCTAGTTTCATTTGCTAGGAGAGAAACTTTAATTCAGTGCACATGGAAGAAAAGGCAATTTGGTACACTTCATCAGTTTATTGCCATCTCAACTGCTCAATTTGTGCAGAGAAGAAGAGGTAAAGACGTGGGGAGCAAGCTGTAGCATGTGTAAGATTTCACGGGGCCCAAATGCATGCTTATCCCTCGCCAATCCCAGCAGAAACCATGGCTCCTCTGTTTGCACCACCACTGCCTGGCATGTGCAGCTCCCACTTATTCACCTGGAGCACTGTCTCAATCTCTTGGGATCCTAGGTGGTGACACAAAGTGGGCCCAATTTGTGGCTTCTTCATTGGGTGTTTTGGGTGAATCCTACAAGGCTGCTGTGGTGACCTCAGGCTTTCTTATCAGTCTGGGGTACCTTTTTTTTCTCAGCATAATTTATCAAACATATATTGAGGATCTGTTCTGTATGGGATGTGTCACAGGCAACATCTCACTCATTAATAAGGTGTATCTTCTATCCCAAATGAGATGATTCTCTTACAATCCCTTTAAATGCGTTGGCTACTTACAGGAACTTGCCTTTGCTTGTTAACTTCCCCTAGCTTGAAATGCCTTCTGTTCTTCCCCTAGACCAAAACCAAGACTTATAATTTTAGTTCAGGTTGAGTTGGCAGTTAGAAACCAACATCTGTTTATTCTCCCATTCATTCTTTCTTTTAGTGGATATTTGTTAAACATTTTCTATGTTTCAGGCACAGTGTTCAATGCTGGATAGAGACGAGTCTATTAAATATTGTAGTTCCCGGCCTTGACAGCTTATGTTGTACTAGGTGAGATAGACATTAATATGTAAAACTAAAATAAAATATTAAAATATTTACTATTTATGGAGCATATGCTATGTATCAGATTCACTATAAATTCTTTGTTACAAAATTCTCAAAAGAATTTGAAAAGTAAATATGATCATTCTCTTTTTATACAAAGAATTTGAATTTTATAGAAGTTCTGTTATTTCCCAATGTTTATCAGTTGCAGTGGCAACACTGGAATTAGAGACCAGGTCTGTATGTTTTTAAAACTTATGCTTCTCTCACTGTGATACTTTATTCACTGTAGCGCTATTATATATATCATCTATTCCAGGGACGATCACTTAACTTAGAGGCTCTTTGTGAGATGTCAGAACCCAGACAGACACACACAGAGAATTCACAAACACTGCCTGGAGTTTAGGGATATATAAGAGGCACGGATGAAACATCATCATCCAATGGTGGGGACAATCAGCATTGTGGATGGGTGGCCTAGGCTCAGCTGCAAACGTCAGGGCCAGGGAGGAGTGGGCACCAGGCTCTGAGGATCCGCCCAGTGCCTGGCTACATCTTGGCAAAAATGAAATGGACATAAACCACAGAGGTTGCTAGCACTTCTGGAAGAACTCCTATGGATAGTGTCCGCTAGTCATGAGCTCTTTCTAAATTCAGTGTTCTACCTCCTACCTCCCTCTGTTTTTGCCACGCCCTTCTCTTAGCTCTCTGTTACTTCGCAAGGTGCTATACTCTGGATCATGGAAAAAGCAAAAGAGTTCCAGAAAAGCATCTATTTCTGCTTTATTGACTATGCCAAAGCCTTTGACTGTGTGGATCACAATAAACTGTGGAAAATTCTGAAAGAGATGGGAATACCAGACCACCTGATCTGCCTCTTGAGAAATTTGTATGCAGGTCAGGAAACAACAGTTAGAACTGGACATGGAAAAACAGACTGGTTCCAAATAGGAAAAGGAGTTCGTCAAGTCTATATATTGTCACCCTGCTTATTTAACTTCTATGCAGAGTACATCATGAGAAACGCTGGACTGGAAGAAACACAAGCTGGAATCAAGATTGTCTGGAGAAATATCAATAACCTCATATATGCAGATGACACCACCCTTATGGCAGAAAGTGAAGATGAAAGTGAAAGTGGAGAGTGAAAAATTTGGCTTAAAGCTCAACATTCAGAAAACGAAGATCATGGCATCTGGTCCCACCACTTCATGGGAAATAGATGGGGAAACAGTGGAAACAGTGTCAGACTTTATTTTTCTGGGCTCCAAAATCACTACAGATGGTGACTGCAGCCATGAAATTAAAAGACACTTACTCCTTGGAAGGAAAGTTATGACCAGCCTAGATAGCATATTGAAAAGCAGAGAAATTACTTTGCCAACAAAGATTCGTCTAGTCAAGGCTGTGGTTTTTCCAGTGGTCATGTATGGATGTGAGAGTTGGACTGTGAAGAAGGCTGAGGGCCGAAGAATTGATGCTTT
>NW_011494838.1:5973223-5984627 GCF_000754665.1 Bison bison bison | reverse complement strand
ATTCTGAAGGAGATCAGCCCTGGAATTTCTTTGGAAGGAATGATGCTAAAGCTGAAACTCCAGTACTTTGGCCACCTCATGCGAAGGGTTGACTCATTGGAAAAGACTCTGATGCTGGGAGGGATTGGGGGCAGGAGGAGAAGGGGACGACAGAGGATGAGATGGCTGGATGGCATCACTGACTCGATGGACATGAGTCTGAGTGAACTCCGGGAGTTGGTGATGGACAGGGAGGCCTGGCGTGCTGCGATTCGTGGGGTCACAAAGAGTCAGACATGACTGAGCAACTGATCTGATCTGATCTGATGTTCTGGAGCTTACATCTACCAACATTAAGATAAGCTGGGTGAGTCTCTTGAGCCAAGTCTCTTGAGCTACTAGAGTTTTCTTGGAAGAAAAGCATGAGGTGGCACTAGTGGTAAAGAATCCACGTGCCAATGCAAGAGATGCAAGAGACACGGGTTCGGTCTCCTGGGTTGGGAAGATCTCCTGGAGAAGAAAATGGCAAGCTGCTCCAGTATTCTTCCCTGGAAAAAATCCATGGATGGAGGAGCCCTGTGGGCTACTGTCCACAAGATCACGAATCGGACACAACTGAGAGACTGAGCACACAGGACACAGTGGGCTCTGTCACTGTCATCTTGCTCTGTGACTGTGCGCAAGTCACTGTTTTGTCTTGCTTCTGAGTCTCCCTTCCCTCATTTTAAAATATCTGCATACAAATAAAACAGGGGGAACACAAGTGACTGCTAACAGCAGCTGACTGTGGGGTGAGCACTTTGAGTGCTGGGGGGATGAAGAATTACGTCCTTCTTCATTGCATCTTAAATAGATTCCATTTTAGCATATCCTCATGTATATGTCAGAGAAGGCAATGGCACCCCACTCTAGTACTTTTGCCTGGAAAATCCCATGGACCAAGGAGCCTGGTAGGCTGCAGTCCATGGGGTCGAAAAGAGTCAGACACGACTTCACTTTCACTTTTCACTTTCCTGCATTGGAGAAGGAAATGGCAACCCGCTCCAGTGTTCTTGCCTGGAGAATCCCAGGGACGGGGGATCCTGGTGGGCTGCCGTCTATGGGGTCGCACAGAGTCGGACACGACTGAAGCGACTGAGCAGCATGTATATGTATCATACGTGTGTGTGTGTGTGTGTTTGCATGTAGAGAGAGAGACTTTAGATCTGATTACAGTTATCATCTATTATGTTCTAGACACTAACTACAGTATAAGTGTGTAAGTGTTCAAAGGATTTGTTTTCCCAGTGAACAGTGGCTCTTAGAGGGCAAGAATGAAGAACTGGTCCTTTGTCTAGAATTTGTCCCTAGAGCCTTTCATACGATCTGGAACATGGTAAGTGTTAAATGTTTATAAAATGCTTTACTTTTTAAAAATATATAATTTTTCTTTTATTTCTTTTGTCTTGGGAGACATATCCAAAATATATTACTACAACGTATGTCAGAGAGTGTTCTATGACATATATTTTCCTTTAGAAGTTTTATGGTTTTACATTTAGTGCTTAATCCATTTTGCATTTACTTTTGTAGATAATGTGAGGAAATGTTCTAATCTCACTGTTTTACATGTAGCTTTTCAGTTTTCATAGTATGGCTTATTGAAGAGTCTGTCTGTTCTCCACTATGTATTCTTGACTCCTTTGTCATAGATTAATTGACCATAGGTGCCTGAATTTTTTTCTGGGCCCTCTATTTTGTTCCATTAATCTATATGTCTATTTTTGTGCAATTGCCATGCTGTTTTGATTACTGTGGCTTTGTAATATACTTTGAAGTCTGGGATGGTGATACCTCCAGCTTTGTTCTTTTTTTCCCCTCAATATTGCTTTGGCAGTTGAGGTTTTATATGGTTCCATGTAAATTTTATATTATTTATTCCAGTTCTATGAAAAATGCTATGGGTATTTTTATAGGCAAAAGAGATAAAAGCAAAATTAAACAAATGAGACCTAATTAAGCTTAAAAGATTTTGCACAGCAAAGGTAGTCATCTTTAAAAATGAAAAGACAATCTATAGAATAGGAGAAAATATTTGCAAATGATTTGACCAGCAAGGGGTTAATATACCAAATACATAAACAGATACATAAGCAGCTCATATGACTCAGAATAAAAAAAAAATTTTTAATGAGCAAAAGAACTTAGTAGACATTTTTCAAAGAAGACATGTGGATGACCAACAGGCACACAAAATGGTGCTCAACGTTGCTAATTATCAGAGAAATGCATATAAAAACCATAATTAGGTATCACCTCATACCTATCAGAATGGGTATCACCAAAAAGTCAACAAATCATAGATGTTGGCAAGGATGTGGAGAAAATTGAACCCTACTATACTCTCATGGAGAAGTATACTCCATGGAGAAGTATATTCCTATACTCCCATTGGAGAAGGCAATGGCAACCCACTCCAGTACTCTTGCCTGGAGAATCCCAGGGACAGAGGAGCCTAGTGGGCTACCGTCTATGGGGATGCACAGAGTTGGACACGACTGAAGTGACTTAGCAGCAGCAGCAGTGTACTCTCATGAGGAATGTACATTGATGCAGTTATCATGGAAAATAGTATGGAAGTTCATAAAAAATCTAAAAATAAAACTAGCATATGGTCCAGCAAATCCACTCTTGGCTATATATCTAGAAAAAAAAAGAAAACACTAATTTGAAAAGATACATGCACTCCAGTGTTTCTAGCAGCACTGTGTACAAGAGCCAAGATATGGAAGCAACCTAAATGTCCATCAACAGAGGAATGGATAGAGGATAGCAGATACAATAGAATATTCAGTTCAGTTCAGTTCAGTCGCTCAGTCGTGTCTGACTCTTTGTGACCCCAAGAACTGCAGCACACTAGGCCTCCCTGTCCATCACTAACTCCTGGAGTCCACCCAAACCCATGTCCATCAAGTCAGTGATGCCATCCAACCATCTAATCCTCTGGCATCCCCTTCTCCTCCTGCATCAGGGTCTTTCCCAATGAGTCAGGTCTTCACATCAGGTGACCAAAGTATTGGAGTTTCAGCTTCAACAACAGAATATTACTTAGCCATAAAAGGATGAAATTCTGCCATCTTCAGCAACATGAATGGAACTAGAGAATATCATTCTTAGTGAAATAGGTCAGACAGAGAAATACAAATACTGTATGATGTTATTTATGTGCAAGATCTAAAAAAATGAATGAGTGTACATAGCACAGCAGAAACAGACACAGACATAAAACACCAACTAGTGGTTACCAGTGAGGAGAGGGGAGAGGCAAGATGGGGTGCCCGGCTAAGAGATACAAACTGCTATCTCTAAAATAGACAAGTGACAAGGATATATTGTATCACACAGGGATTCATAGTCGTTACCCTGTAATAACTTTTAATGGGTTATAATCTGAAAAACTGAATAACTATGTCGTGCACCTGAAAATAATATAACACTTTAAATCAACTATACATCAATCTTAAAAATTTAAAAATATAATCATGAAAAAATATATAAATCTCCAGAATAAAATACTAGATTATGAAAAAGTCTTTGGAAGTGGGCTTCCAGAGCTTGGGAGTCTGTATATTAAAGTTGTGCCTCAGGGGCTTCTCTGGTGGCCCAGTGGTGAGGAGTCTGCCTGCAGACACTATCGGAGACATGGGTTCCATCCCTCATCCAGGAAGATCCCACATGCTGCAAAGCAACTGAGCCTATGCACCACAACTCTTGAGTCTGTGCTCTGGAGCCCAGAAGCTGCACCTATTGAGCCCATTCGTTGCAGCTACCAAAGCCTGAGCACCCTAGAGTCTGTGCTCCACAACAAGAAAGCCACCGCAATGAGAAGCCCAAACACTGCAGCTGGGAGTAGACCCGGCTCGCTACAACTGGAGGAAAGCCCGTGCCACAACGAAGCTCCAGCAAGCTAAATAAAGAAATAAACTTATATAAAAAAGGTGCACCCCAAGGGGCTTTGCATCCTTAGGAAGAAGTGTGTATCTCTGACCATCCTGCTTCTTAGTGTAGGATGTTAGGGGCTGTGTGGCCTGGGAGGTCAGAGTCAGCAATGGGAACCAGGGGCAGTTACAGTTGGTTTGGATCCTGGGTAGAGAGTATTTTCTCTAGGTCTTCTGAACTTGCAATAGGTCAGGGCTTCCAGGTATTTGTAGCCAAAGATCAAGGCAAAGCGCAGAGGTGGATCTCGTTCCTGAATAAGGCAAGAAACAGGTGTGGAAGGTGAAGGCTTCAAGGAAGGTCTTACACACCAAGTCTTCCCTTCGGGCACAAGGCAAGGGTTTTCACTGTGGCAGGCACTTTCCTCCTAGGAGCCAGGCTGTCTGCTTCCAGGCCTTTTTCCCTGTGACATCTGCTCGAGCAGCCAGGAGCCGGGTCGTAAGCTTCCTTCCTTGCTTTCTTCTGTGCAGTGAGGTCCGGAGGCAATGATGAAGAGAACACGGGTGGGAGAACGTCGCGTGTGCAGAGCTTAAGTGCTGTCTTCAGGGCTCGGGAAAACGTGATTCTGTCTGAGCAGTTTACTGGCAGTTTTGCAACTCATCCCCCTGAATTAGGGACCGAATGAAGTCATTAGACTCTAATCAAAAGCAGCTAATCAGGAGCCAGTGGGAGCTCCACCAATTAATCGCGGCTGGAACCCAATGAGCTCAAGGACCCAAGGCTGGATGAATAAAAGTAATGCAATTAAATATCAGTGCTATGCAATGCTGCACAACTTCAAGAATGGGTTATGGGCAACTCAGCCTTTCCTGTCATATGAGAATCAGAGATGCTGAAACGTGGATGGATTGGGGAGACACTTTGGAGCTTGCCTGGAGCTTTTCGGAGGTAGAGATGTATGTAAGCAAAAAGTGGGAGAATGTGAAAAAGAAGACAGACATGGATTTTTGTAGATGTGACAACATGGTAATACTATGGCAAATATAGCAATATGACTTGAATTATTATTATATGTGATAAGTCCTCTTCCATAGTGTTTAAATAACTTACACCCAGGTCCTTTGTTGAGGTGTCCTTCTCTCCATCTAAACTATGAAGATTGGGGTTGTTTCAGATGTGGTCTCTTGTTCCACACCCAGAATAGCACTTGGCACATGGTAGCTGATAAACAATTACAGACTTATTTCATTAATTCAGGGCAGAGCAAGGATTTGAACTGAGATTTTTCAATTCTAGATTTTGCATGCCTTTTCCTATACCACTCAGACAGAAGCATTCAGTGTCTTGATCTAATCAAAATAAGTATTGTTAACTGTTAGCATGCTGTAGTTCACCCCCACTTCAAGTGGGGAAAGTGTTGACGTACGTTAAGTTGAGGGCATCTGTGCATTCTGGTTAAGTGTCTGCTGTGTGCATTTTAGAATGGTTGAGTATCTTTGGTGTGTTGTGTAGAGAAGAGGAATTCAGTGTGTCAATACATGTTTGTTCATATGTTTTACTGGGGTGTGTACTGTGAAAGTTGGAAATTTAAGACAACTATAAGATTTGCCCTATCTCAAATATGCCCTATTTATATAGAACACTGGAGGAGGAAACGGCAACCCACTCCAGTATTCTTGCCTGGAGAATCCCATGGACAGAGGAGCCTAGCAGGCTATACAGTCCATGGGGTCACAAAGAGTCGGACGCGACTGAGTGACTTTCACTAGTATAGGACATATTTGAAAATGAAGTGTGTGTGTGTGTGTGTGTGTTTGACTGATGATTACACCTGCAAAACAGGTGAGACCCATGGTTGACCCAGGAAATCCAGAATATTTTAACACCCATATGTGTGTACATGTCGTGTATGTTTCTGAATGGACATTTGTGTGTATTTAATTTTGTGTGTATTGGTGTCAAGAATTCATAAGAATAAAAGAGGACTGGAGTGGGTTGTCATTTCCTTCTCCAGGGGATCTTCCCGACCCAGGGATCGAACCCGGGTCTCCCCATTGTAGACAGATGCTTTTACCCTCTGAACCACCAGGGAAGCCAACAGAGCAGTAGAAGTTGTGAAATTATTCAGGTCTTTCCAGGTTGTAGGTATATAATAGAGGCATTAATAAAATTAACAAGTAAGAGCAGGTCAGCCACAAAAAGATGTGTTTTTCTTCTTCTTCTTTTTTTTTAAAGCAGATCAATGAGCTGAGAAAAGAGGCCATACATATCTTATGGTGACAAAAACCCATATGGTTTAAAAAAAAAAAAAAAGTGAGCACAGACAGTGAGGAGGAGAAATGTGAACTACATTGTGCTGCAGAGTGTCTTTCATGTGCAACATCCACTCTTCTGTGTCCTCTTTATGCCTCCTGCCTTGTTCCCCACGAGTAACTCCAGCCTGTGATGGCCAAGATAGCTGAGACCTTTCATCCTCTTACTGCCACAGTTTGGAAAAATAGCTCAGCGTGACCTCCGTCATGTAAGGGACCAAAAGAGGCAGCTGGAGGGAGCTGGCTGCTTCATTTCAGGTGATTCAGGAAAGAAATCCCAAGGATGCTCTTGGCATCCTCACTCCTTTTCAGAGAGTGCTGCCCCTGAGTCCATGGTTGATACAAGCACCCCCTGGGGCTGGGAAATCCACTTGCTTAGTTCAGCCTGGCTTTGCTGGGTGTGCCACAGAGGTTGGAATAGTGTTCTTCCTCCTACTCTGCCTCTTTGGTGCTGTAGTTTCTCAGCAGCTCCATGCCCCCTAATCATCCCTTTTTCATGCACACTCTATGCGTTCATAGCAGTGGAGCATCTGTGACTGTTTCTAACTGTTACGATACTGCCAGTAGTACTAGCTATATGGTAGGCCGTTGGAAGGTGGAGTTTAATCACTTCCCTTTGAAATCTGGACCGGCCTCAGTGAAGTATTTGAACAGGAGAATGTGTCCCAGGTGGCTTTCTGCAACTTCTGAGGCTGTCTCATAAGAGTTTCTGCTCAGACCCCTTTCCTCTCTGGGAACCAAGCTGCGAGTCTGTGAGACGCTCACATCCTTGGAGAGACCACTGTGGCTCACCTTGTCTTTGTAGGCACTCTGGTCTACAGCCTGAGCTAGCAGCTGGCTGACAACTGGCATCCTTTCCTACACAAAATGCCACCCCAGCCCAGGTGCCGGACAAGCGAGTGAAGAGGCCATCCTGTGCGTGGATGTGCCAGTCAGTGTCACGCAGACAATTTGCTCAGGTGAGCTCTTCCTGAGAAAACTGATGCTCAGAGTAAAGCGGTCGAGAGTGTTAAGTTTTGGAGTAGTTTCTTACACAGCGATTGATAACTGGAATAGCAGTGTTAGAAATAGCTATGATATACTGAGCCATTGCTGTTTGTCAATGACCATTCCTAGGCATGTATATACATTATTTCATTGTATCTTCACAATAATCTCAGGACTTTGGAGCTTTTATTATTCTCATTCTCCACATGAGGAAGTTGCAGTGAAGAAACTGTCTTAGATCACACAGCTCCTAATTAGCACAGATGTAACACACTAGACTGTTTTTGCTTAGTCGTGTTTGACTCTTTGTGACCTAATGGACTGTAGCATGTCAGGCTTCCCTGTCCTTCACCATCTCCTGGAGTTTGCTCAGACTCATGTCCATTGAGTCCATGATGCCATCCATCCATTTCGTCCTTTTCTTAACTATCTCCCTCATTTATAGCCCTGTCAATGTGTGGGGACTTTTTTTTTTTTTGCTTGGAATAAACTTCTCAATCACTCCACTTGAACTGATAAATTCCTTCTGATCCTTTATGGACTAGCTCTATAACCATATCTTTCATACCCCAATCCATGTAGATTTCCTGTAGCAGGTACAGAAGCACCACTGGTCCTAATGGAATGAAAACAGACAAATTACTAGACCTCCCCAAGGTTCACTCTTCTCCTCTGTAAAATCAGCTACAATGACTTCCTTATGTTTGTTGTGAAGATTAAATGGGGTGAGCGATGCTGAAACCGGTCCTATATGGAGGATCAGGAGGCACACGCTAAGCGTTATTAAAGCGGTACTGCAGGCTGGGAGGACATACACCGTAGCTGGCCACCTTTCACTGTGCATGTCTCTACATGGACAGTTGCCTAAGGCACCACTTGCGTCCTTGAGTTCATTGTTCAGCGGAATGGAAAACAAGCAAAAGAACCAGTATGTAAATGAGAGTCACAACAGGGGAGAGGGGGGCACAGTGCGTTTGTACCTCAGAAAGGGGCCCTCAGTTGCTTTGGGATAACAGGTTGTGAAGGATTCCTTGGCCCTGAAATGAGCCCTGCAGGATGCGAAGAAAACCAGGTATCCCAGATAAGAACGAGCTTGAGCAAAGGTGCGAAGGCATCCTACGGTAGGAATTATGGGAAGATCTCCAAGTGACCTGGTTCCTCAAAGGCAGAAGAGGATTCAGGTGAAGGTGGCCTGAGGCAGAGAGGCGGGAGAGCCAGTTAGAGAGAACACTGACTTCCAAGCTGAAGACTTTATGTTCGGGTCAATGAGAAGCTGTCAAAGAGTTTAGAACAATGAATCAGATGAACTGATCTACGCGTAGAACAATTGCCTGGAGGACTGTTTTGGAAGGGGCAGAACAGGAGGTAGAGAGAGGGACCAGAGGATTTTGTAATATTCTTTAAAAAAAAGGTGATGACAGTGTAACCCATAGGCAGGGCAATGGGCACTGGAGAAATGCCAAAGGGAAAGAAAGAAGAAAACTTGGTGACTGGTTGGCCAAGAGGAAAAAAGATGGGGAAGGATTCTGAGTTCGTACCTTGATTTCCGACTTGGGTGATTTAAAATTAAGACTAAAGAAGGAAGGTCAGCACCCCTCAACCCTCCAGGGAGAGGCCGTGCTATGGGGAGGACAGTAAGTCCCACAGCCTCCAGTGTGGGAGTCATGGGCCCGCAGGAGCATCAGTCCAAGCACTGCAGTAGATCCACTTCTATAATTAAAGCTGAACTCTAATTGTGCCACACTGGCATAATAAGTGTGGCTTTTAACAATGCACTGCTGGAGTGAAGTTGTCAGAAAAGCCGGGGGCGGAGGAGGTAATCTGTGAAACTTCAAAGAAGAGAAGATTGAAGCCATTTTATGTGGCTGGAAATGAGTCATTTGTCAGCGATGCCAATGTGCTGTCAGCTCCACAGGGAGAGATGACTGGGCACCCTGGGGGGAGGGCTGGTGAGGGTGTCAACCTCCAGTCACCAGAGGCCAAGTGTGGGGTAAGAAGTGTCAGTCACATCACATCCCTGTCCTGACCTGGGTCAGAAGGAAACCAAGGTCATGTCAGAGCATTTAGCTTCGTAACCAAGGAACCTTGTAACCTGCCTCTGTCAAGAGGGAACTGATGTGCTCAGCATTATCACAGACAGTTCAGAGCTTTAATTCCCCAGGAAATTTGCACTTTAAAAGAACAGTGAGAGGGCAACACTTTTAGGAAAAAGAAAGTGAAAGGTAAGAGTGAATTGGTGGTACAAGGGAAAAGGGGCTTCTGAGCAAGGTCAGTTGAAAGAGGCACCTTGCGGGTAAAAACCCTTCTATCCATTCAGTTGTCAGGGTTTGGGGTCCAGAGGGAGTGGGGGATACCTCTGAGTCCAAACAGCTTGGAAGCCATTTCTGGGAGCGATAACCTGCTCCGGATGCAGGAATCCTGCTTTTTAAGCCATTGCATTACCTGTTGGTCCCCTTCACATACAGGCTGTTTATCCATCACTTGGGCACTTGAGAGGCAGCCTCCTCCACAGTGGTCTTCCTGCTTCCATTGCTCTAATCTAATCTGTTTTTCCTCTGTGCAACCATGGTAATAGCTTTAAACTTAAACGAAATCTTCTTCCTGCTCATGATGTCCTCCCGAGCTGCATGCCCTGGTCTCTTCCAACCTGTACAATTTCGGTCTCAAGGTGACACCTCCTCCCTTGTTCTCTGCATTTGCCCTTTTTGGTTCCTTGAACACCCTGAGGTTTTGCCTCTCTGCAGATCTTTGCACAGGCTCATCGCTCTCTTAATGCCTCTTTATCCTTTAGCTTAGTTTAAATAACACTTCTTCAGAGAGATACTTACTGAGTCTCAAATTAAGTTGCCCCCTGCCACACTCAACACATAGATTGTTCTGTTCCAACATTTTATCTTCTTTTGTAAGATGTGTGGTTATTTTGTTGTTATGATTATTTATATTTTGAAGTTTCGTTTTGACTGTGAACTCTAGAAGAGCAAGGATAATGGTTGTGTTTTTGCCACTGCATCAACATGCCTGGAACGGTGCCTGATATAAACGCCCCACAAATATTTGTCACATGAATAAAGGAAGGAGTGAATGAATAAACAGTTCTTTGGTAATTCTGAAGAGCAGAAATCTCAGGACCCCGTGTACCAGATAATGTCACAGAAGTACCAAGTAGCTTGTGTAGGCAAAGGGACAAGCAAGGAATTGAGAAAAACATATTGATAACTTTCTGGCCACTTACAATTGTGTCTTGTTCACACTTTCTGCAGCAGGACAGCTTTGAGGGGCTGAAGTTACAGAACACTCTCCATTAGACCAGTGGTTCTCAAACTCTCCAGAAGAGCTTATTAAAACTCAGATTAGAGGGCCTCTCAATGTTTCTGATTCAGTGGTCTCGGGTGGGCTTTGAGCATTCCCAGGTGATACTGATACTGCTGGTCTAGGAGATCATTAGGTCATAGACTGTATAGGGCGAGGACTCTGCTTTTCACATTTATTATTGTTACATACAGATGCTCTTATAAAAGCACATATATTTTTTACATATACTTTCACATAATATTTTTTGAATAAATGAAAGAAACTTGGTGGCCACCTGTGCCCACCCTCTAATTGTATCCATGGGGCTAAGTCCTCTCCTCCTATTCATCTCTCTTCTACATCAGATGATCAAGACTATCTCAGCCTCCCATCCACTTGACTTTCTCTGGGGACTTTTATCTTCCACAATCCTCCCAGAGAAAAATGATCTATTCTTTTTTTTTTTTTTCACTTCTATTAAGGCCTTATGGCAGAAAGCGAAGAAGAACTAAAGAGCTTCTTGATGAAAGTGAAAGAGAAGAGTGAAAAAGTTGGCTTAAAACTCAACATCCAGAAAACTAAGGTCATGGCATGTGGTCCCACCACTTCACGGCAAATAGACCGGGAAACAGTGACAGACTTTATTTTGGGGGGCTCCAAAATCACTGCAGATGGTGACTGCAGCCATGAAATTAAAAGATGTTTGCTCCTTGGAAGAAAAGTTATGACCAACCTAGACAGCATATTAAAAAGCAGAGGCATTACTTTGCCAACAAAGGTCCATCCAATCAAAGCTATGGTTTTTCCAGTAGTCAGGGATGGATGTGAGAGTTGGACCATAAAGAAAGCTGAGCGCTGAAGAACTGATGCTTTTGAACTGTGGTGTTGGAGAAGACTCTTGCGAGTCCCTTGGACCTCAA
>NW_011494838.1:5972825-5973123 GCF_000754665.1 Bison bison bison | reverse complement strand
AGATCCAACCAGTCCATCCTATAGGAGATCAGTCCTGAATATTCTTTGGAAGGACTGATGCTGAAGCTGAAACTCCAATACTTTTGCCACCTGATGCGAAGAGCTGACTCATTTGAAAAGACCCTGAGGCTGTGAAAGATTGAAGGTGGGAAGAGAAGGGGACGACAGGATGAGATGGTTGGATGTCATCACCGACTCGATGGACATGAGTTTGAGTAAACTCCGGGTGTTGGTGATGGACAGGGAGGCCTGGTATTCTGCAGTCCACGGGGTCACAAAGAGCCAGACACAACCGAGC
>NW_011494838.1:5939965-5972725 GCF_000754665.1 Bison bison bison | reverse complement strand
TGAGTAAACTCCGGGTGTTGGTGATGGACAGGGAGGCCTGGTATTCTGCAGTCCACGGGGTCACAAAGAGTCAGACACAACCGAGCCACTGAACTGAACTGAAGGCCCTGATGATACCAATAAGCCTCTTCAAGTTGCAGTGTTAATGAATAAAAACAGACCAAGATGCTACTTCTCTAAAGAGAAATTATACTCTGATATCTAATTGAATGTTTGTATCCAGCAACAGTGTTCATAGAGGTGGTCAATCTCTACGACCGTAGCTTGGTGGCTGAAATAAATGTTCACGTGCACGCACGCATGCTTTGTTGCTTAGTCGTGTCCAACTCTTTGCAACCCAAGGACTGTAGCACACCAGGCTCCTCTGTCCATGGGATTCTCCAGGCAAGAATACTGGAGTAGGTTGCCATTTCTTCCTCCAGGGGATCTTCCCAAACCAGAGACTGAACCTGGGTCTCCTGCACTGCAGGTAGATTTTTTACCATCTGAGCCACAAGGGAAGCCCTAAATGTTCACACATACTATTAAAAATGTTTTATTTAGCAAGTCTTTTTAATATAGCATCTAAAAATTGTGGGGTAGGTGATGAGAAGAAATTACTTCTCTGAACTTTAGAAACATTTGCATGTATGATGTTAAGTGGTGTGTTTAATAGCATCTAATCTATCCACAAGGATCTTTATTGAGAAAATATTTTGGTTTGGTAGGTAGATTTGCCACTTGTACCTGAAAAAAAATAAATGCACACGTACATTTAAAAGTATGGATGAAGGCAAAGATGCATGTGTGTAATTGTTTTTTTTTTTCCCATGAAATTACAGTTTTTCCCATCTTACCCTATAGACTTCATATGAAATAAGTTTTGTCCTATTCAAAGTGACTTATCACAACCTGCATTGTCTGTTCTTATTCATGTTATATTGTATCACTTGCCTCATGCTCATTAAATAAGCATTTAGTAACATTTCTAAAGAATGATGACTGGTTGATCAACTTGGAAACTACTGGGATTTACAATAAATTTTTTTTTTAAATGGCAAAGTATCACTATCCCTGAATGATTCACCAGGCTGATTTAATTTTGTCTCTCCCATACTCTCCTGTAGATCTACCCCAAATCCCTGGCTGAACAGTCCTAGAAATTGATGAAATGTTCTACTCTGTGTCACAAAGACACACAAAGTTCAATTTCAGCACTGATCCTCTCATCTACAGGTTTGGTTATACTTAGGCAAAATCAAATATTTTCTTTCCTCTTGAACCAGATAGATATTCCTGACAGTGAGAAAGAGAAAACAAATGCGCTGAACACATTCTAACTGCCAGGTACTGTCTGTGTATCAGTAACCATCCTCACACTAATGCCAGGAGATAGATATCATTATTCCTTTCAGTCAGATTAAACAAAAAGCAAGGGGAAAAGGAAAAGAAAAGGAGTGAAACCATATGTTTGAAATCACATATGCAGAAAATGGCCAAGAATAAAATCAGAAACAGGTTTGTTTGTAACTAAATGCCATGCATGTGTTTGAATAGGCTCATTGTCTACAGCAGATCTGATGGTGGCTACATGTCAGCTTTGGAAACAACAACCAAGAAATGTAAGTCATTGGAAATAGTCTTTCATTTGTTTAATTCCAAGGAGTCTGTGTAGTATCTTCTCTACTAATTTCAAGATAAGGAGTTGATACTACTATTCGTCAACTTCTCTGAGTCGTCTTCCATTTCCTTCTTTTTCTTTTCATTTTATCTAATTTTGAGGATCAAATTCAGTCCTTCTAACCCATGAATTCTCCTCTGAAGTTAATGGAAGTAACTTCCTTTGTTCTATTACCCTAGACTCCTGTGACTTCAACTAGCATTTAACATTTGGTGACTTAACTTACACCTGTTTTTTTGTCCAGGGATATTAGAGTTGATGGGAGAGATGTAGGAGGCTGAAATTTAGGATCAAATCAGTGACACAAGTTTCTTTTCAATCTCTGATTTCCTTCCCAGGAGAGAGAAGAGAGGTAAAATTATTTAATTGGTATATTCCAACCAATTCTCTCTGAAGTTCATTCCTCTTCTGCTAAATAAATGGGAATAAAAAGATTTTTTTTTTGCCTCTTTTACAGAGCTAATGTGAAGTTCAAATGAGACAATATAAGGAAAAGTGCCTTAAAAGTCCTATAATTAGTATAATTGTTAGGGCAACAGCAAAAATTACAACAAAAATCCATGAATCCATGAACTCACTGGAAAACATCTAAGTTAAAACTCTTAGGAGAATATCCATGGATATAATATATGCATGTTATGTTTATTCCTAAATTCCTAGTAAAGTCTAATTTATTTATACATCTTAATATTTTGGAATCAGTAAATATTTGAAAATAAATACCAGACCATTTTTAATAGATTCTCTAGTCAATAAAGATAGAAAACAAAGTTACCAATGAGGGCAGGAAAAAGATGGTTTAAACTATTCAAGAAATCAGACATTATTCAAGAGCTCATAAAATCTATTTAGCTGCATCCAAATCCTTGCCCATAATACACAAATCATTCTTATTTATATTCAGTCTTGGATATTGCAGTAAATTTTCATGTACTAAAGTGGCATTTAAAAATGAACATAGTCTAAACCCTTCTTTTCCCAACATTGGGAATTTTAAAACATCAGCAGACTACTAGGACTTCGTTTTCCCCTCTGTAAAATTAGGAAGTTGAACTAGATGAGGATTAGAAAGAACACGGCAAGTTGATCCAACACTGTTCACCTCCTTGCTCGTGGCAGGCATCACTAATGGAAAGAGCGCTTTCTCACTGAGCTAGGAAGTAGCCTTGGAATCATTCTTTCCTCACTGCTCCCGGCAGTTGCTATTAATCAATTGACACTTAGCTACGGTAGGATTAGATAACTTCTATTAATAAAATTTCATTGTTTAACTCTGACATTTTCAAAGTGTATAAATGCAATGAGTTGTCTAACTCCTAAAATTCATTTTGTTGAAAGACAGTCTGTTCCTGTACTCCAGAAGGTGTTGACAAATTTCAGTTGGTACTTCTCATTCAGTTGTCTATCTTCTCTGGTCCTCATTCTGTGAATGGTACCGGTGTCTCTCAGGAGGAGATGCCAAGTAAATGAAACAGCCCAGCAGGAAATCCTGTTTGGCAATTCTAACAAGGCTTGAAGAATCGGTTTCCTCATTAGAAACAAGGGGAAGTTTCCTATCTGGTGAATATGCAAGTTCTGGGCACTTATCTGATGGGGTGGCTTTGCCTGAACAAAATACTGAGGCATAAGGAATGCCAGTGGAAAGCAAATGCTTGGTAATCATAGGACCTAACATGTACCTTGCAGGAGGTAAAAATTCCATTTCTGTGTCATGCTTTATCTGAGTTAACACACTTCAGTCCTGGGAGTAGGAAGACATTACCTTCTGAATGAAGATGATCACTCTACAGAATTCCTACTATGCACCTTCATGCACATCATTTTATATGAAAGTGGAAGTGAAGTTGCTCAGTTGTGTCTGACTCTTTGTGATAGACTGCCAGGCTCCTTCTCCGTCCGTGGGATTTCCCAGGCAAGAATACTGGAGTGGGGAGCCAGTAATTTCTTCTCCAGGGATCTTCCTGACCCAGGGATCGAACTCAGGTCTCCCACATTGCAGCAGACTCTTTACCAACTGAGCTACGAGGGAAGCCCAACAGTCTAGCATATGCCAAAGATCATCCCAAGCTGAGGCATGGATTCCCCACCTCCCATCTGTCACTGGCTAAGGGCTATGGCATAGATGATGGGGTAGCAGGTGGAGGACAATAAAACTGCCTGGCATTTCTGGCCTCTGCACAAGGTCTAGGAAGGATCCGGATGGAGTGCGGGTACCTTTAGGAGAAAGAGCCCATTGCCTCCTAGCTAGAAAGTGGCATAGCAGGACCAGCACTTTTCATCTGTCATCTCATTTTATTCTTGTTAAAACTCTATGATATAGATGGTAGTATTTTTACCCATTTAACAGATGAAGAAACAGAGTTCTCTGGGGATTGTAACTTGCCCAAAATCACACAGGCAGTAAGTGAAAGAGTCAAGCTGTGAACAAGGCAACCTAACTCAAGGGTGAACATGACTCTAGTTCTCAAGGAGCTAACAATTAGATCTAAAATAAGGGCAGTATAAAGGTGAAAAAAGTATTCTGGGTCTGGGTGGACCAGAGACTTCACGGAGCAGTGGAAACATAGGGCAAGGGGCTCAGAGAAGGATCAGCGAGAGCTGTCGAGGCAGTTTCAAGAATGAGATGAAACAGTTGACTCTTTAAGAATAAGTGGAGGGTCCTACATTGTTGGTGGGAATGTATATTGATACAGCCACGATGGAGAACGGTATGAAAGTTCTTTAGAAAAGTAAAAATTGAGCTACTGTGGGCTTCCCCAGTGGCTCAGTGGTAAAGGACTCACCTGCAATGCAGGAGATACAGAAGATGTGAGTTTGATCCCTGTGTTAAGAAGATTCCCTGGAGGAAAAATTGGCAACCCACTCCAGTATTCTTGCCTGGACGATCCCATGAACAAAGGAGCCTGGCAGGCTACAGTCCATGAGGTCACAAACAGTCTGAGTGACTGGACACGCATGCATACATAACACTGCAATCCCACTGCTGGGCGTATATCTGGAGGAAAACATAATACGAAAAGAAACATGGATCCCAATGTTTATTGCAGCACTGCTTACAGTAGCCAAGATATAGAAGCCACCTAAATGTCCATCCGGAGAAGGCAATGGCACCCCACTCCAGTACTCCTGCCCGGAAAATCCCGTGGACGGAGGAGCCTGCTAGGCTGCAGTCCATGGGGTCGCTGAGGGTCGGGCACGACTGAGTGACTTCACTTTCATCCATTGGAGAAGGAAATGCCAACCCACTCCAGTGTTCTTGCCTGGAGAATCCCAGGGACGGGGGAGCCTGGTGGGCTGCCATCTATGGGGTTGCACAGAGTCAGACACGACTGAAGTGACTTAGCAGCAGGAGCAAATGTCCATCAATAGAGGAATGGATGAAGAAGATGTGGTACATATATATGATGGAATATTACTCAGCCACGAAGAGGATGAAATAATGCCATTTGCAGTAACATGGATGAATCTAGAGAATGTCATACTGAGTGAAGTAAGTCACACAGAGCAGGAGAAGTATTGTATGACATCCTTTATATGTGAAATATAAAAACAAATGATACAAATAAACTTACACAACAGAAACAGACTCACAGACTTAGAGAATGAATTTATGGTTACTGGAGGCAGGGAAGGATGCAGAGGAAAGGATAGTTAGGGAGTTTGGGATTGGCATGTGCACACTGCTATATTTAAAATGGATAACCAACAAGCTCCTTCTGTTTTACACATGGAACTCTACTCAGTGTTACGTGGGAGCCTGGATGGGAGGGGAGTGTGGGGAAGAATGGACACGTGTATATGTCTGGCTGAGTCCTTCTGCTGTTCACTAGAAACCATCACGACATTGTTTGTTAATTAGCTATACTCCAATACAACATAAAAAGTTAAAAAAAAATAAGGAGGGTAACTTAAGGGATCTTCAAAAAAAAAAAAAAGGCAATTGTCATCTGTCAACATCTGCTGTTTGCATGTAAGTGAGTCACAGTTAGGGATAAGTAGTAAGGAAATGGGCACCTCGTAGTCAATTCTCCTAAGAGACACTAATAATTAATCAATAAAAGAAAGAAAACATTAGTTGAAGATGTTTCTTCAATATGTGTTTAATGATGGTTTCATCAAATGCCATGGAAATGTTTCTGAGCCTTACTTTAGAGCTCAGACAGAAAGATTCCAGAATTCACTTTTTCCTAGCTCCTGTTCATTTTCTGTTCTCTCTACCTCTCTGCCACACTTCACCACCTCACAATGTTCTTGGAACTACCTTTTAGCGAGTGACAGAATTCTGTTCTTTAAGCCGGGCTTTTAGAAATTGTGGCCTCAGTTTATTTTCATTCCAATTTAGGCTTTGACATCTTGGCAGTAAATTGCTTTTAAGTTCGTTCCTGCCAATCCCCCTCTCCCCACCTCGTTTTGCCATTTTATGCTTTTCTTCTGCTTTCTGCTTTATCCACAAATAAAATGTATACATATATAGGTCACACACACACATTCATTGCTTGCTCACAGTTTTGGGGTTTGGGAGTTGCTGGGTTTTGTTTCCCAATCATAAACAATGTTTCTATTCTACTACCATCCTCTAGAGAAGACCGATAAAATTTGACTCATGAAGAGAGAGAGAGAGAGAGAGAAGAAAAAAATCCAGGAGGCGAAAAGTAATATGGGGAGAAAATGAAAGAGATTTAGTGCAGCTATCAACCGACTGTGGTGCTGTCTTTAAGAGTCTGTTGAAACAACATAATAAAAGGTAATAAAGGTTGGATTTATAGCCTACCTGGCGGATACGGCTGCCTGTTTGTATCTTGCCCATTCACAGCCCACCGAGAGTCTTTGTCTTGGGAGTGGGTTCATTTCCCCTGGGTCATTTCCCCACCTTGGACTAAAGAGGCATCAGGTAGCTCTGAGAGCATACAAATCAGATAGCCAGGTGTTTTAAACTTCCTTCTAGTTCCTTCCTTTCCCTCATTGTTTTCCCCTCTGGGATTTAATAACCCAGCTTTGTTTCTTTTAAAAGCTATTATTTGTCTCAGTTTGCCTAGGAAAGCCCTCAGTGATTCACTGAAGTAGGCAAAGGGAACTTTGAACTTTGAAGATGGTCATATCAGCTTTTGGGCTGGTCAAAGGCTTATTGCTTCCCCTTTCAGGTTCAAATAAATCTCTGCTGCTGCTAAGTCACTTCAGTCGTGTCCGACTCTGTGTGACCCCAGAGATGGCAGCCCACCAGGCTCCCCCATCCCTGGGATTCTCCAGGCAAGGACACTGGAGTGGGTTGCCATTTCCTTCTCCAATGGATGAAAGTGAAAAGTGAAAGTGAAAAGTGAAAGTGAAGTCGCTCAGTCGTGTCTGACTCCTAGCGACTCCATGGACTGCAGCCTACGAGGCTCCTCTGTCCATGGGATTTTCCAGGCAAGAGTACTGGAGTGGGTTGCCATTGCCTTCTCCGCAAATAAATCTCTATAAACGTCTAAATTGGTACTAATGGGTCTCTCAAGAGGAAGGTGGTGCACATTGCCCAGGGAGTTTGGCAAGTTTAAGAAGCAGGGGGACAAGAGAAAGGGTGATGGCTTCCCACAGAAGGGTAAGGAACTCCATCCAGGGGACAATTGGGACGGGGGTTGATCTGAATCTACAGCTCTTTCTGACACACTGCTGGTGACCAGGAGACTGAAGCTTGTTCATTCGTTCCTTCGTGGAACATGTACGCAGCATCTACCTTGTGCCAGGCAGGCCTGGGGTCAGTGACAGGGCTACACACGTGAATAAGACCAGCACTCCACCCTGAAGATTCTAGCCCCCTGAGACACAACATTGTAAATGCAGCACTGAAGCCCATCATGTTGGTCTGTGTATTCAGGGTTCAGGAGATACAAACGGAGGTAATACCAAGCCAGACCTAATTGTCTTGGAAGGCTTCAGAACAAAGCTGGTCCTTGATCCTTGATTCGGGTATTTGCTTGAATAGATTGAATTAATAAGCTGAAAGCACAGTGAAGAAAGTCAGACGTTACAAGTTCAAGGTCTAAGTACTACTCCTTGTGAGATCTCAGGCAGGTCTTCTCCCCGCCCTGGACCTTAGTTTCCCTGTCTCTGCACTGAGACAGACCTGTCTGTCTCATGGGCAAGGCCATTCCAAATTGCATCAAGCAGAGTAAAGGGACAGAAACATTTTCCACGACCTGGGCTTTTGGTAGTAGGTTCTTTACTTCTGGACTTCCTGGTGGCACAGTGGATCTGCCTGTTAATGCAGAGGATACGGGTCCCGTTCTTGGTCCAGGAAGATTCTACGTGCCACGGAGCAACCCAGCCCACACGCCGACACTACTGAGCCTGCACTCTGCCGCTGAGCGCCGCAACTACTGAAGCCTGAGGCTTAGAGCCTGTGCTCCAAACACAAGAGACACCACTGCAGGAAGAAGCCCCCACACCACAACTAGAGGAAGCCTGCACACAGCGACCAAGACCCGGCACAAACCAAAATAAATCAGTAATTTAAAAAACCAAAAAAGTCTCCCGTCTCTCTAGAAAGAAAAGAATAAACCAACTCTTTACACTGTGTGTTTTCTCACTGCTTGTTGGACTGGCTGGGCAGCCCTTTGAGGTTCTGATTCTTTGCCAAGCAGGAGTTACAGAAACCACTCTCTTTCCCCACCCCTGAAGCCTGGCTGAAAAAGTCTGGCTGAAAACCTGGGAGGGAAGCTAGGAAAATCTCAGAGGAAAGATGGAAAAGGATGTCACTGTGGGAAGGCAGGGGGCGGGACGCCAGCAGCAGAGCACTGAGCCCCTGGATGAGAGACCTCATTACTAAAGTCTGAGTCATGGTAACAGTCTGCATAAATCCCCATCAAGTCAGGACTAATGGTGTCTGCTGGACCCCACATCATGCCCTCGACAGGAAGCCAAGGCTGTGCTAATTGTCAGAGCCAATCAGAGGGGCTGGGGAGCATGAAATGAAGGATTAGTTCTGGGAGGTGAGCCCCCAGCCTCTCTGGGGGTCCTGGCTCTGCCTCCGGGCTGGCTGGAGCTCCTCAGCAGCAGGGTTGATGGCGACAGGGACAGTCAGAGAGAGGGGCAGTGCTCCTGCATGGCGGGGCGCAGCCTGGGTTCTGGTTCCAGCGACTGACCCCTGAGCCCTGCAGTCAGTGTGGGAACCCCAGGAGGCTTCTCCAGTTCTTCTTCCCCCTCTCTTTGGCCCATGTTTTCCTCTCTCCTCAATCTTTTCCAACATCCTTTTCCCTCCTGTTTCTCTTTCCCTTTCTCTGTTCCCCCCTTTTTCTTTCCTTTCAGCCTGTCAGCCTGGTTATCTCCCTCTGCTTCTTCCGCTCATCTTCCCTCTCTCCTGTCTCTTTTCTTCCTTTTTCCCTTACCTGCTTCCTCCTCACTGCTCATCTTCCGACTCCTCTCCCCTTTCTCTCTTCTTCTCCCATTTCTTTCTTGTGTGTGTGTGTTTCTCTGTTTCCTACGCCCTGGCCTCTTTCTCTTCACCTTCTTCCTATTCCTCTTTGTTCCCTTTTTTTTTCCCTCTTTGCTTCTTCTCTTCTTTCTCCTTTTCCTTTCATCATCCAAGCTTGGCAGGAAGTAACCTGGGGTTGGCTGGACTAGACGGCTGAGCCTCCTGCCTTATTGTGACCTTCAAAACACCTTCACGATTTGATCTTCACACTGACCTGGTGATGCAAGTGTGTGTGAGAAAATTAAAGCTCCAAAAAGTTCAGAGATGAGCCAAGAACACATAGACATGAAATAGAAGATCTGAGGTTGCATCCTAAATATGCCTGATGTCAAAATCTAGAATGGGTGTGTGGGTGACAAGCCAATCTTGACTATTGACAGTGTTACAGGGTCACATGTGTCCCCTCAAGACCAAAAAGGAAGGTTGTAGCCACAAACTTGTCAGCCCCCTTTCCCCTCCCTGGGGACTCATTGACTTAAACATTGAGTGATTATATGCAGGCATGTTCCTGGATGCTAAGGATACAGAATCAAGAGACCCTCCATATAAAACTCACATTCTCATGAGGTTAATAGTCAGTAAAGGAATGATGAAATATGTGTATGGTATAATGGACTCAGATACTGGTTTGTCAGCTACAGGAAAGTCTGGAGTAGGTGAGGGATTGCTAAAAGCAGACATTGGAAATTATAATTTTGATTCTTATAGAATCTTCTTGAAAGTCTCTTCCTCTATAATTTAGGTTTGAAAAGAAATTTTGTCTTACTTCCTGAGTATGAGGAGACCATTAGCTCATAAAATTTTCTAAGGTTCTCATTCCAAATGCTTTTGAGCTAATTTTGGTTACTTAGAGGCTCAGGAAGTTACTGCCACAGAACAAGGGGCTGTAGTTGTCATCAAAACCTGCCTCATCATGTAGGATTTCAGCTTGCCCCGAGCCTCCAAAATCCAACTATTTTCCTTCTTTTCTTCCATTTAGACCTATCCTCTGTCTGTAGCTGGATGCTGTTAATGCTCAGTTGCCCGTGCAATGGACAGTAGCCGTGTGGGGAGCTTGCCACCTGACAAATGAGGCCAGCTCTTAGTTGCAAGAACTCTGCAGTGCCGAGTGTTCCTGGTCGCTGGTGGGGGAGGGTAATTATCCATGACTCCACTTTGGGGATAGAAATAGCCCAGAGATGGTCAGGGAAGTACATGATAGCTGCCTTTGTCTTTAGCCATGCTTTACTCCAAATCCAGAATGCATATTGTCTTCACACGCAAATCTCTCCTTTCCTTCGAAGTCCATTCCAAATGACATCTGCTCCATGGAGACATCTTTGACAACACAGCGATCTACCAATTTTCTGAAGTCTCATAGCAAAACCTGCCAGAACTGGATTGGCCTGGATCATACCCTGCTTCTACCAATTGCCAGTTATACAGCCTAAACCATACATATATGGTTCAGATGGTAAAGAATCTGCCTGCAATGTGGGATGCCTGGGTTCAGTCCCTGGGCTGGGAAGATCCCCTGGAGAAGGGAATGGCTACCCACTCCAGTGTTCTTGCCTGGAGAATTCCTTGGACAGAGGAACCTGGAGAGCTACAGTCCATGAGGTCACAAAAACTGAGCAACTAACATTTTAACTTTTTCATATGTCATAGTGATATCTTCCATTCCTATACCTTCTTCTGCAGGTGATTTTGCCATTTGCCAATTATAAACTGAAGTCTAATTTCTAAATTAATCCATGCTTGCCTTTTAGACACCAATAGAAGTGACGTTGCATGACTTCCAGCGCTAGGTCAGTAAAACACAGCTGCCATCAGAAGCCCAAGGCTGCATGTAGGTGTTTGATAGTCCCAGCTGAACCAACCTCAACTCACTTCAGCTTTTCTGGAGACAAGCTATCTCTTCTGTACTCTGTCCTAATTCCTGGCCCACAGAATCCATGACCAGAATAAAATGGCTTTATGCCACCAATATTGGATGGTCTGTTCTGCAGCAAAAGATAACTAGAACAGTGTTAAAGTTTTTAAATCAGCAAGATTGGGCAATAGTGCCAGCCTTGGAGTGTAGTTGAAAAATTAGATGAAATAATCAATGAGAGGTACCTGACAATGCCTGACATTTAGAAGACATTTAATAAATATAATTTCTGCCACCTCATTTAACTACAGCAGTTTTAACTGTCCACATATCTTACCAGAATTTTTGCTCTTCTATGGCGGGGCTTGACTCATATTCAAGTTGAAAGTCCTGCATTATTTAAAAATGTTTATTAAACAGATATATAAATACAAAGATCACTGGATTGGGAGCCATGTGATCTTGGTTAAGTACTTTCTCTCTCTCGGGGTTATTTTTCTCATGTGTAAATGTGAGTGCTGAGTCATTTCAGTCATGTCAGACTCTTTGAGACCCTATGGACTATGGCCTGCCAGGCTCCTCTGTCCATGGGATTCTCCAGGCAAGAATACTGGAATGGGTTGCCATGCCCTCCTCCAGAAGATTTTCCCTACCCATAGATTGAACCCATGCCTCTTACATCTTCTGCATTGGCAGGCAGGTTCTTTACTACTAGTGGCACTTGGGAAGCCCGATGTATAAATGAGAAGGCTTAAATTCAAAGGAGGGGGGCTACTGTGGCCAGATGGAGAAGAGCCTACATCTTTTCTCAAATTCTTAAAGAACTGTTGTGAGGAAGAAGAACAGATCTACCTACTTGACTCTACAGTGGTACATTCAGGGCCCTGGATGGCATACACAAGCACAAGACAATGAATATCTGAAGAATCAGAAATGCCCAAAGGTTAAAGAGGATGTCTTGTGATATTAGCGAATGCCTTGCCCCTAGAGGTGTTATTGTGGGAGACTGAATGTTTCCTTGCAGCTCTGCTGTAAAGGGCAGGCAAGCATGTAGATTTCATTCCCCATATTCTTAATTCTACCCCTGGGTGACATCTTCCAGCTCCAAAGGTGTTCACATTTGCAAAAGATCTTTCTAGACTGTGATCTTTCGCAATTCCTAGGTCAGTGGGTCTGCAGTGGTGCAGGTGGGGATCTGGCAAGCAAAGCCACCTGGAAGGTGGGCCATCTGGGGATAGCCTAACTTGTTTATTTCAGTGATGCAGGAGAAGGGAGTAGGAGGGGGGCAGTCAGCGGGGAGAAATGGGGAGGAATATTGATCAGGGACTGAACTTAAGTGCTCTTTCAGAGATGATTACAGGGTCATGATTAATGGTCTGTAGAAGCTCACCAGGGGAGCACTATGTGTAGAGAACAGGAAAAAGCTCTGGAAAGTGTGGGCACAGAAATTCTGATCTAGCAGGGTTGAGTGGGGGGTGCTTAGAGGGCAGAAGTTAGGTTTGCTATTCTTCATAGGAGCTTCTACATTTATTAGGTGTAAAGGGGTGAACAGACAACCTCCAAAGGTTTTAGGATTAACACTGATAAAGTTTAATTCTCAGTTATATAAAATCCATGCTTCTCTTTAGGGCAAAAGCTAAGCTATCCAGGCAGCTTTAGTCTTATGACTATTTTATCAACGTGAAGCTTCAACAGAGAAAGATGGGAGCATTTTTTTTTTTTTAATAATCACTATAATGGTTTAGTTAAACAAGATGGTGGACTCCTTATTTCTGAATAGGGTTGCCCCTTCCGGATGGGCAGGCTGTTCAGTGAACAAGAGCGCGTAATAGAGTTGGTCCTGAAATCAGTCTGCTCTGTGTTCACTAAGTGTGGGCTGCATAGGGAGCATGGATCTTTGACAGAGGGATGGGATGATGAAGAATACTGCACCAGCAATGAAAATGCTTTATGTCTGCAAATGCCATATGTACTTCTGCTCACAGCTCATTGCTCAGAAGCAGTCACATGGCTCATCCTAAGTATAAAGAGCTAGGAAGGGTCGGCCCTTCCATGTATCCAGAAAGTGGAGAGGATCAGCTTTGTGTTAGTACTAATAGTTTCAGAGGAAAGTGAAGAGGAAAGAGAGAAAGGAGAGGAAACACAACCTTTTTGAAGGGCAAGGACAAAGGAAAACTAAGCGATCTCACGCAGTTTCAGTTTTCTCATCTCTCCAAGGAAGGGTCTCACCTACCGCGCTAATGGTGTCGTGAAGACTGATGGTGAGCAAACACAGGAAAGGATGCTCAACATCACTCATTATTGAAGACACGCAAATCAAAACCACAGTGAGGGACCATCTCACGCTTGTCAGAATGGCTGCCATCACAAGTCTATACACAATGCATGCTGGAGAGGGTGTGGACAAAAGGGAACCCACTTACACTGTTGGTGGGGATGCAAACTAGTACAGCCACTATGGAGAACAGTGTGGAGACTCCTTAAAAAACTGGAAATAGAACTGCCATACGACCCAGCAATGCCACTGCTGGGCATACACACTGAGGAAACCAGAATTGAAAGAGACACATGTACCCCCGTGTTCATCGCAGCACTGTTTACAATAGCCAGGACATGGAAGAAACCTAGATGACCATTGGCAGACAAATGGATAAGGAAGTTGTGGTACATATACGCAATGGAATATTACTCAGCTATAAAAAATAATGCATTTGAGTCAGTTTTAATGAGGTGGGTGAAACTGGAGCCTATTATACAGAGTGAAGTAAGTCAGAAAGAAAAACACCAATATAGTATATTAACGCATATATATACGTGAGAGGCAGCCCCACGTCCAAGGAGCAGCAGCTGCATGGGTGCAGGAGGGCTGAGAGGAGCTACTCCACGTTCAAGGTCAGGAGGGGTGACCTTGTTCAAGGTAAGGAGCAGTGACTGCGCTTTGCTGGAGCAGCCGTGAAGAGATACCCCACGTCCAAGGTAAGAAAAACCCAAGTAAGATGGTAGGTGTTGCAAGACAGTATCAGAGGGCAGACACACTGAAATCATAATCACAGACAACTAGCCAATCTGATCACACAGACCACAGCCTTGTCTAACTCAATGAAACTAAGCCACGCCGTGTGGAGCCACCCAGGACAGGCGGGTCATGGTGGAGAGGTCTGACAGAATGTGGTCCACTGGAGAAGGGAATGGCAAACCACTTCAGTATTCTTGCCTTGAGAACCCCATGAACAGTATGAAAAGGCAAAATGATAGGATACTGAAAGAGGAACTCCCCAGGTCTGTAGGTGCCCAATATGCTATGCTACAGGAGATCAGTGGAGAAATAATTTCAGAAAGAATGAAGGGATGGAGCCAAAGCAAAAACAATACCCAGTTGTGGTTGTGACTGGTGATAGAAGCAAGGTCCAATGCTGTAAAGAGCAAGATTGCGAGGAACCTGGAATGTTAGGTCCATGAATCAAGGCAGATTGGAAGTGGTCAAACAGGAGATGGCAAGAGTGAACGTCGACATTCTAGGAATCAGTGAACTAAAATGGACTGGAATGGGTGAATTTAACTCAGATGACCATTATATCTACTACTGTGGGCAGGAATCCCTTATAAGAAATGGAGTAGCCATCATGGTCAACAAAAGAGTCTGAAATGCAGTACTTGGATGCAATCTCAAAACGACAGAATGATCTCTGTTCGTTTCCAAGGCAAACCATTCAATATCACAGTAATCCAAGTCTATGCCCCAACCAGTAACGCTGAAGAAGCTGAAGTTGAACGGTTCTATGAAGACCTACAAGACCTTTTAGAACTAACACCCAGAAAAGATGTCCTTTTCATTATAGGGGACTGGAATGAAAAAGTAGGAAGTCAAGAAACACCTGGAGTAACAGGCAAATTTGGCCTTGAAGTACAGAATGAAGCAGGGCAAAGGCTAATAGAGTTTTGCCAAGAGAATGCACTGATCATAGCAAACACCCTCTTCCATCAACACAAGAAAAGACTCTACACATGGACATCATCAGAGGGTCAACACCGAAATCAGATTGATTATATTCTTTGCAGCCAAAGATGGAGAAGCTCTATACAGTCAGCAAAAACAAGACCTGGAGCTGACTGTGGCTCAGATCATGAACTCCTTATTGACAAATTCAGACTTAAATTGAAGAAAGTTGGGAAAACCACTAGACCATTCAGGTATGACCTAAATCAAATCCCTTATGATTATACAGTGGAAGTGAGAAATAGATATAAGGGACTAGATCTGATAGACAGAGTGCCTGATGAACTATGGACAGAGGTTCGTGACATTGTACAGGAGACAGGGATCAAGACCATCCCCATGGAAAAGAGATGCAAAAAAGCAATATGGCAGTCTGAGGACGCCTTACAAATAGCTGTGAAAAGAAGAGAAGCCAAAAGCAAAGGAGTAAAGGAAAGATAGTCCCATTTGAATGCAGAGTTCCAAAGAATAGCAAGGAGAGATAAGAAAGCCTTCTTCAGCAATCATTGCAAAGAAATAGAGGAAAACAACAGAATGGGAAAGAATAGAGATCTCTTCGAGAAAATAAGCGATACCAAGGGAACATTTCATGCAAATATGGGCTCAATAAAGGACAGAAATGGTATGGACCTAACAGAAGCAGAAGATATTAAGAAGAGGTGGCAAGAATACATAGGAGAACTGTACAAAAAAGATCTTCATGACCCAGATAATCACAACGGTGTGATCGTTCACCTAGAGCCAGACATCCTGGAATGTGAAGTCAAATGGGCCTTAGAAAGCATCACTACGAACAAAGTTAGTGGAGGTGATGGAATTCCAGTTGAGCTATTTCAAATCCTGAAGATGATGCTGTGAAAGTGCTGCACTCAATATGCCAGCAAATTTGGAAAACTCAGCAGTGGCCACAGGACTGGAAAAGGTCAGTTTTCAGTCCAATCCCAAAGAAAGGTAATGCCAAAGAATGCTCATACTACCACACAATTGCACTCATCTCACATGTAAGTAAAGTAATGCTCAAAATTCCCCAAGCCAGCCTTCAGCAATACGTGAACTGTGAACTTCCAGATGTTCAAGCTGGTTTTAAAAAAGGCAGAGGTACCAGAGATCAAATTGCCAACATCTGCTGGATCATCAAAAAAGCAAGAGAGTTCCAGAAAAACATTTATTTCTTCTTTATTGACTATGCCAAAGCCTTTGACTGTGTGGATCACAATAAACTGTGGAAAATTCTGAAAGAGATGGGAATACCAGACCACCTGACCTGCCTCTTGAGAAACCTGTATGCAGATCAGGAAGCAACAGATAGAACTGGACATGGAACAACAGACTGGTTCCAAATAGGAAAAGGAGTACATCAAGGCTGTATATTGTCACTCTGCTTATTTAACTTCTATGCAGAGTACATCAAGAGAATCACTGGGCTGGAAGAAGCACAGGCTGGAAGAAGCACAAGCTGGAATCAAGATTGCTGGGAGAAATATCAATAATCTCAGATATGCAGATGACACCACCCTTATGACAGAAAGTGAAGAGGAACTCAAAAGCCTCTTGATGAAAGTGAAAGAGGAGAGTGAAAAAGTTGGCTTAAAGCTCAATATCCAGAAAACAAAGATCATGGCATCTGGTCCCATCACTTCATGGGATATAGATGGGAAAACAGTGGAAACAGTGTCAGATTTTATTTTTGGGGGCTCCAAAATCACTGTAGATGGTGGTTGCAGCCATGAAATTAAAAGATGCTTACAATATCATATATGAAATGAGTCGCCAGTCCAGGTTCGATGCATGATACTGGATGCTTGGGGCTGGTGCACTGGGACGACCCAGAGGGATAGTATGGGGAGGGAGGAGGGAGGAGGGTTCAGGATGGGGAACACATGTATACCTGTGGCAGATTCATTTTTATATATGGCAAAATCAATACAATATTGTAAAGTTAAATAAAATAAAATTTAAAAAATAAATAAAAATAAAAAGCAAATGGAAAAAAATATATATAAAAATAAAAGACACTTACTCCTTGGAAGGAAAGTTATGACCAACCTAGATAGCATATTAAAAAGCAGAGATATTACTTTGCCAACAAAGGTCTGTCTAGTCAAGGCTGTGGTTTTTCCAGTGGTCATGTATGGATGTGAGAGTTGCACTGTAAAGAAAGCTGAGCATCGAAGAATTGATGCTTTTGAACTGTGGTGTTGGAGAAGACTCTTGAGAGTTCCTTGGACTGCAAGGAGATCCAACCAGTCCATCCTAAAGGAGACCAGTCCTGGGTGTTCATTGGAAGGACCGATGCTGAGACTGAAACTCCAATACCTTGGCCACCTCATGTAAAGAGTTGACTCACTGGAAAAGACCTTGATGCTGGGAGGGATTGGGGGCAGGAGGAGAAGGGGATGACAGAGGATGAGATGGCTGGATGGCATCACCAACTCGATGCACATGAGTTTGGGTGAACTCCGGGAGTTGATGATGGACAGGGAGGCCTGGTGTGCTGCAATTCATGGGGTTGCAAAGAGTTGGACACGACTGAGTGACTGAACTGAACTGAATGCATATATATGAAATTTAGAAAGATGGTAACAATAACCCTATATGCAAGACAGCAAAAGAGACACAAATGTAAAGAACAGACTTTTGGCCTATGTGGGAGAAGGTGGGAATGGGACATTATGAGAGAATAGCATTGAACCATGTATATTACCATATGTGAAATAGATGACCAGCACAAATTCGATGCATGAAGCAGGGCACCCAAAGCTGGTGCTCTGGGACAACCCAGAGGGATATAGGGAAGGAAGTGGGAGGGGGGTTCAGGATGGTGGGACATATGTACACCCATGGCTGCTTCATGTCGATGGATGGCAAAAACCACCATGAGATGTAAAGTAATTGTCCTCCAGTTAAAATAAATTAATTTTTAAAAAAGAAAAGAAAATACACATAAGCTTAACGCTTTGTCAATGGCAAACTTTTTTTAAACAACTTTATTGAACTATAATTCATGTACATAAACTGTATGCTTTTGAAGTGGGCAATCCAGTGATTTCTAGCATATTCACAAAGTTGTACAGGCATCACTACTAATTGTGGTTTATTCTCATCACCCCAAAATGGAACCACTTACCCATTAGGAGTCACTCCCTATTTCTCCCTCCCACATCCCCTCCCTTAGTCCTAGGTGACTACTAATCTGCTTTCTCTCTCTATGGATTTGCATATTCTGGGCTTTTCATATAAATGGAATCATATGGATCATGTTGTCAAGTTCATCAGTGTTGGAGCATGTGTCAGTACTTCCTTCTCATAGAATGGCAAGACTTTTTAAAGAATAGAATAGGGTTTTAATAATTGGTGGTTGCCTTACTACAAAACCATGAAATGCCTGATTTATGAGGTATAAAAACTATCTGAGGTATAGTTTTATCTCCAGCAAGAATTTCCATTATAGAAAATCCCAAACATGACTCAAAATCAGCTGGGAAATTACTCACATGCACAGTCCGAGTCAGAAGGCTGGGGGCAGATATCTGCCCCTCGTCCAGATTTTGGGGCCTGAAGCTTTTACATGAACCTCAAAGGATGCACCAGATAAGAAATTGGCAGGATGGCAGGACGTTCCCAAACTGCACAAGTCAATTGCAAGAAATCTGACGCTACTTTTGGGAAACGGCAAGCTAAAGCTAGTCATGGTTCTCCTGGATGTGGCATTGTTTTGATGTTGGTATCTGTGACCCCTCTGTCTTTGCCATCTCTGCGGCTTTCCAGTCACTGCTACCTCCTTTCACCATCTACATTCTGCACCAGTCAGAGCTGTATCAGAAACATTCATGCTGTCTTTCACTGATGGCTTAATTCACATCCTCGTTTATTTACCCATCCATTTATCCATCTGTTTTTCTTTTTCCTTTCTTTCCACGAGGTCTTAGAAAACAAACATTTATTGAGCACCTGCTTTTCCTCTGGTTTTCTGTTAGGCACCAGAATTCTAACAGAATTAAGAAAAAAAATGCATGCAGTGTAGTGAGGGATACAGACAAGTGAGTACACGTGTGTGTGTGTTTAGTCACTAAATCTTGTCTGACTCTTTGCAACCCCATGGGCTATAGCCCACCAAGCTCCTCTGTCCATGGGATTTCCCAGGTAAGAATACAGGAGTAGATTGTCATTTCCTTCTCCAGGGGATCTTTCCAACCCAGGGATTGCACCCTGCAATGCAGATGGATTCTTCACCACTGAACCACCAAGGAAAGCCCAAGCACGTACATGATTCTGTGGAAACTGCAGTAGAAGAGTTGGGACTCTCAAATGGCCTAAGAGTAGGCAGGGGGAAGAAGGCTTCTTGGAAAAGGTCACAGTTGAACTAATTCTCGAAGGTGTATTAGTTCAAGTGGGGAAGGTAAGAAGGGCTTCCTTCCTGGGTAAAAGGAACAGCCCCTGAAAAGGAAGCCAAGTGCGGGAGAGACTGGCATCTGTACAGACCCCAAAGGTTCTAGGAGGCTCTTGCTGAAGGAGCACTTGAGGCATTGAGCCAATTACTGAGCTTCATCTCTACCTCCTTGATTGTAATGAGTCAACAGGACAATTTAAATAAAGAGTTTAACAGAGGGCCTGACCCACAAAAAGCACCAGACAAATATTACTTCTCAATTCTCATTTCTTCCCCACAGCGTGATTTGTCTCCTGGTTTCATAGTGCCTCACAGAAACTAGCTGTTCAATAAACTTTCCTTAAATTTAATTCAATTGCTCACCACTCAGTCTCAGTTTTAACTTCCTTTCCTTCCTCTGAGAACATGGAGGGCCGATCCTAACACAGCCTCTTCTCAAAGCCTCCCTATCCTTCTCTGTTATGAAAGATAGCTCCGGCTGTCTCCACGGCAGCAGGTTCCTCTGCCTCTGGGGAAATCTCATCTCATGTAAATCCTGCAATTAGAGGCTCCCACCCCCTCCAGTAGAGCTACATCTGCCGCCCTAGATTTGCACCCATTTGATTATGAGGAGATAATCATGGGGGCCGCTGCATATTACAGCTTGGCGAAGACAGAAATTCCGAATACATTTTTGGTTTCGAGAGCAGGGATCCCCCTCTTACATCACACCCCTGTTTCTGTCTGCCTGAACACTTGGGCTCCAGCCACAGAATCTTAGTTCTTCATTTGCTTTTCAAAAACCATATAAATTAGGCCAGAAATTGAAATATGGCTTTTCGGATAGGTGAAGACTGTGAAGCTCAGAGAGAGAAAGCCTTCGACTTTTGGATTATGGAGATAACTGGGAATGTGTTCCAGCACAGTCATTGCATTCTACTGCTGGTTTTATTGCTGCTGTAGGATAAAACAAAAGAAAATGGTAAAAAAAAAAAAAAAAAAAGACTGTTTTCTGTTTTTCTTGAGATTATCTGCTTTTGATTTGTGTGTGTGTGTGTAAGATACATGATAAATTCAAATTATACATTCAAATTAACTTTCAGAAACATAAGGACTATATGCATAGTGGGCTGCCCTGGTGGCTCAGATGGTAAAGAATCCACTTGCCCATGGAGGAGACACAAGAGACGCTGGTTTGATCCCTGGGTCAGGAAGATCCCCTGGAGGAGGGTATGACAGCTGACTCCAGTATTCTTGCCTGGAGAATCCACGGACAGAGAAGCCTGGTGGGTGAGCATCCATGGTGTCACAAAGAGTTGGGTGCAACGGAGGCGACTTAGCAGGCATGCATACGCATGCTATAAGAAATGTATAAAACACAAGAAAGAAGCTGAAGTCGCTCATTATATCACCATCCGGAGATAATTTTGGTTAATATATAAAGTGTGGTGTATCTATATAAACTTTTCACAAAATCAGGATTGTAATTCATACAAAGGTCCCCTTTTACCTCATTTTATACCATACACATTTCCCCAGGTCTTTCCATATTCCTCAAAGCCACGATTTGGTGCGACTCCATCAACGTCTGGATCTGAATCACTAGGTCATCTCCTTGCTGCTCCATGTGAGGCGGCAAAGGGGGAACAAAACCCTGGGTGAAGAGAAAGAAGCTCTGTGTTCTTGCCTGGGTTCTGCCACTTAACAGCCCCCTCCCCTGCGAGTCTCTGCCCATCTGTGAAACGAGGATGATGGTTCTCCTTTTACCAGCCACACTGCGTCGTCTGGAGGCTCATGTTAAACCGTAGCGATGAGTCCGCCCAGGGACGCAGGACGGGGCTTCTTTGATTGCTGTGTGGGGGAGGATGCCTACTGCTGCTCTTCGTCAACACAAGCATTAGAAACCCAGCAGGAGGTGGGTTTTTATCTTTTCTCCGGGCAGCGCTTGCATGGGCAGCACAGCTCACAGGAAGCACCTCTGCTCCAACTGTCTCCCTGTGTTGTCTGTCTTGATGAAAAATGACCAGTTATTATTTCCTACCTTTGGGTCTGGGAGGCCCCAAAGAAATCAGTAGCCACATAAAATTGCTGCTGTTACTGTAACAGCCTTTTCATTGATGGATTTAAGTGTGAGGTGTTTGGTATCGATTGCCAGTACCTGTCCTGGGGAGGCTGTGCTGTGGGGAAAGCGATGGTAATAGTGGGAACAGCAGTACCAGGGGTGCCTGCATGCTGAGTCGTTCCCCTGATGCTGCAGAAAGAAAAGAATGCATGTGGGCCACGAAGGCATCTTTGCTCTGCGGGAGAAAGGTACACCTACCAAAGGTGTTCTCCTGTAAAGCAAGTCCTGCTTTCTTTCTGGATTACTTTCTATTGTGAGAAATTTTAAAATTTCATTTCCAATTTGATATTCACTTGGCTCTTTGTTCTTTACCTTTCCATATTTTTGTAATATGGAAAGGTAATCATTGCTTAGACACAATAAGGAAACCAATAATCAAGTGCTCTCTATGTCTTAGGGAAAGGGAAAGGGAAGTCGCTCAGTCATGTCTGACTCTTCGTGACGCCATGGACTGCAGCCCACCAGGCTCCTCTGTCCATGGGATTTTCCAGGCAAGAGTACTGGAGTGGGGTGCCATTGCCTTCTCCGATGTCTTAATGGAGTCCTATAATATGATAAAAAACCACTTTTAAACATTTCTCTCCCTTTCTTCCTATCTTTTATATTTTCCTCTTCCTCTCCCTTTCATGCTTGAAATGTTTCCTCCCACTCTTTTGACCTTCAGAAAACAAAAACAAAACTGGAGTGGCTGCTGCCTTTAAAATGACAAGCTGTTAATCATCATAGGAAATCAAAAGTTGATCATGACACCGTTATTGCCATCAGAGAAACCCACCAACTTGGAATTTACAGACATGTACATGTTGTTGTAAACATGGTCTTAGTCCAGAATGAGGCGTAGGCGGCGGAGAGAATGGGCTGGATTGGGAGGACAAACCAAGAAAAGATGACTATAAAAAGCTGAGCAGAAGGAGCCAGGCATGACTCACAAGTAAGCCTCAGTCATTCAGAGTTTTATTAGACCACTGATGGTTCCCTTCTGCGATCCCAGACGGATGGGTTATACACTTTGGTTAGGTTGTTTGGGTGTTTGTCTCAAATGCTAATATTAGCTCACTTTGGCAGACAAACAAACTCTGGCCAGTGGGGTTCTTGGAATATTATTAGTCCTATTTGTTAGCAAAAGGAATCTACCCATCAGCAGGACCTCCTAAGCAGGCATCTCAAACAGAGTGCTCCAGAGCACAGCTGTGACATGTACTACCTTCTTACAGGGAGCTTCAGAACCATAACTCTCCTCTCTGATCTAGAAGATGGTCCACAGCTCTTCTGACACCTACTCCCTCTCCACCTCTATCACTGTGAGGCATACATTTTTAAAACCTATAGCTCAGAAAAGTTAAATAACTTGCTCAGCCTCACAAAGCAAGCAGGTGGTAAAGACTACAGAAGAAATCTAACTAACTTTCTGACTTCTAATGAAAGACATTTCTTTCTCGGAGGAACTTTCTATTCAAAGAGATAGCCACCCCAGCTGTTCAGTAAAGCTGACCACCTCCTGGTCAGATTTCCTTCAGACAGTCAGAGGAACATTTGGTGTGTTTCCTTATAAAAGAAAATGCTCCACCAATGAGTGGGTGAAGGTATGCAACAGAAACTGAGCCAGTGAAACAGACCAAGATACAGGAACCCAGGAATTCAGAAATGGGAGCTGGGGTATAAACACTGAGGCGGAGAGAACGTGATCAGAAAGTGAAACTGAGAAAGTAGGTGGAAAGAAAGATGCTGAAACAAAGAACGTGGGAATAAGACGCAAGTGGCACAGAAAGATGGTAAGGAAGTAGAGACAGTCACTTAGATAATACAGGTGAAAAACATAATGTGAGAAGAAAGAGCTAGCACAGATGACACAGAGGCAGGGAAAACCAAGAATGCGAGAGACCAGGGAAACGTGTGATTGCAGCAGCCGGCAGGAAAGCTCGCAGGCAGCAGCAGGGGGCATCAGAACTCCATGGATATTAGAAGACGTCAGAGGGAAGGAAAGAGTATCAGAGGAAAGAGAGGACAGAGAGAATGAGAGAGAAAAGGGATGAGCAAACCTCCTCATAACTTTGAAATTATAAACAACAGGGAATGGCTCTTCCTCTGGAATTCCACAGTCAGTGGTATAGTTAAACCCCCAACCCTGGCCCCTCCTGGAATCCTCCTGCTCTGTTTTGGCACTGAAAGAGTATAAGTAGTTGCATAAAATAATTTCAAAGATATTTTCAAAGAGACTTATTCCAAGGGACAAGGTCATCTGTGTCATACTCAGACCCATTCAGTTACAAATGGCATATCGAGCTGGTACCAGCTTGATCTAAACATTCTCTCCTGTTTCACCTTCCTGCAAAAGAGAATTATTAAGAACATACTCAGACAGCTCACAGATAAGGGAGTGATGGAAATGTGAGCCTTGGGGGGAAAAAAAAACACAACAAACCAAGGGATTGATGTCAGAATTGTTTTTTGGCTTTGTCCTTTTCTCTTCAATCTAGTTTGAGTAGGTCTTACTCTCTTAGCCTTCTTTATGTAGTTCCCATTTCATCTGCAGTCTCTTCCTATATTTCATACCAGAGAGAAACAAAAGAACTCACCTCTAATTTTATTTAAAAAAAAAAAAATTCCAGAGGAGGTTTCTGATTGGCTCAGCTTGGGTCATGTGTCCACCCTTTCATCAAATAACACTCACCAAGGGAGGGGCATAATTTGATTGGCTCAAGCTGAGTGACACGCCCACTCATGTGTAGATCTGGTTCAGTTCAGTTAGGTCGCTCAGTCTGTCTCTTTGAGACCCCATGGGCTGCAGCACGTGAGGCCTCCCTGGCCATCACCAACTCCTGAAATTCACTCGAACTCATATCCATTGAGTCGGTGATGCCATCCAACTGTCTCATACTCTGTCGTCTCCTTCTCCTCCCGCCTTCAATCTCTCCCAGCATCAGGGTCTTTTCAAATGAGTCAGCTCTTCGCATCAGGTGGCCAAAGTGTTGGAGTTTCAGCTTCAGCATTAGTCCTTCCAATGAACATTCATGACTGACTTCCATTAGGATGGACTGGTTGGATCTCCTTGCTGTCCAAGGGACTCTCAAGAGTCTTCTCCAGCACCACAGTTCAAAAGCATCAATTCTTCGGTGCTCAGCTTTCTTTATACTCCAACTCTCACATCCATACATGACCACTGGAAAAACCATAGCCTTGACTAGACAGACCTTTGTTGGCAAAGTAATGTCTCTGCTTTTTAATATGCTATCTAGGTTGGTCATAACTTTTCTTCCAAGGAGTAAGCATCCTTTAATTTCATGGCTGCAGTCACCATCTGCAGTGATTTTGGAGCCCCAAAAATAAAGTCTGCCACTGTTTCCACTGTTTCCCCATCTATTTCCCATGAAGTGATGGGACCAGATGCCATGATCTTAGTTTTCTGAATGTCGAACTTTAAGCCAGCTTTTTCACTCTCCTCTTTCACTTTCATCAAGAGGCTTTTTAGTTCTTCTACACTTTCTGCCATAAGGGTGATGTCATCTGCATATCTGAGGTTATTGATATTTCTCCCAGCAATCTTGATTCCAGCTTGTGCTTCTTCCAGCCCAGTGTTTCTCATGATGTACCCTACATATAAGTTAAATAAGTAGGGTGACAATATACAGCCTTGATGTACTCCTTTTCCTATTTGGAACCAGTCTGTTGTTCCATGTCCAGTTCTAACTGTTGCTTCCTGACCTGCATACAAATTTCTCAAGAGGCAGGTCAGGTGGTCTGGTATTCCCATCTCTAAGAATTTCCCACAGTTTGTTGTGATCCACACAGTGAAAGGCTTTGGCATAGTCAATAAAGCAGAAACAGATGTTTTTCTGAAATTCTCTTAGTTTTTCAATAACCCAGCGGATGTTGGCCATTTGATCTCTGGCTCCTCCACTCGTCACTGAGGAAGGCTTTCTTGTCTCTCCTTGCTATTTCTTGGAGCTCTGCATTCAAATGGGAATATCTTTCCTTTTCTCCTTTGCTTTTTGCTTCTCTTCTTTTCACAGCTTTTTGTAAGGCCTCCTCAGACAGCCATTTTCTTAGGGATGGTCTTGATCCCTGTCTCCTGTACAGTGTCATGAACCTCCATCCATAGTTTTTCAGGCACTCTATCAGATCTAATCCCTTTATTTCTCACTTCCACTGTATAGTCGTAAGGGATTTGATTTAGGTCATACCTGAATGGTCTAGTGGTTTTCCCTATTTTCTTCAATTTAAATCTGAGTTTGGCAATAATACGTTCATGATCTGAGCCACAGTCAGATCCTGGTCTTGTTTTTGCTGACTGTATACAGATCCTCCATCTTTGGCTGCAAAGAATATAATCAATCTGACTTTGGTATTGACCATCTGGTGATGTCCATGTGTAGAGTCTTCTCTTGTGTTGTTGGAAGAGGGTGTTTGCTATGACCAGTGCATTCTCTTGGCAAAACTCTTTTAACCTTTGCCCTGCTTCCTTCTGTACTCCAAGGCCAAATTTGCCTGCTACTCCAGGTGTTTCTTGACTTCCTACTTTTGCATTCTAGTACCCTATAATGAAAACAAGATCTGTTTTGGGTGTTAGTTCTAGAAGATCTTTTAGGTCTTCATAGAACTGTTCAACTTCAGCTTCTTCAGCATTATTGTTTGGGGCATAGACTTGGATTACTGTGATATTGAATGGTTTGCCTTGGAAACAGAGATCATTCTGTCATTTTTGAGATTGCATCCAAGTACTGCATTTCAGACTCTTTTGTTGACTATGATGGCTACTCCATTTCTTCTAAAGGATTCTTGCCCACATCTGAGTTAAATTCACCCATTTCAGTCCATTTTAGTTCGCTGATTCCTAGAATGTCGACGTTCACTCTTGCCATCTCCTGTTTGACCACTTCTGATTTGCCTTGATTCATGGACATAACATTCCAGGTTCCTATGCAATATTGCTCTTTACAGCATTGGACTTTGCTTCTACCACCAGTCACATCCACATCTGGGTGTTGTTTTTGCTTTGGCTCCGTCTCTTCATTCTTTCTGGAGTTATTTCTCCACTGATCTCCTGTAGTATATTGGGCACCTACTGACCAGGGGAATGTACCTACTGACCTGGGGTAGGTCTGGACATGGGGGTAAAAGGATCTGTTGTCATAAGATGGGATTAGAATTATGATCCTTGAAGCCACACTAGTTTAGGTCTCCTAAGTACCTCCTGAAGAAGTTAGTTGACTAGTTCTCTGAGCTCCTTTGCCTTACCTGTCAAATGGCACCAGTTACACCTTCTTTACTCACCTCCACGGCCTGTTACAGGTGGTCTGATTGGAACACAGAGCAAATTGCTCCACCTTCTACTAGCAAGTGAGCAGAAGAGGAGCAGGATGAAATAGACTGAATATGAGAGTCAGACTTGGGTGCTCCTTTTGATTCTGACATAAATATGATCAGTGATATGAATTTGAGTACATTTCTTTTCTTGTTGGATTTAAGTATCCTGAACTGTAAATATTGAGATTTACTAGGTTAACTAATTTTTTAACTTTTTTTTTTTTTGTTTTGTTATCATGAGACCCCTTTGGGGGCTTCCCAGATGGAGCAGTGGTAAAGAATCTGCTTGCCAATGCAGGAGATGCAGGAGATGTGAGTTTGATCCCTGGGTTTATTTCCCTAGAGGAGGAAATAGCAACCTGCTCCAGTATTCTAGCCTGGGAAATCCCATGCAAGGAGCCCGGCAGGCTACAGTCCACGGGGTCACAAAGAGTTGGACACAACTGAGCAGCTGAGCACACTGATGGGACCCCCTCTGAGTCTCTGAGGAAAGACAGATGCCTTTACTGCCCTTCCCCCCATGTTACAAAGTTCATGAATCTTCTACCTCCTACCACAGACCCGGCAGGATAGGAAATGTTTTACAGTTGACTTTCTGTATCTACAAAGATTCAATTAACCACAGATCAAAAATATTCTAAAAAATAATTAGAGAAAGTCATCAAAAGCAAAATTTGATTTTGCCATGTCCCAGCAACTACTTACATAGCATTTGCATTGTATTAGGTGTTAAATCAGAGATGATTTAAAGTATACAAGAGAATGTGCTTAGCTTATATGCAAATACTATGTCATATATAAAGGACTGAGGATTCTCCAATTTTGGTGTCTATGGGGGACCCACAACCTCTGTCTTGAGGGATGACTATATGCTGTCTTTGAGATGGTCTGACTCTATTCAATTGATTGAAAAGAAGGGCCACATTCTCACTGGAAAAGACAACTCTGTGAATCAAAGCAGAAGTATATCTTTCTTTGGTTTAAATCCTCTTCCCAGAAATATCATGCATGTTTCTCATTATCTCCTTCCTCTGGACTGTTTCTTCTCTTCTCTTCCCTTTTTCTGCCTTCACCACTTCATCTTTGCTTTGATAGTGGTAGTCAGGTGTGGGTGTGATTGAAGTTTCTTTCCCATCTGTGTGAGTGGCAGGAAGTGTCGCTCTCAAGGAAATGAATGGGACGTGTATCATCTCTTATCTGCATCTCCAAGAACTTAAGTGATTTTTTTCTCTCAACCAAAGTGAATCAAAGGAGAGGAATATTAAATGTAGTCATCAGGTGATGAATCCAATCATCCACATGAGTCTCTGGGCTGGCAGTGTTGTCAGAGGAACTTGCCTCTCCAGGCAGGAGGGTAATGGGATTATGAGAGTGGAGAGAGAGAGAACTCTGGGGATTATAACAGCAGCTCCCTGGTGGGAAGGATACAGTCAGGCAAAGCCTGAAATATAAAGGCCAGAGAAACACTGCCTGGTGTCTGGGCTGCCTCCACTCATGCTCCATCGTGAATGGTTGCACCAAGGACCTCATGAGGTTGCTCACACAGGCACTGACCCACACAAGTCTGAAATGAACCCTATGCACCAATAATCTGACCTGGCTCAGTCAGTTTGAATCAGCAGACAGAGCTCTAACTTGATGCTCAGAGAGATCTGGACTTATATCCCTTCTAACTATTATTGTTGAAGTTTTCAATTAGTACTAGTTTATTGAGTGCTTACTACATGCCAGACACGTATTGTAGATGGTAGAGATATATCAGTGAAAAATAAAGATTTAGAGTCAAGTTAAACATACACTTAGCCTATGACCAGCAAGTATGGCCTCCTAAGTATTTACCTAAGAAAAGGAAGACTAGTTACAAAATACTTGCACACAAATGATCATAGAAGTTTCATTTATAATTGCCCAAAACTGGCAGCAACTTAAATGTTCATCATTAGGTCAAAAGGTAAGCAAATGGAGGTATATTCATTACAGTGGACCAACTACTTAGAAATAAAAAGAAAATACTGATATTTGGAAGGATGCTAATGCATCTCAAAAGCATTATGGGTCTGACAAAAGGAACCAGATGCAAGAGAGGACACATTGTATGATTCCATTTATATGAACTCCAGAAGAGAAGGGACTAATCTATGGTTCTAAAAATCAGGTCAGCTTGTTGCCGGGGATGGGGACTAGGGCACAGAGAACTTTGGGGTATGAGCAAATAAATGTTCTCTACCTGATTATAGTATATTTGTCAAAACTCATCAGAATATTCATTGAAATGAATACATTTAATTCCATGTGTAGTGTAATTCCATGAAGTTGGGGGAAAGAGAGGTTTATTCTAAGCCACTTAGAGCTGTGGTCTAGGTTGACAGAAAGGAAGGTCAGTCAGTAAAGAATCTGCCTGCAGTGCAGGAGATCCGGGTTTGATGCCTGGGTTGGAAAGACCCTCTGGAGAAGGAAATGGCAACTCATTCCAGCATTCTTGCCTGGACAATTCCATGGACAGAGAAGCCTGGTCCAGGGAGTCGCAAGAGTCGGACACGACTTAGCTACTAAATCATTATCAATAATATGGCACATAATAGGTGTTAAGATGAAACTCGAAGTGCTTTAGGGTTTAGTGGATGACAAGAGAGGGAGAGTTGCTTTTTTATGTGGAATGATCAGAGAAGGGCACGCTGATAAACTGACATTTGAGAAGACCTTATGTGAAAATTGCTCTCCAGGCAAGAATACTGGAGTGGGTAGCCATTCCCTCCTGCAGGGGATCTTCCTGACCCAGGGATTGAGCCCAGGTCTCCTGGATTGCAGGCAGATTCCCAGACCAAGGGAGAAGCAAGTGCTAAGGGCCCTAAGCAGCGGCATATGTCATTCCTAACCAAGGAAAGGAAAAGACTAAGGGCTGGTAGCATTGAGTAGGATGGGTAAAATGGAGGATGAAGCTTGACACAAGGTTCTAGAAGCAGAAAAGAATCCAAACACACAAGGCATTTGAGACCATTGCTTAGACTTCAGCTTTTGCTCTGACTGTGATGGAAACCATCAGGATGTTTTTACTGGAGGACTTGTGTTGACTGAGGTTTCAAAAGACCCATTCTGGAGAAGATTATAGATGTGGCTAGGGAGGCCACATGGAAACCTAGGAAAGACATGATGGGACTTCAGTAGATGGAATACGATCAGATTCTGGATGTAGTTTGAAGGTAGAACTAGCTATAATTTTTATAAGAAATTAATATGAGAAGATGAGAAAGAATCATCAGAGATGCTTCCCGTGTTGACCCAAGCAACTGGAAGGACGGAGTACCATTGTGTGACATTTGGGAAGACACAACTTTTCTCATTTTCAGTCTCCTAAGCTCTATGATAAAGGTGCTAAGTCCTGCTTCACAGAGTTTCATTTTGGAGTCAGAGAGAATATAAGTGGAAGGCCTAAGCGAGGAGAAACTCAATATCTTAATTTGTATCTTATATTTGATCTTCATTAAAGAATTGAAAATACTGTTTTGCAGAAGACTTCTAATTACTTTTGTTCCATGATTATTATTTCCAGATATCTGAGAGCATCATTACACCCATTTTGCAGGGCTAAGTGGCACCTAAAGAAGTGAAGTAATTTGCTCAATGTCAAATATTGTTGCAAAGTGCTAGATCCCAAAGAAGTCTCTTATTGTCACATGAAGTAAACACTCATGTCTTGGTTCCAAACTAACTGCTCTCTCTATAGTTCCAAAGTCTTCTGTAGATGTTTAGTTCAATTTAAACAAACATTTCTCAAACATCAACCTTCTCAAGCTTTGATACTATGGAGAAGATGAATAAACCATAGTTATTGTGCTCTATGGTATCTCTTCTCTGTGTCTTCTCTTCAGAGAAAAGTCATGTTTTAGAGTAACTAAAAAATAATTATCTTTTAACTAAATAAATGCTTTGCATTTTCCCCATGAATATCATCTAATATTCACATCCTTCCCCTAAAGAAGGTTTCATTTTTCCTATTTTTAAAAATGAGAATGATTACTTTACAATATTGTATTGGTTTTGCCATACATAACAACCTCCAATTAAAATAAATAAATTTATATATAACAAAATAAAACCAAGAATGAGGCTTTGAAAATTTAAGCAATATATAAGATCAAACATTTAATTATCATGAGATCCCTTAGATGTGTATGATCAGAAAACTGTTATCCATCACAATATTTCCTCTACCTATTCCCTAATCCCTCATCAATGTCCAATATAGAAGAGAAGCAGCAGGCCATCCATGGCATTGGTAGGTGCAATGCCAGCCCAGTGAATGTTGAAGACCATGACACCTCGGAGAACCCAGTGGGTCTTGAATGTCCAGTTCCAAGAAGTTCTCAGATCTGCAGCTGACTGCAGCCGGGCCAAGATTTGGAGAAACAGGACATGGGTGAGTTCTGAGCAGCCAGCACAGAGGCCAGGAGAGTTCCTGCAGCTGGCCGAAAGTGAGAAGTTGTTCAGGTCAGATTCGGAGCTTCTACTGCCTTTGTGGAGATGCCATTAGGCAAATGAGCTGGTCTGAGGGAGGCTGATAAGGCTCAGGGAGAGAATGTGTGAGTCTTTCCAGAAAGGGTCCTTTGAAGCAGCCATGGAACAATAAAGCTGCTGGCCTGAGATAGGGAAGGCCTTGATAAATAACCAAATGAGGGCTTCTTCTTTAATTCCTTGGAGCTGAATTTTATCAGGATGGCCACGCGTGCTTACAGAAAGCTGTAATCGCTCATGGTGGGACGCACATTCTCAGCAAGACAGCCGTTGCCGATCAGGTCTAAACATTCAGGATCCTGTCTAAAGACATGTTTCTCACTGTGCAGCCTGCCTGTTCTGTTCTCACAGCTTCTTGAGAGTTTGCTAAGCATCTGGACCATCTGAGAGTCATGCTTGCCAAAGACTATTTCTTTCTCCCAGAAGGATTCAGCTTCAAGTGATCCCTGGGAGGACAACATTGCCTACTCTTGTCTCCATCAGGCCAGCTTCAACACAGATGAATCAAGGTCACAGGATTACCTGCCCACTCTGTCCCTCAGGACTGATGGTTGGAAACCTTGATGTCAATAGTACATAATCCTCAAAGTTTTCTTTTCTTGCTGAGCTCTTGGTCAAAGCAAAGAACAATGGCTTTGGAATCAAGTATTCAAGTTTTGGAGAAGGCAATGGCACCCCACTCCAGTACTCTTGCCTGGAAAATCCCATGGATGGAGGACCCTGTTAGGCTGCAGTTCATGGGGTCGCTAGACTCGGACATGACTGAGTGACTTCACTTTCACTTTTCACTGTCATGCATTGGAGAAGGAAATGGCAACCCACTCCAGTGTTCTTGCCTGGAGAATCCCAGGGATGGGGGAGCCTGGTGAGCTGCCATTTATAGGGTCGCACAGAGTCAGACACAACTGAAGCGACTTAGCAGCAGCAGCAGCAGCATTCAAGTCTCAATCCTGGCTCTTTCTTTCATTTAAACCTTACATAACAATAGATATTACATTTGATTTTAGCCAAAAGGTAAACCTTACATAAGCAATAACCTTTAATTGGAATTCAGTTTTCTCCTTCTTGATAGGGAGATTATGACCTCTATTATGACCTTAATCATAGGCCTATAGCAGGATTAATAGGTCAATTAAAATTATACTTTTAAGGTGCTTCAAATAGTTTCTGGTATGGATGTGTGCTGCTAAGTCACTTCAGTCATATCCGACTCTGTGTGACCCCATAGATGGCAGCCCACCAGGCTCCCCCGCCCCTGGGATTCTCCAGGCAAGAACACTGGAGTGGGTTGCCATTTCCTTCTCTAACGCATGAAAGTGAAAAGTGAAAGTGAAGTCACTCAGTCGTGTCCAACTCTTAGCGACCCCATGCACTGCAGCCTACCAGGCCCCTCCATCCATAGCATTTTCCAGGCAAGAGTACTGGAGTGGGGTGCCACTGCCTTCTCTGGGTATGGATGTGTAGTCCTGGACATATTAGTCTTTTTTAAATTCTCAG
>NW_011494838.1:5899824-5939865 GCF_000754665.1 Bison bison bison | reverse complement strand
GTTTCCCACATGATATTTTACATGTTTCATTGCCATTCTCCCAAATCTTCCCACCCTCTCCCTTTCCCACAGAGTCCATAAGACTGTTCAATACATCAGTGTATTAGTCTTTTTTAAATTCTCAGATCTGTCAGGGCCTTTCTAGTACCAAGGCTTTTCTTACTCCTTCACTGTTTCCTCCTGCTACTTACCCTCCATCATGTCCCTGCATGGCTCTCAGGTACTCAGCTTTTCCATGTAAATTTAGACATCATTTCCTCTGGGAGATCTTCCTTGATCATTTCCTATGTCTAGATGAGAGACACCTCTCTAGGCTCCCAAAGCACTCTGTGGGTATTTGAAATTAAAATGGCCCCAAGGGCCTTACCTAATGGTCCAGTGGTTAAGACTCTATGCTTTCACTGCAGGGGGACATAGGTTCGATTCCTGGTTAGGAAGTTCCATATACCTTGAGGTACAGTCAAAAAAAAAAAAATAGTCCCAGAAAATTCAGTTGGTTTACCATGTGGCAGCAGGAAGATTCCACTCAATTCTGTGTCAACTAAAATCAGTCTGAGGATACTGAGATATATTTTAATTATTAAAAGATGCCTACGTGGTTTGTCTACACATCTACTTTTTGTTCTATGTTCTAAAATCCTTTAAAGAATGTTTCAGTCCTTTAGGGAACTTGTTTAAATCCCTTGGGTACAGTAAAGAGTGGTGGGAAAGAATGATCATTTATCATACTCTTCTTCTCGCCTCAACATTCTGTGTCTGATGGTCACTAAATCTTCTCAGTGAAGCTGTTATAGGTGGCCATAGCTGGGTTTGCTACCACTTGCTCAAGGGCTCAGTTAACTAGCGTCAGATCACAGATTTAGAAATGTCTCCTACCACCAAAGCCCTGTATTTCCAGTATATAATACTACTCAGAAAAGCAAAGGTTTTCAAGACCTTATCCTTTTGTAGAAAAGAAATTCCAAGGGACTGAATATGAAGTGCTCAGTGTGAGGGGAAGGAATCAGATTGAAACCTTTGGGGTCTATAGCAAGAACAAAGGGTGGTACAGTCTGTGCTATAGAAGCTGAATCAAGAGCAGAAAAGATAGTAACAAAAGGTCTTTTTAATTCTTCAAAATGGCCTCTCATTAATAATCTAGTGGCTTCATGGTGCCTGCTACCTTCTCTTCCTTCTTCTGCATCTTATGGAAACAGAGAAGAAACACTTTTGAGCAGAGAGCTCGCCCAGTTCTATTGGCCACATACATATTTCACTCTTAAAAGCCGCCGACAAACAGCAAGATGCGTTTCAGTGCCAGCCTACCATAAATTTATTTGCTTGTTAATGCAGCTTTCCAGTTCATGTTTTTGCTAACTAGGAACATCAAAATGTCAATCTGTCCTCAGGGGTGTATCAACCTCACAATTTGAACTCAGTAACAAGATTAGAGTGTGATCAAGGCATACTGAAATCTTAATATTGGAGAATCCTACCATAATAGAACAAGGCTTATAAAATCATGGACTAATAGATTCTTAGAGGTGATGGAACCTTAGGGTTTATGCTGTATTGTTTTGCTTTTTCTTTTTGCGACTCCCTTTTCACCTGCTCCTGCACACCGTAGCATTAGCTTTCTTTTATACGGTACTGATATTTAAGGATAGATGAGTTGAAATTCTGATATTGTCTTAACATAATAATGGGCATCCTAGCTCGCTGGAGGAAAGGAAAAGAAGAGACTGGGTAAAGTGGAATAACTCAATTTGGCATGGAGAGGCTCTTGGTACAGAACAAAGACATAAATACTGACACGATCCCACCATTATCACTGTCGCTGGGTTTTTTGTTTGTTTAAGTGTGTCTTTGCCTGTTTCTTTATTTTGGCAGAAGGCTCTTGCTTTCCCTTTGGAGAACCATTCCCCTCCACTGTCTGACAATTCTATATGGGAAGACTGATCCAATTTCCTGACCCCAGCCTAATAACTGGCTTATTCCATCTCCATAGCCATAGGTCATAAATAAGCATGGCATCCCAGCCAGTTGAACAGTGGACTTTGATAGTATGTGTATAAAGAAGGTACTTAGTCTATTTTCCCTTAAGTTGCTGATGTAGGGAGACACTACGTTGATACGGTAGTGACTTTCTGGCCATCTTGTAATAAAAGCCTGCCTGAAAATGAAGCTACCAGAGGAAAATCAGAACCAGGATGCTGAGAAACAAAAGCCCAGTGAGGAGGAGAGAGAGGTACCCCATATTCCTACCTCCCCACCGTCCCCCGTAGTGAGGCAAGGCAGTGTGACAAGGTCGTGTCAATGCTCTGGGAGCACAAGTAACAAAACTTCCATGGAGGTGATGCATTGCAAATCTAAAAAAGAAGGTGACCAAAAGTTCAACCACAACCACCATGTGACTCAGCCATTCGCATCTTAGGTATTAACCGAGTTAAACGAAAGCTTATGTCCATACAAATATTTTACGCAAATATTCATAGCATGTGTATTCATCACAGCCCCAAACTGGAATTAACCCAAATGTTTGTCAATAGATAAGTAGATTTAAAATACTATAATTTATTTATAAAATGGAACACTATTCAGCAATTTAAAGGAATAAATTATTGATATATACAACAGGGGTTAATCTCAAAATAATTACGTTAAGTTAAAAAGCCAGACCGGAAAAAAAAAAAAAAAAAAAAACCACAAGATGAATGATTCCATCTATAAAAACTTCTGGAAAATGCAAGTCAATCAATAGTAATATAAAGTAGGTCAATGTTGGCCTGAGGACAGAAGTGAAGGAGGAGGATTGATTTAGGGAAGGGTTACCGAGGGGTACGATTAGGCTTCAGGAAGTGATGGATATTTTTATTGTCTTGATTGTGGTGATGCTGATTGTGGTATATGTCAACATATATCAATTGCACAACTTAAATATGAGTAGTCTGTGTAGGTGTGCTCAGTCGTTCAATCGTGTCTGCCTCTTTGCAGCCCCAGGGACTGTAGCCTGCCAGGCTCCTCTGTCTATGGGATTTTCCCAGCAAGAATACTGGAGTGGATTGCCATTTCCTCCTCCAGGTTCTTTACCACTGAGCCACCTGGGAACCTACGAGTAGTTTACTGTAAGCCAACTGTGCTCAATAAAGCCCTTTAAAACAAGGGAGATAGAGCCTGTGCTGATCTGAATCCCCTCATAGGGTAGAGGATCCCTCTCACCAACAATTAATCAATTTTGGATAGGAGTCTTGCTGCAAAAATACTGCATAACAAATTACCCTAAAATTCAGTTGTTTAAACCTTGACAACTAATTGTCACATTTGCAGGTTTGGGATTGACTATATCTTGGCTGAGCTAAGCTGGGCTTCAAGATCTAGGCTGAAGTTTGGGTTTGGGTCTTTTCCACAGCCTCTTACTGCCCTTAGAGCAATAGTTACTCCATGAGGTTAGCCATGAAGTATGCTCAGGTGGATGGGCAGTAGCTATCTGGGCCATATTCTTTTCATCGTATGTCACAGGAGCGTGGGAGCCCAAGGCAAGCTAGATAACTGTGTGTATGACGTCTGCCTGTATGTGTCTGCCAGCGTCCTGCCATTGGCCAATGCAGGCCACTTAAGTCCAACTTTAGTGATGGAGAATAGACTCAGTCACAGTGGGAGGGGAAAGGATGTGAATATTCATTGAAAAATAATTTAAACTATTACATATAAGTACCATAAGTCAATAAACAAACCTTTGAAGGTTAAACCACAGAGATATCCGGGGATTCTTTGTTGTAACATATGAATTCTTGCCTATCCAAAGAATAACATCAGATGTGTGCTAGAATCTAGTGGTGCCTGAAAATTTTAGTTTTGTCAACTGAGAATTTTTATCTACTTAACCCCATTTTAGTTAGGGTTCTCTCACTTGAGATGAAAGTATTCTTGCTAGGACTAGCTGAGACTGGAGTCCAGTGAGACAGAACACATGCATTATTAGCGGAATACCTACTGTGTGCTAATTGCTTCAAACTGGCTGTTTCTTTTAACCCTCATCATAGGCAGTAAGATTGCTATTATATACTAGTCTTTTATTAGGAAACTGAGGTTCAATATCTCAAGAGAAGAGTTTAGAACCAAACTGGATCTGTCAAAACCTGTTCTTTTCCCAACTTGCCCTGATTTTTTGGAAACAACAAAGCCTGGTACCCAAGGTACTTACCCTATCTCTCCATCTCAGTTCAAGTGGCAGCTAGTTTCTGTTTAAGAGATCAACATCTATTCCACATATTTTAACATTCTCCTACGACCTCCCTGGGTTGTTGCTGTCAGAACTTAACTACCCTTAGGCCTGAAAATTCTTCCTCAGTCTGAACAATGTGGTACATGAGGAAAAAGCAGTGGATGTGCGACCCAACTGTCTGGCTTGGAATCCGCAACCTTCTGTTTAATCACCGTGAGATCTTTGGAAAACCCTTTAAATCTTCAGTGCCTCAATTTCTTCCTTTATAAAATGAGACAACAATGTATCTCTTATAGACCTGATTTGACAATTAAATGTGGTATACTGAAAGCAGATTATAAACTATCAAGTGCTTAAAATATCACGTAGGATTGATGATGTCATAATTAAAGTTACTAATATTAATGATTTAGAAAAAGAAACCTCTATTGGTAGAATTATAGCTGCTACAATAAGTAATTGAGGGAGAATCATAGCTATAGGAGGGTGTTCTTGCTCAATGGCTCTTAAATAGCTCATACAGACAGGCATTGTCTATGCCTCCATGTAAGATAGTAACCTCTGCTACATCTGGTAGAATTAGAACCACATCTATCTCTGAGGTCTTTAATTACCCAGAGCTTTCTCCAGCAACCTGCAGCCCACTCTATGATTATCAGAAGATCTCCCAACACTGGCTGTGATGCCTTTTTTCTTTTCTCTATGAGGTCTTTATTAACTCCTCTACCTCTGCTGGAGGCCAGGTAGGTGATTAATGGCCCCTGAATTATGATCCCACTAGAAAGACTGTTGGTGGAAATTTATACTCAGAGTGGTGAGCTAGAATTCTTTCAACCCAGGTACTTGACATTCATTGCACAATTTAATTGTAAAGAGTAGTAGTTAATGAGAGGATAGGGGAAGAGGGTGAAACAGGAGCTGAGTCTGGGCTGAAGGCCAGTGCTCCCAGCAGTGGAGTTACATCTGTGAGGGATGAATCACTGACGGGACACTGCAGCACTGAAACAGGGTTTCCGTCATCATTGTATTTTATCAGTAAGGAAGCTAAGGCACCAAGACACTAATAATAGGAACAACAACAACTGCCTCTTTGTTTTTGCACCTTCTATGAATCAAGGTCTAAGTAGGAATCTTTATAAGCACCAAAGCATACAAAGCTAATCTCAAAAGCAATATGATGAGGTTAAATGTCATATTTGTTTTACAAATGGGAAAACTGAAGCTTAGGGCAATCTAGTGACTTGTCCAAGTCAAGCAGCAAGTTTTGCTGCTGGGATTGTGAAGAGGGTCTGTCTGGACTTTAAAATCTGCCCCCTCCAGCGTATCACTGATTGGCTTCTACCATGTCTCCTTGCCGCTACCGCCATGTAGAGTTCACCGCGTGCCAGGCACTGGGCATACAGCTGTCACTGCTGTGCCCATCTCACCAACGAGTAACCTGAGATTTGGTGTGGGTGAGACATGTGCCCAAAGCCCTGTGGCGAGAAAGGAGTAGAACTAGGATTCAAACCCAGGACCGTCTGACTCCAGGCATGATTACTTCACCCACTACCATATCCAGCTCCAGCTGCCGCCAATAGCCAACACTGTCACCAATACACATGGCTGCTGCTATGCTGCCTAAAGATAATAGGATGATGAGTTTGGGGGTAACAAAGGCAGAATGTGAAAAGTTGTGCATGCTTCTGCTACCACTGCACTAATACACTCAATCCAGTGGCATGAAGGAAATGCTAAGTTGGTAATTGATTATGAAATTTATGATACCCATGGGATCCACAGTGATCATGAGTTTGAGGTCAAAGAGTTAGCCAGTTTGTATACTGCAAGAATCCTGGTGCTTAATGAAACCACATTGCTCTTCTAGTTGACTGGAAAATCAGATGAACTAGGCTGCCAAGATTCCTGCAAACCTCTGAGCCCTGCTAAGCTTCCCTGAGTAAATAAATTGTGAAAATAGAGAATCTTTTTTAACTTGCATATAAAAACAAGCAAATGAGTCTTTTTGCATAATTGCTACAAAGGGCCCCAACCAGCCATTTCCATGTGCAATTTCATATTTCAATAAAGTTTTATTTATTTTCATTTGCAAATGTATTTGCTGCTAGTGAAGGAAAGACTCATTACTCTGACTGGTGCCAGATTGTTGGGTGGAGCTTCCACTCCCAAAGATGGTGTTTTTTGCTAACCAGCAGACCCCTGAGCTTGTCCCCCCACCTCCCCTTTCCTGGATGCCTCTGCCTGTTATTGAATTCATAATTTTCTCTCTGTCCAACTGCCCAATTGCCTTCTTTCCAAAATAGAGACTAGAAATATGCTAGCATTCATTAATTCAACACATATTTATGCAAAGCCTAATAGGTACCAAGAGCTATTTTAAATACCAGAGACACAGCAATAATGGGGTAGATAGTAATATTTGAGTTTTGGAATGAAACATCCAGGAAAAAAACTTGTGCGTGTTTGTTCAGTTCAGTTTAGTGGCTCAGTCGTGTCCAACTCTTTGCGACCCCATGGACTGCAGCACACCAAGCTTCCCTGCCTATCACCAACTCCCGGAGCTTGCTCAAACTCGTGTCCATCAAGTCTATGATGCCATCCAACCATCTCACCCTCTGCCATCCTCTTCTCCTGCCTTCAATCTTTCACAGCATCAGGGTCTTTTCCAAAGAGTCAGTTCTTTGCATCAGGTGGCCAAAGTATTGATACTTCAGCTTTAGCACCAGTCCTTCCAGTGAATATTCATGACTGATTTCCTTTAGGATGAACTGGTTGGATCTCCTTGCTCTCCAAGGGGCTCTCAGTATTCTTCTCCAACACCACAGTTCAAAAACATTAATTCTTTGACTCTCAGCTTTCTTTATGGTCCAACTCTTACATCCACACATGACTACTGGAAAAACCATAACTTTGACTAGATGGACCTTTGTCAGCAAAGTAATGTCTCTGCTTTTTAATATGCTGTCTAGGTTTGCCATAGCTTTTCTTCCAAGGAGGAAGTATCTTTTAATTTCATGGCTGCAGTCACCATCTGCAGTGATTTTAGAGCCCAAGACAATAAAGCCTGTCACTGCTTCCATTGTTTCCCCATCTATTTGTCATGAAGTGATGGGACCAGATGACATGATCTTCATTTTTTGAATGTTGAGTTTTAAGCCAGCTTTTCCACTCTCCTCTTTCACTTTCATCAAGAGGCTCTTTAGTTCCTCTTCACTTTCTGCCATAAGGGTGGTGTCATCTGCATATCTGAGGTTGTTGATATTTCTCCCTGCAATCTTGATTCCAGCTTGTGCTTTATCCAGTCCAGCATTTCACATGATATACTCTCCATAGAAGTTAAATAAGCAAGATGACAATATACAGCCTTGATGTACACCGTTCCCAATTTGGAACCAGTCTATTGTTACATGTCCGGTTCTAACTGTTCCTTCTTGACCTGCATATGGATTTCTCAGGAGGCAGGTAAGGTGGTCTGGTATTCCCATCTCTTTAAGAATTTTCCAACAGTTTGTTGTGATTCATATAGTCAAAGGCTTTAGCATGGTCAATGAGTAGTGTGTTTTGGGGGAGGCATCAGTTCAGTTAAACAGTGTTAAAACATTTCATGACAATGAGCAAAGCATGCTTGAAGGTCTTACTGTGGGAAAGATCTTGGAGCATGCATTAAATAGGGAGATGTGTGTACCTGGAGTTAAGTGAGCAGGGAAGAGGAGTGGAGGTGAGTATTGAGGAAAAGAAGCCAGAGACCATGGGGCTCTTGCAAGCCTTATCCGTTGTTTGAGAGCCTGCATACTGCAATGGAAAAAGCAAACAAACCTAAAACTGAAGACTCATAGAACAGGCAGGGCAGAATAAATTCCTTTGGAAAGGTTCTAGACATCAGTTGGATTTCTAAATTCTTACCACTTACACGGGTTATTCTCCAGTGTCCGTAAATAAATTGTGGTGAGAGTGATGACAATTGACGTGACTCAGGATCCTGCTCAAATGTTCACATTTGATCTTCATGACTCAACCACTCCCCATGGGAGCTTTAAGAAAAAGATGGTTTTCCCAGAGGACAGAGTGGGAGCAACGTGCATTCTTCATGTTCTTTATCCAGAACTCCAGGTAGTTGCAGGGTGGACTAAACCAGGCCACTTAGGTGACTACTTTTACACAAAGTATGATTACTGTGATGAGAAAAGCAAGTTTAAGGAGAAAATCGAGGAAGAATGTATCAGAGATAAATACTTTCTCACTAAGGCTCAGCTGATCTAATTTGTCAATATATGGGATTTCTCTGACTCTGTCTAGTTCCCAGGTGGTTGAGATTGGGCGATTTCAACTACAGCCTTTTTAAGGAAAGGAGATAGATAAAAACTGGAAAGGAGAAGAAATAGGGTAGATGAGAGAGGACAATACTTGCATCAGAATTATAAAGAAAGATGGTTACCCCAGACCACCAAGTATAAAGTTAATAACACATAACTGTTTGGAAACAGCTCTGGGGCCACCATATACCTTGGTCTAACTTTCCTTTTTGGACAGTAGAACAACCTTGTAGTTTTTTCATCTTATCAGAGGATGAGGTAAGTCTCAAGAAGTAGATACTAGAATTTATGCTATTAAGGCAGGTGAAAACTCATGCACAGCACTAGAAAAATGAAAGATAATGGGCCTTACTTCTACCCAAGTGTGCAGATCAATCCAGTAGAAAAAAGAACTGGTCCAATTTTAGTATCACCAAAGGTGAGACCAAGTAATATTTCTTGAGTAGTATTGTTAGTTGACTGTGTCTCTAAATGCTGAAATGGGATAAAGGAGACCTCCAGCCAAATTTATGGAATGTTGGAAGAGACATCAAGAGGCAATTTCTTTGAGTTCTTGCCTCCATTTTGCAGGTGGACACATTTGTGATCACATCAGAGCTGAGTTAGAGCCCAGCTGCTGCAGATTCCCTAGCCAACAATGTCTCAACAGCACCATGTCCCTCTTTTCAAGAAAGGCTGGGACAGAAGGTGTGAGGCATAGTGTCTGGTGTTTCTCCAGATGGTTGGGAGCTTGGCCCAAGAAACCTCAATCTGGAGCCGCTTACCTGGTGATGAATGCTGTTATTAGTGTTCATGGCACTTACCATCCAGTGCTTATCCTGAAGGATGGTAATTTATAGCTGTGTTACATGTCTGGATTGGACCGAGTGGGAAGAAAGACAAACTGCAGGGTCTGGAGATTTGGCCTTCTTTGGCTATGGCTAATATTAAGTATTTCTTCTATAATCATCATGACATTCTCCTCACTCATTTCTACTCTTTTCTCATTACCTCTCTTTCTCTCCCTCTCTCTTTTCCCTCATTAACTTCCAAAGGTCCAACCTAATCAGTTGAGCTGAAAGTCTTGTCAGAGGAAAGATAAAGGGATAAGAAGAGAAGGTGACATTATTCAAGTATGTTCAATACACTAGGCACTGAGATAAACATGTTCATACTTGTCTTCCCGTTGCATTTGCACAACGATGCTGACAGGGGCAATTTAACCCCATTTACAAATGAGGAAACTTGCCCAGAGTTCAGACACTGGGTAGGTAATACGGTTGGAAACCAAATTCAGCTCCATCTGACTCCTAAAGTGTGTTCTTTACACATATCCTCATTTACATCACTCTCCTCCATCTGTCCAATATATCTTCCTGCTCCTTGTCATGGGTATATATGACAGCACATTCATTTAATAAACACTGATGCTCTATTATATGCTAGAAATGAAAGAACCAAGAATATGTAAAACAGTTTGCACCCTCACACAGCTCACAGTGGGTATATGCCTGTATGCTTGAGGCTTGGGCTTGATAAAGAATGCACATTCGTAAGTACTTCTTATGATACAATGTTCATTCATTCATTTACTCATTATTTTAGCACATGCTTATTAAATACCTATTCTATTCCAGGAATGATTCTGTGCCAGTGTTTATCAATCCTTGCTGCATATTAGAATAACCTACTGCACTTAAAAAAAAAAAAAACTGAATCTCTGGCCCATGTAACTAGTTCTATTTCATTGACAGGAGGTGGGGCCCTGGCATCAGTATGTTTCAAAAATCTTGTAGGGAATTGTAATATGCAGCCAGGGCTGAAAAACAGTTTCATGCTCTAGAGATGCAATGATGAACAAACAAGAGAAGAAACACTCAGGGTCATATTCACAGGATATGTGTCACCCTTGTTTAGATGGAGGAAGAGGTAGATAAATGGGGAGAGAGGAAGATGAAACTCAAATGTCTGGCTTGAACATAAATCTTCTCGGGCATTAAATTCAAGATAATTTGGAGGACACAAAGGAGGGGAATGATCTAAGACTGAAGTACCTTCATGGACTACATTTCTGTGATCTGGACTAAGTAGAGGAATCTACCATCCTAAGAGTTTTGATCAGACTGATTGACACAGAGTTGCATGCTTGCAACTGAGACAAGGGGTCATTCATGTATTTAACCCCAATTCACCTTCAGGTGATTGGGTCAAAAAAGAGTGGAAGGACTATTAAGAATTTCTCTCATAATCTTATTAAGTGGCTGGGTTTCACACCAGACCAGGCCCATGAGAGAAATTAGGGAGGGCATTTACACTTTAATTTAATTTAAATCCAGTCTTGCCTTCATTTGTAGCAGGAGCTTCATTTTGTTTACGCTAGTCTTAACTTTGGAATCAGACAAGTCTGGATTTGAGGTCCAGGTGAATTTCACGAACTCGGTGACTTTGGGCAAATAATGTCTTCTCTCAGTGCCCCAACTTCTGCATCTGTAAAGTGGGGCTTTAAATAGTGTCTACTTTCTGGGTTTTCTGTGAGAGTTGAAAGAAGATAATGGGCCTACTGCATTTCTGGCTTAGAGCAAACACCCACTTAATATTAGCTGTCATTCTGTATTATCAATAATATTAGCTGTCATTCTTTACAATCTCTGCAAAAACATTGTTCGTAAGCAAAGAAATAAAGAGTGTGACTAAGCTTGTGAGAGCAAGTGAATTATCTGAGTGCAAAGAACTGAGGTATGTGAAAGTAATGAAAGAACTGAGGTACATGAAAGTAATATGCTTTAACAATACTACATTGGAAGCACTTTTCTATACATTTATACATGTGAGCTTCTCATAACTCTAAGAGGGTACATATTTTTACATTTTATTATGAAAATACTTTTAAAGAAAATTTGTATCTTATAATGAACTTCCATGTCCCCATTTCCCATCCTCAGCAATTATCAACATTTTGCTAATCTTGTTTTATCGATGTATTTCTACTTATTTTTATGGAATATTTTAAGACAAATCCAGGACATCATGTCATTTTACTTATAAATATTTTAGTAGGCAGTGTGCATTTATAATGGGTAAGTGTGTGTGTGTATAATGTTTTACCTACCACCTATGCTATAATTACAAGGGCTTCTGTGGTGTTACTTCAAGGGGTTCAAGTGATAAAGAACCCACCTGCCAACGCAGGAGACAGGGTTTGACCCTTGAGTTGAGAAGATTCCTTTGAGTAAGAAATGGCAACCCACTCCAGTGTTCTTGCCCAGAGAATCCCATGAACAGGGAAGCCTGGCAGGCTACAGTCCACGGGGCCGCAGAGAGTCAGACACGACTGAGCACACACACGCATACTATAATTATATCTAACAAATTAGCAATAATCCTTTAGTATCTAGGACTCATCTCATACTGAAATTTCCCCAATTGCCTCAAAGAAATATTTTTTATGGTCTGTCTGTTGAAATCAGGCCAAAGTCTACACACTGAGTGAGTAATATGTCTCTTAAGTCTCCTTTACCTTGCAATAGTATGAAAGAGTATTATTTTCACTTCATATGAAGTGAAAAAGCAGATGAAAAAGTTAAGATACAGAGAGGTCAAGTCACATGCTGAATGTCACAAAGCTGGAAGAATGGATGTCACCATCAATGACAGCAGAACAGGTTTTAGATATTTAGAGTTTCTCAAAAGTCAAATACTCATTGTCTTCCCCCTTCTTTTGCCATCAGTGACTAAAAAGAGACTAAATGGTCTGAATTTTATCCTGAGCCTCTCTCTAGCTTCCTGCCAAATACTAAAAGAGTCACCAGTTTCGAGCTCTAAAACATCTGGTTCCAGCTCGCTTCAAAAGGTGCTGCTGCTGCTGCTAAGTCGCTTCAGTCGTGTCCGACTCTGTGCGACCCCATAGACGGCAGCCTGGGAGAAGCAATTTAAAATCTGTTTTTAGATTTTTGTAGGTGTGGTGGTGGGTGTGAAGTTTAGAAAAACAAATACCCTTTACTCTAGTGCTCCTCATTTATTCATTTGTTCATTCCAGGCACTTTTATTGGGTTGTCTCTGCAGACTTTACCCTGCACTGTACTAGGAGCTATGGGTGCAGGAATAGATAAGAAAGCTCTGTCCTCAAGGAATTCTAGTCCAGTGTATATGCTGGGGGGGGGGGGGGGCGGAGGAGATATAGCTCTAGTGCCATCAGACCGCCTGCTCTGATGAGGAGACTCTTCCATAAATGACTCCCTATAATGAAGTCGTGTCTGACTCTTTGCAACCCCATGGACTATAGCCTACGAGGTTCCTCCATCCGTGGAATTTTCCAGGCAAGAGTACTGGTGTGGGTTGCCATTTCCTCCCTATAAGTGAGTGATAATTGGCTAGGAAGAGAAATAGAAGACGGCATTTATAAAACACAAAGGAAGGAGAAACTTGAGCTGATGCAGTTTCTTGGAGTAGTTCAATCTGGCTTGAGCACAAATGTGAGAAGACAGAAATGTAAAAGTCCTGGCTAGAGAGGGTAGCATGGACCAATGGCCATCTCAGGTCATGTCAAAAGTCCCTATTTTGGGGGAGGGGCACATCTTGGACTGAGTGGGATCTGAGTTCCCCAGCCAGGCATCCAACCCTAACCCTAACCCATGTCCCCTGAGTGAAAGTAAGGAGTCTTAATCACTGAACTGCCAGGCAAGTCCTCAAAAGTCCCTATTTTGAGGGCCATCTTTTGAAGGGCTTTAAGGAGGAAGAGACAAGGTCAGGTTTGCACCTGAAAGTTGCCTCTCATTGCTTTGTGGATGATGATAGCTGTCAGAAGCTGGGATCCTAAGTGGTGGCAGTGACAGAGAAAGTCAGAGTGAACGCTGTATCTGACTCTTTGTGACCCCATGGACTATAGCACACCAGGCTCCTCTGTCCATGGAGTTCTCCAGGCAAAAATGCTGGCGTGGGTAGCCTTTCCTTTCTCCAGGGGGTCTTTCTGACCCAGTGATTGAACTCGCGTTGCAGGCAGATCTTTACCGTCTGAGCCACCAGGGCAGAGGTGATGAGGAAATGGAAAATCCCATAAAGCAGAGCATGGGGATGTAGGGGTACCCTTCGAGGGGTCACTGCTTTCTAAAGCTTGACCCTTCAAAACTGAGGGCTCCAGAAGCATACCTCTATACCAAAGGGTAATGGGATTTTGGAGAAACCATGGACTAGTGAATGAGTGTAAGGCAAGAGGGCAGAAGATGTGGACTTTTGGGCTGCCTTCGCCACTTCACTTTGTACCTGTGCCCTCACGAACATGACACTTTGCTGAGCTCTTGTGTCCTCATTTATGGGGTGGGATCATGATAGCTGTGTTTCCTTCCTGAGAGTTCAGTTCAGTTCAGTCGCTCAGTCGTGTCCGACTCTTGTGACCCCATGGACCACAGCACGCCAGGCCTCCCTGTCCATCACCAACTCCTGGAGTTCACCCAAACCCATGTCCATTGAGTTGGTGATGCCATCCAACCATCTCATCCTCCGTCGTCCCCTTCTCCTCCTGCCTTCAATCTTTCCCAGCATCAGGGCCTTTTCAAAAGAGTCAGCTCTTTGCATCAGGTGGCCAAAGTACTGGAGGTCTGGGAGGATTAAATAAGCCGTATCGCATTGAAGCAATTTGTAAACTCTAAAGAACCTGACAATTTAGTGTCACATTCAGGATTCTCTGATCCAGTGTCAAACCTCAAGTAGTATCCACGTGGACCACATAAGAAGGTCTGGGCTCTGGCAGATTTAATTTAAAATTCCTTGCATGAGCGCTAGCAAATCCAATCTCAAAATATTCTCACAGACCACATGTTTGTCTCTCCCAGTTGTGCTGTCACATCAGTTTCTGATTAGGGTTACAGTTTGAATGGGGAAGCAACTCTGAAGAGACGTGAGTGCTGTCAGCAGAGGAGGGAGGGGATGGAGAGGAGGGACGGAGGTTGCTGTAAGTAACCCCTGTTCTGGTTGGGATTCTGAATGAATATGAAAGGTAAGCAGAAACTCAATTAGTAACCCCTGAACTTGCCCCATGTTATCTCTGAGAACACACACCCGCTTCCATCTTATGCCTCCAAAGGAGAGCAGGCTTCCTGTCAAACTATTGCAACGGAGGATGCAGACCCAGAGGAAACAGGGAATGAAGCAGCTCAAGGCAGTTTCTGCCTCCCCCATATCTCTGATTCAGGATTTTCTATGAGAATTAGGCAGTTTCCACCTCTGAGAGCATGAAAGGAGATAATTATTCTATTATATTCATGGTCTCTTTCCATTAAAAGCCTACTATGTGCCACCCAGGCATTCTTTTCAGAGTTTTATTAAGTGCTGGTGTTCCGTCCCCATATTTCAGATAAGGGAACTGACATTCAGAAAGGTGAAGTAGCCAGCCTGCAAAGGATCAAGGCTGTCTCATGCCTTGAAGTGAAGTGAAGTGAAGTGAAGTCGCTCAGTCGTGTCCGACTCTTTGCGAACCCATGGACTCTAACCTATCAGGCTCCTCTGTCCATGGGATTTTCCAGGCAAGAGTGCTGGAGTGGATTGCCATTTCCTTCTCCAGGGGATCTTCCCGACCCAGGAATCGAACCCGTATCTCCCACATTGCAGGCAGACGCTTTACCGTCTGAGCCACCAGGGAAGCTTTAGTGCCTTATTCAAATATCAAACAGTAACGTGAGGCAGCTTCTGTTACTCTCTCCATTGTCAAGTGGATTACTTTTCTTCCCCATTTCCCACTCCACAGTGCCTCTTCTTGCTGCGGAGAGGGTTACACTTCATATTCACTGGAGCCTGACTCAGCCATGTGGAAGGTGAGCGGAAGTGACAGGTGTCACTGTTAAGTAGAAGCTTTGAGATTCTGTGTCTGTTTTGTCATCTCTCATTTTTCTTTGCCATTAGACTAACAACATCCCAGACAGGCTGTCCAGTCAATCTGGGGCTCAAAAAAAAAAAAAAACCAAGGAAAGTCATAGCCATGAATGAACATGTATGAGTCCTGAGATTTGAGGAACATTTGTTACACAAAGTAACCTAGCCTAAATCAACTAACATACCACTTGAAGACAATGGAGTTAAGAGAGGTGAAGGAGATGCCAGCTAGTAAGTGGCAAAGCTGAAACGATAGCTAACTCTGTCCTATTCTATGAATAAATTCTGTGATCTTGACCTTTGTGTTGCTTTCTCTACAGTTCTGGCTCCATGAGATTCTCCTGTATTCTACGGAGACTGCTCTAAAATAACAACAATGAACAGAAAGAGACTCACAGACTTAGAGAACAAACTTATGGTTGCTAGAAGGATAGTCAGGGAATTTGAAATGGACATGTACACACTGTCATATTTAAAATGGATAACCAACAAGGACCTATTTTAAAGCACAGGGGACTCTGCTGAGTGTTACATGGTGGCCTTAATGGGAGGGGAGTTTGGGGGAGAATATATACATGTATGTGTGTGGCTGAGTCCCTCTGCTTTCCACTTGAAACTATCATAGCACTGTTAATCAGTTGTACTCCAACACCAAATTAAAAAAAAGTTAAAAAAGATGAAATAACAACGATGGCTAGTTTTAGTAGATTGAAGAGCTGGATGTTCATCAGCAAGGAAGGAAAGTGAGTTAGAGTAGTGATTTATAATTTCAATGAACATACAATTCATCTGGGGATTTTGTTATGATGCAGATCCTAGTGGGTCTGGGGCAGGACCTGAGATTCTGTAATTTAAACAAGTTTCCAAATGAAGCTTATACTGTGGGTGCTTGGACCACTCTCAGCAGCGAGCCTCGGGGATGCCAGTCAGTTCAGTATGGCTATGACAGAGAGGTAGTGATGAACAGTGGTCAGGAATGTGTAAACAGGACTGAAACCAGGGTCAGGAAAGCCAGGTAACGAGGGAGCAAAACACTTAAGCTGGTAAATGGGCTTCCCAGGTGGTGCTAGAGGTAAAGACTCCGCCTGCCCATGCAGGAGACACAGAGATACAGGTTTGATCCCAGGCTCAGGAAGATCCCCTGGAGTAGGAAATGGCAACCACTCCAGTATTCTTGTCTGGGAAATCTTATGGACAGAGAAGCCTGACCGGCTACAGTCTATGAAGTCGCCAAGAGTCGGACACGACTGACCACGCACATACAAAACAGAGCACGTGCTGAACTGGACGCCTAGGACCCTGAGAGTGAGCGCCTTCTAGTCTAGTTCTGTTGTGACTCATTTCCAGGTTGAGTCTCCAGTGAATTTTGAAAACTGAATTAATACAGAGCCAGAGTGTGGGTTCAGATTTTACCTTCACATTGGTTATGCCATCACTGATGTCAGGTTATTCCAAGGACGATGTTCTTAAGATAAATACAAATGTAGACCTTTTCATCATTAGGGAAAAATAAACACACATAAAATCATGTCATGCTTCAATTAGCTTCATGCAACACTGCTATTATCAATTTTTGGATTATGTCTGTATTTCCATAACTTCTGGTTGTCTGTGTTTTTTTATGTTCTCTTTTTTGTGTCTTCAAGTTTTTTCAGGCTTGCAGTTATACAAGAGCCTCTATAAAATCAACCCCACCATCATCCTTCAGAAATTTTCTCCCTAAATTTTTCTGTGCTATTTTTCCAAACTGGACTGAATATTTCCATCATAAAGTAATTGATGAAACATTCGTTTCTTGTCGTCTCTAAGTTTCACCTAAATTTGAAGTTGAACTATTCTAAGTCACTCATATTCTAAAGAGAAACCTAAGTCTCACCAACTTTGGGGCCACACTCCTCCAGTGACTCATAGGTGTTTCCAAGGAGCAGCAATTCATCCTCTTATGATGGACACCGACATCTCTCCTTCTTATCCCTCAGTCTACTTAAGAAGAGGACTGGGCGTAGGGAAAGGGGATATGGATCGTCAGTCACCTGAGCTCCAGCTAATCTTGTGAAAAGTATAATTTTCTCATAAAGGAAAAGGAAAATCTTAAGGAGGTGAGGGAAGAGGAAATAATCAACCCCCCCCCCCCACTCACAAGCAAATAAATAACTCATAAAGATTTGGAACGCCTGCAAGGAAAGACTGAAAAATTCTTTCCCTGACAGATACGATGCAGAACCTGCAGGGACACCTACTGGTAGCAGATTTTGAGAAGGATTCCTGTCTGTAACTTAGTGGGGAGGTCAATCCCTTCTTCAGTTAAAGTCTCCCTACACACCCGAGGATGTGGCTTTCTTGCTTTGTCTCATTAATCAACAGTACATTCTTATTCTAAAGAGTACTTTACTTCTCTTATCCATGATGCATCCACTAGGTTTTCTCTTTCTTTTCTTTCTTCTCTCTCTCCTTCTTTCTTTCCTTCTCTTTTTTTCACTTTCTTCCCTTCTTTCCTTTCTCTATCTCACTTTCTCTTTCATTCTCTCATTTTTTATTCAAGTCTTCATTTTTTAGATATTACTTTACCTTTATTATCTGAAGAAGGTGTTATGGATTGAATGCAAAGGAGCCCCCATAATTCATATATGATGGTAGCCTCCAGCGTGATGGTATTTGGAGGTGGGGTTCAGGGGAGATAATTAAGGTTAGATTAGGTCAAAGAGTGGAAGCCTCACGGTGAGCTTTTGTTATTCTTGTTCAGTCCCTAAGTCATGTCTAACTCTTTACAACTCCATGGACTCCAGCACTCCAGGCTCTTCTGTCCTCTGCTATCTCCCAGAGTTTGCTCAAATTTATGTCCGTTGAGTTGACGATGCTATCTAACCATCTCATCCTCTGCTGCCTCCTCATTTTTCCTTCAACTTTTCCCACCATCAGGGTCTTTTCCAATGAGTTGGCTTGTCAGGACAGGTGGCCAAAGTACTGGAGCTTTGGCTTCAGCATCAGTCCTTCCAATGAATATTCAGGGTTGATTTCCTTTAGGATTGACTGGTTTGATCTCCTTGCAGTCCAAAGGGCTCTCGAGAGTCTTCTCCAGCACCACAATTTGAAAGCATCAATTCTTCAGTTCTCAGCCTTCTTTAAGGTCCAACTCTTATACTGGAACATGACTACTGGAAAAACCTCAACTTTGAGATTAATGCCCTTTTAAAAAGAGGAAGAGAGATGGGTTCTTTCTCTCTGTGTGCAAACACCAAGAAAAAGTCGTTTGAGGACATAGCCGGGAAGGTTCCCTCACTAAGAACTCAACCATGCTGGCTCCCTGATCTAACAATCCAGACTTCCAGCCTCTAGCACTATGAGAAATAAATATCTGTTGTCTAAGCCACCCAGGTGATGGTGTTATGGCAGCCCAAGCTGGCTCTGGCAGAAGGGGAGACTGATCCAGGTTTTCTGTTGTTGTTGTTTCTGATACAGGCTGTTTTGATGCAGGTTTTCTGTTGAGTTGCTAAGTTGTGTCTGACTCCTTTGCAACCCCATGGACTGTTGCCCACCATGCTCCTCTGTCCATAGAATTATCCCAGCAAGAATACTAGAATAAGCTGCCATCTTCTTCTCCATGGGATCTTCCCAAACCAGGGATTGAACCCGTGTCTCTTGCGTTTCCTTCACTGGTAGATTGATTCTTTACCACTGAGCCACTGGGGAAGCCCATTTTCCTCTAGACTCTGCTGCAAACCTCTACTTACATTAAAAAAAAAAATAGTCCAGGCTGTTACTATCAAGCGATGTTCTTTCTTCTAAATGTTCATAAGTCGTTTGGCATGGCTGGTTATACAGCAATAGATAACTGAAACCAACATCAGGAGGGGAACATCCTTGTCTATTGGAGGAACTGAGACACTCAATATTTCAAGTCTTGAAATTTCAACTGGTTTTTGCCCCTGTGCCGAGCCTATACTCTGCACCCAGTCCATGACTCAGTCTGATATCTGCCCCGGACGCTTCTGGGGGTGTCCTCTTTGCCAAGTATGAGACAGTTTGCCTCTTTGCCTTTTTTTTTTTTTTTCAGATGTCTTCACTTCCCTGATTTCTTCTACCTTCACAGCTCTTATCGTGATTGGGTGCAACTCTATGGCTGTCTTCCCTTTATCCTCACAGACATTCACCTCCTTCATATGTCCTGTGCCTTCTGCCCACCTGACTAATGGCCTTTACTTGCAGTACTTGCCAAAGTGTACTCTTCCGTGTGTGTCAGTTATCAGGATCTTGCTCCCATAACATTAGGTTATGCTTATAACCTAATGCTCCCATAACATTAGGTTATGCTTATAACACCTACAGGTTACCTGCAGTTCTTTGTGTGTTGTTTACAAAGGAGACAGAATGATTGGAAGGAAAAAAAAAACAGGCTGACAAATTTTATAGACCTGGTTTAAATCCTGGCTCTTGTCATTTACCTGATCTTGAGTGAATTTAACTATATTTTTGTCATCTGCATTATGTCAATAATAACAGAAAAAATAATAACGGTGATGGCAATGACAAAATGAAAAACAATCCCAGCATCTCACTTGGTTTCAGTCATAAATAGATATGCAATGTTTAATACACCTAGCTCAGGCATCACTTAATTTAATAAATGTATGGTAAGCACCCAGTATGTGCCTGGTACTGATAGGTACTGGAGAATCTACACTGAACTAGAGAAATATAGTCTGCAGCCTCATAGAGTACATGATCCAGGGCAAGCATTGGCAGACTTATAGCACAGCCTATGGTTAAAATCCTGCCCTTGGCCTGCTTCTGCCCAGTTCATGAGTTGAGATTAGTGCTAGACATTTTTAAAACAATTTTTATTTTAAATTTAATGCAATAAGAACTTGCAAAGTCTAAAACCTTTACTAACTGTCCTTTGGCAAAAGAGTTTAACTATCCCGGTCTAATGGAACACATAGGAATCATTCAATAAATGCTTTTCACAAACCAATATTTAGAGAGACATTCTTTACACAAGTTTCTGATTAATTTCTGTATCCATTTTTGCAACCTCATGGACTGTAGCTGCCTGGCTCCTCTGTCTGTGGAATTCTCCAGGCAAGAACACTAAAGTGGGTTGCCATTCCCTTCTCCAGGGGATCTTCCCGACTCAGGGATTGAACCCGGGTCTCCTTCCCTGGCAGGCTCAGATGGTAAAGAGTCCGCCTGCAATGCAGGAGGCCCGGGTTCAATCCCTGGATTGGAAAGATCCCCTGGAGAAGGAAATGGCAACCCACTCCAGTATTCTTGCCTGGAGAATTCCATGGACAGAGGAGCCTGGCGTGCTACAGTCCATGGGGTCGCAAAGAGTCGGACACGACTGAGCAACTTTCATTCACTCACTCCTACATTGCAGGCAGATTCTTTACTATCTGAACTACCAGGGAAGCCCTGTCTAACACTCAGTGACCTATAGGCTTTTTGTTAAAAATCACATTTTCAGCTGTTTACAGCCCTGCATAGGTGACCTATGTACCTTTGAATCCTCCTCTAATTATAGTCTTTTTATATTTCTGCCACACTGGAGTTTTTTCTGTTCAGCAAATACTGCACGCGTGCCTCAGACCAGGGTGTTGTTACTCCCCACTCCCCACATTCTGCTTGTGTACTTATTTGTCCTCCAGAGTTCAGCTTCAAAGTCACTCCCTTTGGGAAAATTCCCTTGACCTCTCCTTGCTCGACAGGCACTGCTTTATTTGTTCTCACGGTTCCTGATAGTTATGGTAACTTTATTTTCTTGTTTGTGATTATTTTATTAGTCACCTCCACATGTTAGTTCCATGAGGGCAGGGGCTATGTTGCTTCTGCTTATTAGTTTATCTCCAGCATCCTAGCATGCTTTCTGGTGCTCAATAAATATTAGGTAAACAAATGAAACAAAGAACGAATGATTCAGTGTCACGTTCATTGAAAAGAAACATATCAGAAAGCACAAAGGATTCCTGCAACACGGGAGTGTTTTCCTTTCCCAGGCAAATGCACTCCCCCCGGCCCAGATGGAATTTCTGTGGCTCCATTTGAGGAGCCTCTTCATTCTCTGGGTATAATTAATGGAGACCTAGTGAGCTGTTTGCTCTGATACATCACCTGCACACACAGCAAATGCATTTGTTACAGAGCTATCTGGGCCAAAGCTAATGAAACATTTGCAAATGTCCTGATTTACAAAGAGAAAATTGGTTCACCTGAATGACAAGGGTTGCATGCAAGGGAAATGTTCCTCTTTGCTATTTCCTGCGTTCTGGGAAGCCTCAAATCCTCAAAGTAACACACATCAGCAGACCCTTCTAAAAAGCAAAGGCCAGAGGTCACCTTGGAGAAAGACAAGGGTTCTGAGATCAACATTACCCCCTGGGGGGTCCTCGTGTGAGTTCTGGAAACTGTACACAGATTATGTGTGTATTTATGTGCACTGCTGTAAAAATAGATATTTAAAGATTGATTAGGCTCTCCCTGGAATCTGTGTCTCCCCAGTAGCTGAAAGTCAGTGATTTAAGAAAATCTGTTTCCTTAGACTTGAATTTATTAATTTTTAAAAAGAGAATAAGGAGCAGAGAAGTATATATGTTCTGAAGAGCTCCTTCCTATTTGTAGTCCCAACCTTCCTTGATCCACTGTGCAGATGAGGTAGTTCAGATAAGTCTGGAAAGATGACTTGCCTGGGCCTTTATAGCAAATGAGACATAAACCTGAGACAAACTCCTGTCAGCCTAACGTCCTTTCCCCCGTACCCTGCTGTCCACTAACACAATCATTTCTGGTTTCATGGGGTTCTTCATTCACTCATTCAATTTCTTTCTCACTCACTTATTCTTTCTCACTGTCCCATATTACCACTTTCTCAATATGAATTTGTACAACTCTTAAACAACACAGGTTTGAACTGTGCAGGTCCATTTACACACAGAATTTTTTCGGTAGTAGATGTACTGTACTACACAACCTGCAGTTAAGTTTGCAGATGCAGAACCATGGAAACAGGGGAACAGTGCATAAGAATGGCTCACTATTATTCAGCCATAAAAAGGAGTGCATTTGAGTCAGTTCTAATGAGGTGGATGAATCTAGAACCTATTATACAGAGTGAAGTGAGTCAGAAAAAGAAAGATAAATACCGTATTCTAACATATATATATGGAATCTAGAAAAATGGCACGGAAGAATTTATTCACAGGGCAACAATGGAGAAACAGACATAGAGAACAGACTTATGGACACGGGGAGAGGGGAGGAGAGGGTGAGATGCATGGAAAGAGTAACATGGAAACTTACATTACCATATGTAAAATAGATAGCCAACAGGAATTTGCTGTTTGTCTCAGGAAACTCAAACAGGGGCTCTGTATCAACCTAGAGGGGTGGGACGGGGAGGGAGGTGGGAGGGAGGTTCAAAAGGGAGGGGATAAATGTATACCTATGGCTGATTCATGTTGAGGTTTGACAGAAAACAGTAAAATTCTGTAAAGCAATTATCCATCAATAAAAAATAAATAAGTTTTTAGTAAAAATGGCTGACTATAATTTATACATGGACTTTGGACTGGGCAAGGGGCAGTGCAATAGCTCCCCACCCAAGACTGTTCAAGGGTCAATTTTCTTTATTAGTTGTGACCACTCATTTCTAAGAGGGCTTCCCCAGTAGTGCTAGTGGTAAAGAACCTGCCTGCAAATGCAGGAGATGTTAAGAGACGCTGGTTTCATCCCTGTGTAGGGAAGATCCCCTGGAAGAAGGGATGGCAACCCACTCCAGTATTCTTGCCTGAAGAATTCCATGGACAGAGCAGCCTGGTGTGCTACAGCCCATGGGTTGCAAAGAGTTGAACACAACTGAAACGACTTAGCACGCATACACATTTCTAAGAAGAATTTTGGCTTCAATAAATCATTGTTCAATAAGGCTGATGAATTAGAAAATGAAATTCAACAGGAAAATGCATTTACCTTTTCCTTTACAAATGCATCTCTCAAGTAAAAGTAAAAGAATAAAAAATCATCTAAATGCACAAGAACCCAGAGACTCGAAAAGACTTCAATCAATTTTAGAAATTGAAGACGGAGTATTCAACAAATAAACGGAACCCATAAAATAAGTGCATGCAGAGGGAGACACTGATGAGAAACAAACCAATTTGTCCTAAGAAGTCAATACATAAAGGCAAGAGATATCACAGAGGATGGTGAAAATTGGGAAACTGATTGAAAGTCTATGTACAAAGGAGATGAATATCACTCTAGCCCCTGAGTTCTCATCAACCACACTGCAATTCTGCATAGAGACCAAAGTCAGCAGATTGGAGGGAAATTGAATAATTCTAGGAAACATAATATGATTATTGTAATCAGTAAAATTAGTGACTTGTACCCTTTCACTCTGATATAAAGCCCAAGGATAAGCTTCTGCTGTGTATGTTGCTGTTCAGTCGCCAAGTCGTGTTTGAGTGTTTTGTGATCCCATGGACTGTAGTGTGCCAGGCTCCTCTGTCCGTGGGATTTCCTGGGCAAGAATACAGGAGTGGGTTGCCAGTTCCTTCTCCAGGAGATCTTCCCCACCCAGGAATCAAACCTATGTCTCCTGAATTGCAGGCAAATTACTACTGCTGAGCCACTGGGAAAGGCTCTATACAAAGCTCATATCTATTTCACGGGCCTAGAATAATAACAGGCAGTAAAGAGTCTACTGATAGTTCAGAACAACTTTGGAAAAGGGGAGAAAATGCCAAACAAATAATAGGAATAGAAAAACCTGAAAGAAAATAGATACGGCAAGCAATAGAATCAAACTTTGCACCAAGGGCTTATTAATAATATAAGCTAGAGGTTGTATCTATAAAAAAGAAAAGAAAGCTATGAAAAAATAGCAATGAGATACAAGAAAGAAGTCCTATAAATTATGTATGTGTTTGTGTATACCTCCAATAAGAGTTGAAAGTTAAAGCTGAAAAAAATATACAGAGAGCAGAAAAAGACCACAAAAGACAAACAGCGTGTGGATCTAGTCTGCAAAAGACACTATCAAGAAAATGAAAAAAATAAGCCCCAGACTAGGAGAAAACATTTGGCAAAAGATATCTGTCAAAGAATTGTTATCCAAAATAAAGAAACTCTTTATAAGAAAACAAAGAACCTGATCTTAAAATGGACCAAAGACCTTAACAGAGAGTTCACCAAAGAAAATACACAGAGCAAATAAACATACTAAAAGATGTTCCACATTGTATGCCGTCATGCACGCATGCTGTCTCCTCAGCCATGTCCGACTTTTTGCAACCCCATGGCCTGGAGCCCACCAGGCTCCTCTGTCCTTGGGATTCTCCAGGCAAGAATACTGAAGTGAGTTGCTATGCCTTCCTCTAGGGCATCTTCCCAACCCAGGAATGGAACCCTCATCTCTTATGTCTCCTGCACTGGCAGGTGGGTTCTTTACCACTAGTGCCACTTGGGAAGCCCTGTAGGTCTTAAGGGAAATGCAAGTTAAAACAAGGGGATACCACTATATGCCTATCACAATGCCCCACATCTAGAATACCAGCAACACCAAAATTCTGTGAGGATGTGGAGCAACAGGAACTCTGATTTATTAGGAATGCAAAATGGTACAGCCACTATGGAAAACATTTTGGGTAGTCTCTGACAAAACTAAATATTCTTACATTACGATCTAGTAATCGTACTCCCTGATATTTACCCAAAAGAGCTGAAAACTTATGTCCACACACAAACTTGCACACGAATATTTAAAGCAGACTTGCTTATTCATAATTAGTGAAAATTGGAAGCAATCAAGCTGTTCTTCAGTATATGAATGAATAAACAGTGATGCATTCAAAAGACAAGGGAATATCATTCAGCATTAAAAAAGAAATGAGCTACTAAGCCATGAAAAGACATTGAGGAGACTTAAATACATATTACTAGGTGAAAGATGCCAGTATCAAACCAATTTCCCATACTACAAGGCTATGTTACAGTTATTTATATTAAACACCTCACCCAGTTAAAATTTCTCTGTGATCTGTGTCTCTTGATTGAACCTGATCATTATGATAAGGAGACAAAAGATAAGAACCTTAAAAAAACAGATAATAGAAATTTTATTTTTGAAAAAAAAAAAAAAGAAAATTTCTTGAATAAACAGATAAAAGAATTCTCAGCTTAAAAGTTCCCAATAAGTGAGCAGATTTTTAAAAATGGCTAAAAAAGATCCCCAATAAGCTACATAATCATAAACCTTTATAAACTTGATCTTTACCAAGGGCAAATAGAAGATTCTAGAAACTTCCAGTATGGATGGGGAAGATCATCTATAAAAAGCAACAAAAATCAGAATATATCAATGTAACAATGCTAGTAAATTTATAGAATGTTATGAAAGTAAAGACAGTCAATTACCCAATCTAGTAAAAATATACTCCAAAAGCATTCAAGAAAGGAAAAGTAAATTCCATGTTCATTTATAAATAGATAATATTAACACCAGTATTTTATTTAAATTAAAAGTTTAAATTAATTATGTTTGTTTAATGGAACGATGTAATTGTGGAGAAAAAAATTACGAAAGTTGGCAAATCAAACAATATTACTAGGAAGATAATCTTTAGAAACACGATGCTTCATACTAGAAAATAATGCTAATAATGAATTTAAGAAATGAGTTTGCTTTTGAGCAATAAGAATAGGAAACGGTGTGGTGCTGTTGGAATTTATTATAAAACTTTATGATCATTTATTCAAATCATAAACATGTATGTGAAGTGAAAGTCACTCGGTCGTGTCTGACTCTTTGTGACCCCCATGGACTGTACAGTCCGTGGAATCCTCCAGGCCAGAATACTGGAGTGGGTAGCTGTTCCCTTTTCCAGGGGATCTTCCAAATCCAGGGATTGGACCTAGGTCTCCCACATTGCAGGCAGATTCTTTACCAACTGAGCCACCAGGGAAGTCCATAAACATGTATATGTTTTTAATAAACAATAAAATAAAAAGCCAAAAATAAAATTCCCAGGAGGAGATACATGAGATAACAAATAAAAGAAATCAGCCAAATGTTCAACAGATAATTATCATTCAATGACTGGGAGTTTTGGTATAATGTGTTCAAGAAATAAGTTTGGGGAAAAGCCTATGATTTAGCATTGTGTTTGGACTTTGATTTCAAGGAAGGTGGTAGGAAACAGGTAAGACTTGACACTGGTAAGCATATACATTCTTGAGATAACACAAACTTTTTCTGTTCAATTTTAGATCGATGTCATCACTTGGATAGTTCAAAAGGGTCAATGAAAAGCACTTTAAATGATGTCTTAGACAAGGTTCTGACTGGAAAAAAAAATCAATCTTTCCAAGAGTGTTCCTTTTTTATGTACTAGTCTCACAACCAACAAACAAACGAGCAAATACGCCCCTTTACATCCACATCCAGTACAGATAATGGCATTAAAATCTTAATAAATATATACATATTTTTAAAACTATATAAAAAACTTAATCTCTGTGGATGGTTTCTAATTTAACAACATTCTGACAGTCTAATTAATAAAAGATTTGAAGATAGCATATTTGGAAGGATGGATCAATAATGAGCTTTTCAAGTAGCTCCTTTCCAGGACTGAGGTCACTTAAAAGCACTTTGGCATCATTTGCAGTCAGGTACTTGGCCTCTTTTCAACAGAGGCCAGGCTTAGGCTGGCTATGTACCTCAAGGATGCTCAGGATATTAAGAGACTGAGTTGTCCAGAAATAAGTGATTCACCAAACCTTTAAAATATATTGCTGAAACAAATTTCATGCTCTTGTATTTCAAATATAGCACCAGAACTAAAGTCAACCTGAGGTCATGTGATCTAGTTGCATCAACCAGTTTCAACTTAAGGCCGACGACAAGTCACATTTTAAGCAAGCAAAAAGAAGTCACATTACCAAGCGGTATTTGCATAGAAACCTACCCACAGGACTCTGATCAATACCCTCCAACATATTTCTTAACAAAATTCTTTGAGTAAGGGCAATAGACACAGTACACACACATACAAGCACACACACACACATATCCCCATATAGAGTCAGCGACACTGAAGAACTGAGTGATCTCTATCTCAACCTTGCTGAATATGAAATAGTTGCATATTGTGATAGAGTTCAAATGACCAATTAGAATCAGAACTGAACACTTAAATATGTGGCTGGTAATCAGACTCTGAGACAAATGTGGTGAGAACTCTGCTCAAAGTATTAGAAAGCTTCATTTCTCTCTTAGCTTCAACCACAATCAACTCGACCCATCTCAGCTACCTCATTCCTTTTTTGATGTCAGAGTTCTCATCAGGTAGAATTACAATGCAATATCAATGTGTCTCACAATATTGTCTTGAGAGTTACACAAGATGATATAAACAAATGGCTTTAAAATGGTGTAGCAGACTGTGCAGATTCAGAGTAATACAATGGCTATCTGACAATGTATGTATAAAAAGTTCAAAGTTTGAGCAAAAGTGAGAGCTTATTGGCTTATGTAATTGGGTTACAGATGGTCTCAGGGAGTGTGACTTAAAAATTATCCAGACTCTTTTTTTTCCTTTAATTCCTATGACCCGAATCACTCAATTATTCTACTTCTTTTTCTTATACCACTAAGTTTTCTACGCAGTGGGTAGAGTGGAGGCAGCAAACAACATATGTCTCTTGACTTTTTTTAAAGTGAGTTTAGCCACATAAAAAAAGGTCGTCTATCAGCATTTGCTCATAAATTCCACGGAAGGACTTTAATTGGATCACCTTGGATTACATGCCCCTATTTGAGTCAATGGCTATGGCCGAGAAGAGGGGTTTAGCCCGATCTGGTCACAAGAATGCCTTGAACTACACAGAGTGATAGATATTCAGCCTGTCAATGTAAGGGGGTGTTACTGCTAGCGGGAGGTGCAAAGAAACACTGGAAGACAAATATCAGATGTCTACTACCTCTGTGCTCCCAAAGCTCCCAGGCATCCCTCTGTCACACTCCATAGAATGGAGTTGTTTTTTCACTCTTCCAGCCTGCATATATATGTCTGATTCACTTTTGTATTCTAGCATATCTCACAGGACCTAACACAGATTAGCTGCTCAATAAATATAGATTGAAAGGATGAATAAATACAATTTCTGATGAAACTGCAGAGGACTCTGCTATCCCAGTTCTTCCCTGTATACTGAGAATTAACTCCTGTGTGCCTTAACTCCAAGCTCTCCTAGGCTCAATACTGCTACCTGGGAACTCCTTCTCTATTTAATTTATCAAATATTTACTTGGCACCAATCCTAAAGGAGACCAGTCCTGGGTGTTCATTGGAAGGACTGATGCTCAGGCTGAAACTCCAATACTTTGGCCACCTCATACGAAGAGCTGACTCATTGGAAAAGACTCTGATGCTGGGAGGGGTTGGGGGGCAGGAGGAGAAGGGGACGGCAGAGGATGAGATGAGATCACCGACTTGATGCACATGAGTTTGGGTGAACTCTGGGAGTTGGTGATGGACAGGGAGGCCTGGCGTGCTGTGATTCATGGGATTGCAAAGAGTCGGACATGACTGAGTGACTGAACTGAACTGATGAGAAAAACCCTATGAGGAGTTCTTTAGATAATTCAGAAGAGAATTACTTGAAAATTACTTTAGAATTACTTGGGTTGAGAATTATGTCTTGGTGTCCTAAATGGTAAATTGGAAACTCTAAGAATCTTACAGGAACTTCCATGGTGGTCCAGCGGTTAAGACTCCTTCCTCCTGATGCTGGAGGTCTGGGTTTGAACCCTAGTCAAGGAACTAGATTCCACAGGCCACAACTAAGACTCACATATCACAGCTAAAGAGTCCACATGCCACAATGAAGATCCTGCATGCTGCAACTAAGACACCCATGCAGCCAAAGTAATAAATAAATAAAACATAAATACTATTTAAAAAGGAATCTTACAGCTGGATTGGCAAATCATGGCATTTGATCTAAAATGAACAATCCCTGGAACCATCTGTGTGACAAATGCTCACACAGTCCATTCGCATGATATATAACATTGAAGTTCAGATATAAGATAAACTAAGACCAACTGAGGTCAGTGCAAAAACCAGATGGCCAGGAGGGATATTAAGGTTCTGGTGACAGTGAGCAGAAAAGAATAACTATATTCGTGAACCTACCATGACCCAGGGACTATGTGCAGCATCTTATAACCGCTATTTCATGGTGTCTCTCCCAGCTCCAGGAGGCGGGCATCTCTGTCTTTTCTATCTTTACTTGGCCAGATACAAACTGAGGCTCTGAGAGCTTAAATGAGTCAGTGAGACAATGTAAAGAATACAAGGTTTATAACCCTGCACTGGTGTTTTCAGTGCAACTAAGCTTTTCCTTATAGTGTAATGAATCATACATACATCACACCAGACAGTGCATTCATGTAAAGATGACCAACCAGGAGGCGAAACAGATAGAAAATTATAGATACATCGGGACAGTCAGTTCAATTCAGTCGCTCAGTTGTGTCCGACTCTTTGCGACCCCATGAGGCATGCCAGGCCTCCCTGTCCATCACCAACTCCCGGAGTTCACTCCAACTCATGTGCATTGAGTCGGTGATGCCATCCAGCCATCTCATCCTCTGCCGTCCCCTTCTCCTCCTGTCCCCAATCCCTCCCAGCATCAGAGTCTTTTCCAGTGAGTCAACTCTTCGCATGAGGTGGCCAAAGTACTGGAGTTTCAGCTTTAGCATCATTCTTTCCAAAGAATACCCAGGACTGATCTCTTTTAGAATGGACTGGTTGGATCTCCTTGCAGTCCAAGAGTCTTCTCCAACACCACAGTTCAAAAGCATCAACTCTTCGGCATTCAGCTTTCTTCGCAGTCCAACTTTCACATCCATACATGACCACTGGAAAAACCATAGCCTTGACTAGATGGACCTTTGTTGGCAAAGTAATGACAATTATACAAATGTTAATAGGTAATATGAATTGATCATATGTGATAGATTATAAAGATGAATGGGACATGAAGACACATGAATGTATAATTAAGATAGATTGAAAGATATGTTCATATATATTTGTATGGGGACACTGTCAACCTTGTTTTGTGAAAAGTCAATTGGCTAAGTGAGAGGATAATCAGACATTTATGGGAAAGCCATGGTTTGCTCCTACCTCTTCCATTGCTTCTCTGGCTCCATGTCCTTGTCCTTTCTCATCCTCAGTTTCACTGTCTGTAAAATGAGAATCATAAACAAAGCCCAACCTACACACACAGGGTAGTTTTGAGACTCCTACAAGGCAATTGTTGGGGAATCACCTTGAAAATTGTAACATGCTCTGTTGCTCCCCTGACTTCAACCTGGGTAGTTTTGCAGCTTCTTCTGAAAAGACAGCCAGCCTCATCTCAGGTCAGGAAATGGCTTATTTTATTTTTATTTTTGTTACAGGCTGCCTGAGCTTGGCTGCTGCCTGTCTATCACTGGATGCGTGTTTTATCAGCTTCCACATCGCCTCTACCTTGCAGCTCAGCTCATATCATCAAAAACCACTCTGGTGCCCTCGATGTCGGCAAATGGCTGTTTGGCTGTTGTATCTCCTGTGCCATCTCTAAAGCTGAGCTCAGTAACAGACCCTTTTTTGATGCCAGATGATCTGAAAGCAGGATGAAAAGCGAGGAGAATGTTTTCCCACTCAAGATCAATATGCCTTTAACCTTCCTTCCTTCTATCCTTGGGGAAGCATCTCTTCTCACCTCCCTGGCAGTTTTTGCCCTTCCACACTCCTGTCTTTTCATTTTCCCCTCCCCCCAGCTCCCCCATCTTCACCACAGCCTGGTTAGAATTCAGCATGTCTTCCTTCCGAGTTCCTGTGTTAATGTCCATCAAAACAGATTCTGCTGGATTGCTTTCCTAACCAGAGTCCCCTGTTGCTTTGGACCAAAGAAAACAAGTAGTTACTCTCTTTGAGTCAGAGCCCAGAGGTTTGAATACTGCTCTGTTACGATGAGCAACATGACCTTAGATAACTGATTTCATCTATCTGAGTAAAGCTTTCCTTTTCTGCAAATTGGGGGCAGCAATGCCTGCCTTGCTCATCCCCTGCAAGCCCAGAACATTTACGATGGAAAGGCCCTAGATGTTAAATCCTACATGTGAACATTTTAGTGACAGGCAGCTTAATCTTTTACTTAAAAACACATATGGTACACTTCTTAAATGTGAAACATTACTTTAAATTTAAAATACAGTTCCAATAATCAAATCCTTTTTTAGTCATATATTTCTATGATTTGTAAGAAATGAAACTATAATGTAATAAAACTTGACCTCATGAAAATCACTTTGCCCCACACACCTGACAACATCCCACCCCCTTTGCCCCCCAAATCATAGCTCAAGTGATAGAGCCTTTCTTTATATTCTTAAATATCAAGCAAACTCACTGCTAAAATGAGGAGCCTAGCCTGATAAAGTATACATTAGCAACGTGTGTGCATGTGTGCTCAGTCATGGCTGACTTTACAACACCAAGGACTGTAAGCTACCTGGTTCCTCTGTCTATGGAATTTTCCAAGCAACAATAATGGAATGGGTTGCCATTTCTTACTCCAGGGGATCTTCCTGGCCCCGGGATCGAACCTGTGTCTCCTGCACTGGCAGGTGGATTGTTTACCACTATGACACCTGGGAAGTCCATGCATTAGCGATATCCCTATATTATATATGAAGACTCAGAAGCAAAGAAGGTAAGGAAACTTGCTTCAAATTATATATTTAGTATGTTGTGGGACTACAATTTGAACTCAGGTACTTAGGCTCCAGAAACTGTAATTTTCATCACTGTGCTGTTCTCTAAGCAGTCCAGTGCTCCATCAATAAGACAGTAAACGGATGTCATGTTTTAGACGTATATTGCAGCATATCTATTCAGTACTTAGAGCAACATACTAGGATAGCTAGGTAATTCCATGGTAATAAATGAGCAATGACACATTTATTTTTCACTCTTGCAGAGTGCATTGAGTGTCTGGACAAACTCTTCAGGGCTGCAGTTGATCACTGATGACCCAGGGAACAGGAACCCCATATTGATGAACATTAATAACGTTTACCATCCCCACCACGCAGTGCTAGTCATCAGTTAAAAGTAGTGATCTAGATGGACACTTTACAATAAGAAAGACTATTAAAGACAGTTCTGTATGAAGAAAGAAATAGAACATGGTACAAAATTTAACTTCAGTTAAAATATGTGCAATAAAATTATAAGCATTTTTCAAGAATGCAAACAAAGGAAGAATTACATTGCATATACTAAAATGGACTAATATACATGCATTTTATATCTATCCTTGTATTTATCCATTTTCCTATCTACTTGTCAGTCTATCAGCATAAATAGGCAAGTAGAAGTAGAGAATAGGTATTAAGAACTGTAAACGTTAAGAAACATTAAGAAATCAAGCCAAGGTCCTTGTATCAATAAAAAACATGTTATGAATTAACATGATTAGCTCAAAGCCCTAAAGCAGAGGTTTGTAAACTATAGCCCTTGAGCCAAATCCCACCTGCCACCTGGTTTGTAAAAAAAGCTTTATTGGAACTCAATGTCACTCATTTGTTTACATACTTGCTACCGCTGCTTTTGCAATAAAATGGCAAGTTGAATAGTTGCAACAGGGACAGACTGCTCCACAAAGTTAAAAATATTTGATATCTGGATTTTTATAGAAAAATGTTTGCACCCTAGAGAACAACGGTGAGAGACCATATCCGACTCAGTATGATCTGAGTCAGCACAAAAACGGCCCCATGTCTCCCATGTAAGAGTATCTAATGTAGAGATTAAGGGGTAACCCAACCACGGGGAGTCAGCACAAAAACGACCCGATGTCTCCCATGTAAGAGTGTCTAATGTAGAGATAAAGGGGTAACCCAACCACGGGGAGTCAGCACAAAAACGACCCGATGTCTCCCATGTAAGAGTGTCTAATGTAGAGATAAAGGGGTAACCCAACCACGGGGAGTCAGCACAAAAACGACCCGATGTCTCCCATGTAAGAGTGTCTAATGTAGAGATAAAGGGGTAACCCAACCACGGGGAGTCAGCACAAAAACGGCCCGATGTCTCCCATGTAAGAGTGTCTAATGTAGAGATTAAGGGGTAACCCAACCACTGGGAGTCAGCAAAAAACGGCCCGATGTCTCCCATGTAAGAGTGTCTAATGTAGAGATTAAGGGGTAACCCAACCACTGGAAGCTAAGGGAGCAGAGGTCCAGAAGTTGTCACAGAACTCATCCTGACACATGGAAGTGGGCGGTTCCAAGCCTTGTCCATGTCCCCACGGCATTTCACAGGAATCTCTAGGAAGTACCCGACATCTGTCTCATTCTGCAGCAGTGACTGTATGAGGTTTGTGCAAGCTTTCTGGGAAGCTATGGTAAATATTATGACACTTTAACATATCTAGCTGCAGTGATCCCAGATAATAAGAGTTCTTCCCTTCTCCTTTCCATTGTTCAACTCTAATCTAGGACCATACCAGTCTTGGGTTTCTCGGAAATGCAGATCATTTTTCTCTCCACAATACAAGGGGCACTTAGAAGTGGGTTGTAGCGATGTGTACTAACAACAATCATTGGAATATTACTGTTTTATTTCCACTCCTTTGAATAATGTTGAAGAGCAATAAATACTTACACATTCCAATGAGTCTCCGCTCCAGAATACCTTAACCTGAGATTTATGGACTTCTAGGAGGACAGTGCTTGGTCTTTAGAGGGTCTGAATAGATGTTAATATCCCTCTCCCATTAGTGGGTGAAGACATTACTGAAGAATTCCAGGGTCCCTCAGAGAGATCTATCTTACCACTGTGTTTGCTAGACTCTGTGCTCCTTCAATGCTGAGGACTTTACCTTTTTTATATACCTCAGAGCTACAATATCTGACACAGAGAAAGTTTTTAGTAAACGTGTGTGAAATCAGTAATTAAGATAGTAAGCATGTATAATATTGCATAGATAAAATGCAGAATATGTATCATAATTTTTTAAAAACTCCCGCCACCCATAGATAATAACACACTGAAGTTTACATCAAAACCTTTCCAATATGTTCCAGACAAATCTACCTTAGCACCAGGTGCTGAAAGAGATTAGACCATTGCGCAGATAACCACGTAATGTCATCGTTCCTAATAAAAGAATGCAAGATTCAAGAGTCAAAAGGGGAAAGAGAGCAAGCCAAGGGGACAGAGTGTGACCCCTGCCCTCTTCCCATAAGGTCAAGTCTGTAGAGTTTCAGTTCAACTTGCCAGTGGGAACTGCATTCCCTCTGAATACACCTCCCCTCTGTCTGTCTCATGAATCACTGTGCTTCCTCAATACCCAGTAGGTCCTGAAGACTGAGGCATAGCTGCTGACTCATGATCTCCTTATGTCAAACCACGCTCCAGCTTAGCATCACTAGACATTACAATATATGGGTTCAAGTCCTAACTTGTGCTCTTCCTGTCAGCTTCAGAAAACCACTTGACATGTCTGCATTTTAGTTTTCCGTTCTCTAAAATGCATATCAGTCGGTCAGTTCAGTCACTTAGTCGTGTCTGACTCTTTGCAACTGCATGGACTGCAGCATGCCAGCCCTCCCTGTCCATCACGAACTCCCAGAGTTTACTCAAACTCATGTCTGTTATATAGAGTGATATTCTAGCAAATAAGCAGGCATATGCAAAATAGCTCAATATATTATTATTATTGGGTTGGCCAAAAGGTTCATCTGGGTTTTCCTGTAATAGCTTATATAAAAACCTAAAAGAACTTTTTGTTCAACCCAGTGTATGTCAAGAAAATGCAAACTGTTAATAACAGCACTTATCAAGCATACCCCTAGGATTTTTATAGTTTGTCAGAGCCTGGTAAATTTAACTCTTGGCCTAAGTGAATTAGTCAATGGCTAATTTGGAAATCTAAAAGGTCAATAGTTACTGAATAGTGAGCTGAAACTAATATCTCCCCCACAAACTGGTACTCAGCCAATCCTTATTTATGAACTTAATAGCTTCTGATTAGCTGGGTTTCTCTCTATTTTCCCCTCCCATTTCCTGGGTTTTTTACAACTTCCTTTGCCAGGTAAAAACCTAAATCCCTGAAAATCTGAACAGAGTGTACCTGGCACAATTCTGATGGACATAAACAATCTCGGGCTTTAGTTAAAGCCTCTTGTGTCTGATCTAAGCATTCACTGTCTTGGGGATTCCAGGTAGTACCTAGATATTCACTTCCTTCGCCAGCTTCATTCTCTAATCTCTGATCTCCTCAGGCGTTATTACGTGTTAGAGGACACCACAACTACGCAAACATGTAAATTTGCTTCTTCTCCTTGTTTAGTCCATCATTTTGGTAATTCTCTCTTCAGATCTCAGTTTCCTCACACAGAAAATAAGGATAAAGGTTACTAGCCTGCCAACCTTGGAGACTGTTGAAAAAGAATGAGTAGGCTTTCTGGGGCATTAGAAAATGCTTCACAGACATGCCATTATAGTTAGAATTTGAAAGATAAGAAAGCAGTGACTCCTGGAAAAGGTGGGCAAAATTTTGATATTTATTGTTGGAGATAAATCAACAATTGCCACTAGAGAAGATCAACAAAAGAAATATCAGAAATCAAGTCATGGAAAAGATGAAAATCTATGGCATGTGCAGATGAGAGAGAGAACTTTGATATGCTTGCATTTTCTGGTGATTCAGGAGAGCAGCTGAACAACTGAACACTGGAATATTGGAATCAAGACAGTAGTGAAGGTCTCCAGTACCATGGTGGGGACACAGAGTTTATACTGTGCTGGAGAACCCTCTTTTTGAGAGTTAATCTCTCTTAATATTTATAGTTTAAAAGGGTACACACACACACACATATGCCAAAGAATTGATGCTTTTGAATTGTGATGCTGGAGAATACTCTTGAGAGTCCCTTGGACTGCAAGGAGATCCAACCGGTCAATCCTAAAGCAAATATAACCCTGAATATTCATTGGAAGGACTGATGCTTGAATCTGAAGCTCCAATACTTTTGCCACCTGATGCAAAGAGTTGACTCATTGGACAAGACTCTGATACTGGGAAAGATGGAAGGCAGAAGGAGAAGAGGGTGGCAAAGGATGAAATGGTTAGCATCACCAACTCAATGAGCATGAATTTGAGCAAACTCCAGGAGATAGCAAAGGACAGGGAAGCCTGGTGTGCTGTGGTTCATGATATTGCAAAGAGTTGGATACAACTTAGCCACTAAACAAAAACAACAACTATATATGTATATATATTTTTTTATATAGTCTTTAGAAAATTAATTTATCAGCTGTGTGAAAGATTCAATGTAAAAGTATCCCCCAAAATATATTCTTAAGGCACAAGTTCAACTGGTTGTTAAAAGATGTCTCAGTTACAAACCTATAAACACAAACACACAGCTATCAGAAATAGTAGTTACACAATAAATATTTGTAGAAAAATGCATGAGCAAAGGTTAGTAAATTTTAGGTTCAACCAAGTTAATTAAACTTTTTCTTATTGATTTTTTTCTTGTTTTGATGATTTAGCTATAGAACATGCTCCAACATCCAATACACGGATATGCTCGATGAATCTCCAGGAAGAGAGGACAGGAGAGCTTTCATAATTTCACTTGTCGTGGAACTTCTTTCATCATGTATCCCACAGGCACCGGTGTTTGATGGAAAATACCACGGGAAATGTTAGATTAAAAAGAGAAATTGTAGGTAATGAGCCCTGACAAGAAGCAGTTTGGATGACTCGGGAGAGCAAGCAGGGTCCCTGAACTACAATAGTGCCGGGGGGGCTGGAGAAGAAGGAAGGCCTGGGGGCCACATTACGAAAGTTATCTGGACCAGACTCAAGGGTTCATTAATGTCAGGAAAGGGGAAGACGGAGGAATCCAATGATTCCTGAATTTTTAATTTTAGGAAAATTGTGGTCTTATTCCATTCATACAACTTGCCACTGAAGTAATTTATGTATAAAAATCTATTAGAGTTGAAGTGTTCCTTTCTTTTTTCATTGCTTTCAAGAAGTATCCAAAAGTGAGAAAAGCAAAGGTACCCTGAAATTGGCACTGACCTGCATGATGTAGATATAGACAGAAGACAGATCAATCAATCGATCAACAGAACATAGATGGGTACGTGTGTGTATCTCCAAATAGTTCCTAAAATATGCACATATATGTGTAAAGGTCTATCCTATTTATTTATAATTTACAATTTTTTTAAAGTTTAAATGTCAAAGAATAGAAAATTAAACAAAACTGATTATACCAATACAATAGAATACTGTGAATCATTAAGAATAATGTTTTACAAGAAAACTTCACATCGTATTAAAGAAGAAAAACCTCCTATGGTATAACTTAAGTGTGAGAAAGGAGAGATGCTATAAATCAGAATATACTTATAAGAATTTTGTTAAGGAAAATATGTTTTGCCTTATATGCATGGAAATTCAAGCATGTGGAAACACAATAATAATTTTTCACTAGTTTTACTCAGAGAATTTGTTGTAAAACTTAGTTTTGTCTATACTGAATTTTCCAAATGCCCATGTTGTAGTTATTAAGCAGGCAAAAAATTGCATTTTTAGCATAATTTTGATTATCATTATTTCCAGAATATATATATTAATTTTGTCACTGACATTGCTCTTCTTCCTTCTACCCATCCTTCCTTCCATCCTTTCTTCTACCCACCCATCTATTCATCCATTGTTGTTGTTGTTCAGTCGCCCAGTTATGTCTGGCTCTTTATGACCCTGTGGACTGCAGCATGCCAAGCTTCCCTGTCCCTCATCATTTCTGGGAGTTTGCCCAAGTTCATGTTCACTGCATTGGTGATGCTGTGCATCCATCTCTTTCTCTGATGCTCTCTTCTCCTTCTGCCCTCAATCTTTCCCAGCAGACTTTTCCAACGAGTCGACTGTTCACATCAGATGACCAAAATACTTCAGCCTCAGTTCTTCCAGTAAATATTCAGGGTTGGTCTCTCTTAAGATGGACTGTTTGATCTCCTTGTTCTCCAAGGGACTCTCAGGAGTCTTTTCCAGTGAACGACAGTTCAAAGGCACCAATTCTTTGGTACTCTGCCTTCTTTACTGTCCAGCTCTCACAAGTGAGTGACCACTGGGAAGACCATATCCTTGACTATACAGACCTTTTGTCAGTCAAGTAATGTCTCTGCTTTTCAACACGCTGTCTGAGTTTGTCATCGCTTTCCTCCCAAGAAGCAATCGTCTTCTGCTTTCATGGCTGGAGTCACTGGCAGTGACTTTGGAGCCCAAGAAGAGGAAATCTGTCACGACTCTCACCTTTTACCCCTCTATTTGCCATGCAGCAATGGGGCTGGATGCCATGATCTTAGTTGTTGGCTTTTTTTTTTTTTAATATTTAACCTTAGGCCGGCTCTTTCACTCTCCTCCTTCACCCTCATCAAGAGTCTCTTTAGTTCCTCTTCACTTTCTGCCATTAGAGTGGTATCTACCACATATCTGAGGTTGCTTCTACCTTCTACCTATCTTGATTCCAGTTTGTAACTCATCCAGCCTGGCATTCCTCATGGTGTGGTCAGCGTATAGGTTAAACAAACAGGGTGACAGCAGACAGCCCTGTCATGCTTCTTTCTCGATCTTGAACCAGACAGTTGTTTCTAACTGTCGCTTCTTGACCTGCACACAGGTTTCTCAGTGAGTACACAGTGTGTGCCAAGTTCTTTTCTAGGCTGCTTGGATAAATAGACGAGTCTTCCATCTAGGGATCCCCTGCCACAAAGTTACTGGAGGAAACCAGCATCAACCAGCTTAGTATATTTCTAGCCCCAGGCTTTGCTGAAGGTAGGACGCACACCAAGCTCAGAAGGGACATTTGGCTCTCAAGATATTTGTCTAAAATAAATATATCTCTAGCTGTGCAGAGAGTGAAATCAGCCACAGACAAATCACTCATACGTAACTGGAGTAGCTGGGACAAAGTTGGAAAGGTTGAGAGCTAATACTTCTGATGTAGGAGGCACTACATTGACAATTACAATGTGATAGGTGCCAAAGTGAGGACTGTGGTAACCTAGGATATCCCAGGCGGTGATAGTGGTAAAGAAGCTACCTGCCAGTAAAGGAGATCTAAGAGACTCAGGCTTGATCCCTGGGTAGGGAAGATCCCCTGGAGGAGGAAATGGCAACCCACTCCAATATTTTTGGCTGGAGAATCCCACGGACAGGGGAGCCTGGCGGGCTACAGTCCATCAGTTCAGTTCAGTTCAGTTGCTCAGCTGTGTCCGACTCTGTGCGACCCTGTGGACTGCAGCACACCAGGCTTCCCTGTCCATCTACAACAGTACAGTCCATAGGGTCACACAGAGTCAGACACGACTGAAGCAACTTAGAATGTATGCATGCATGGGAACCTAAGAGAAGTTGCTATTAACTTGAAAAGTCACTGAAATCCTTAGTAATTTAAACTCTCCAGGGAACAGGGAGATAGATTTATGTGAATGATGCTAAAGCTGAAACTCCAGTACTTTGGCCACCTCATGCGAAGAGTTGACTCATTGGAAAAGACTCTGATGCTGGGAGGGATTGGGGGTGAGAGGAGAAGGG
>NW_011494838.1:5898508-5899724 GCF_000754665.1 Bison bison bison | reverse complement strand
GAGAAGGGGACGACAGAGGATGAGATGGCTGGATGGCATCACTGACTCGATGGATGTGAGTCTCAGTGAACTCCGGGAGTTGGTGATGGACAGGGAGGCCTGGCGTGCTGTGATTCATGGGGTCGCAAAGAGTCGGACACGACTGAGTGACTGATCTGATCTGATCTGATGAACCTGATGGAAACGGTGACCTAATTCTTTTGTGTGCAAGTGAGCTTGTATATAGGGGTACAAGTGGACAGTTCTAGATTAATGGGTTAGAAACTAACCCATTTGGCTATGAGGGGTCACCACATAAATGCCATATATCATACAAACAGTGAGTAAAGCTTGTTTTGAAAACCCTAAGTTCCTTGGGACCTGGAAATTTGGACATCTACCCCTTCAAATGGTTGCCATTTCTTCTGTCTATTTAAAGTTGGAGAGGTTTATTTGGAGAGGGCAGTCTGTCCTCTTGTTCTGTTACCAGACATAAGGACCATATCATAATGTAAATGGGCACATCCTACCCCCATCCAATTATATTGCTTAGTTGCTCAGTCGTGTCTGACTCCTTGTGACCCCGTGGACTGTCTCCCACCACCTCCTCTGTCCATGGGATTCTCCGGGCAAGAATACTGGAGTGGGTTGCCATTCCCTTCTTCACAATTATTTTGGGGGATTTGAGAAAATATGCCTTGCCAATATATCCAAAGATGAGTTTTGTGATTACTTGAGAGTGCTGGGGTTGTGATAAAACAGAGCATCAACTCCAGTCCCTCAATACTCACACACCACACACACACACACACACACACACACACACACACACACTCACCATCAGTCCCATATCTGGATCTAAGCACTGGTGATTAGAGGAGTTTTGGCAGAAACTGAGTGCAATGCTTTAACAAAATATTTGTGAACAAAGGGCTTCTAGGTCCAAGCAGTGATGTTTGGAGACCTAGTCTGCACAGAGCAAAGGGAGGCCAGTGTCCAGCTTCACCCAAAGGATATGAGCCTTTGGAAACAATGCGTAATAACAGCCAAGGCCCGGGCACTGGCAACTTTCAAGGAGCATGTCGGCGATGGTGACTTCACAGGTAATAGGCATGGACGAGCTGAAGGGAAAAGAACAAGTGGGCCTCTTTGTGGTGACTGTGGCCACCAACCTGGTTTGCAGACACACACTAATCCCTCTGAGAAGTCCTCAAAAATATTAAGAAAGGGGGAGGGT
>NW_011494838.1:5898219-5898408 GCF_000754665.1 Bison bison bison | reverse complement strand
AACAGGGAGATAGATTTATGTGAATGATGCTAAAGCTGAAACTCCAGTACTTTGGCCACCTCATGCGAAGAGTTGACTCATTGGAAAAGACTCTGATGCTGGGAGGGATTGGGGGTGAGAGGAGAAGGGGACGACAGAGGATGAGATGGCTGGATGGCATCACTGACTCGATGGATGTGAGTCTCAGTG
>NW_011494838.1:5888161-5898119 GCF_000754665.1 Bison bison bison | reverse complement strand
TAATCAGGGTGGGTGGGGTGAGCCACTGTGAGAAGGTAACTGAGCCACTGTAATTTGAGCATACATGTCAATGGGATCACTATTATCCTCCAGGCTGGGAAAGATCCTGATATATGTATGAGCCATGCATCCAGAGAAGGAATGAAGTCCAAGCTGGAACTCTTGTTTCTTACCTGCACCCATTGAGGCATGCCTTCCCATGTCCTAAATATGAACTTTTCCACCATCCACTCTTCTGTACTTGACAATCAGACCAAGATTAGGAGAGATCATGGGCTATTAATTCCTTTTTCTTCCCACCACCAGTCCTTTTTACTACCCTGGGAGGTAAGATTAGTTCTTTTACTCTTTAAAATTTTCCTCTCGTTCAGCTTTGGATGTGGTTTGAAGGTTGAAAGATGAAAGCAAAGAAATGGGATTAAAATGTAGGTCAGCTGGTAAGTTATTTACAAATGTCTGGGACAATAGAACAAAGGGAAACTCAGCCAGTTGCTTGGAGGGGGCCTAAAAGGTAGATGTAAGGAAGGACAATTACTTTCTACTGAGAGTCACCTCTTTTGGGGTCAAAGCCACTTTCCCAAGTTGCTGAAGCGAATCTTTATTTTTTCCTAAAACTCAACAGACAGCGTCTTCAGAACCTAATTTGATTTTGATTGATTTTTGAAACTTGAAACACTTCTAAACTAATTTTCAGTATATTACTCTTGTCAATGCTTAAAGATTTTGTCAGGAGGAATTTGCTGAACAGACACAGTAATTTTGTTTCTCATTCTGGCATATCACCCCTAAAGAGGAAACCCGGGGAGGGGTGGCTCTCTTACTACAGCTGCTGCTATTAGAATATACATCGCAATTACGTTGCTGCTATTTTGGGGGCTTCTGAAGCAGATCACACTGCAACTCCTAGGAGCTGAGAGTCTTGGAATAAGAATCACGGAATCATCGACTCCTCTTGTGTCAGACCCGGGATCTGGAGAAGGGACTCAAGGTCCCTAGAGGAGAAGAGATTCAGCCAAGGTCACTGAGCAATTTCGGGCAGACCTGGGACTGGAGAACAGCCTCACACTCTCAGAGGCCAAGTCAGCCCTGCTGTGGTCATCGCTGAAGTTGGGATTTATTAAATAAATACACCAGCAACAACTTCCATGGGACAAAGAGTGTCTAATGACAGTCGATACACTAATGGAAGGGCAGTAAAAGACACTCAGAGCCCAGCACAATACTGCCTCTTACAAAGCACAGGAGCTGTGTTAACCGAGTCTCCCCCTTTGTCTCGCCAGACAGCAGATCTATTGGGGACCGTTGCAAATAGCAGTGACATTACGAGATAATAACCTCTGCTCACGCCGGCATTATGCTGGGAGGGCCGTCAAAGAGGGGTTTCCTTTTATTGCTTTTTGCCACTCAGGATCCGTGGCACATGGACAGATGGACGGGCTCATCTTAACAAATCGGCAATGGGGACAAGCTGGGGATCTTTGCTCAAGGCAGGGCCTTCCAAGCAGGCACCTGTGGTTGCCCGGGTAAATCATTGGCAGAAGCAAAGCAGAGAATTATTCAGTATGGGGGGAAGGATGGATAAAAGGTTGGCCTGTCATGTGGACAAACAGGCACAAGGACTTTTGTCTGCTGCAAATGTGCCTTGACGCAGTGGGGGTGTGCTAAAAGTAAAGAGAAACGGCATTAGGAGCAGAGGAGACACTGGAAATTCTAGAGCTCTGTTTCACCTACTGAAACTGTTTCTCAAGTCACAGTGGCCTTTAGATAGATACAAAGAGGTCATATTAATATGCATTTACTTATCAACACAGGGCTTCCCTAGAGGCTCAGATGGTAAAGAATCTGCCTACAATGGAAGAGAGCCAGGCTCAGACCCTGGGTTGGGAAGATCCCCTGGAGGGGGCGTGGCAACCCACTCCAGTATTCTTGCCTGTAGAATCCCACGGACAGGGGGGCCTGGCGGGCTGCAGTCCATGGGGTTGCAAAGAGCTGGACACGACTGAGTGACTAATGGAGAAGGCAATGGCACCCCACTCCAGTACTCTTGCCTGGAAAATCCCATGGATGGAGGAGCCTGGTGGGCTGCAGTCCATGGGGTCGCTAGAGTCGGACACGACTGAGCGACTTCACTTTCACTTCTCACTTTCATGCACTGGAGAAGGAAATGGCAACCCACTCCAGTGTTCTTGCCTGGAGAATCCCATGGATGGAGGAGCCTGGTGGGCTGCAGTCCATGGGGTCGCTAGAGTCGGACACGACTGAGCGACTTCACTTTCACTTCTCACTTTCATGCACTGGAGAAGGAAATGGCAACCCACTCCAGTGTTCTTGCCTGGAGAATCCCAGGGACGGGGGAGCCTGGTGGGCTACCGTCTATGGGGTCGCACAGAGTCGGACATGACTGAAGCGACTTAGCAGCAGCAGCAGCAGCAGAGCGACTAACACACACACACACACACACACACACACACGCACACTACATTTCTAACAAGATGATTGTGGATCATCTTGCAAGATGAAGTTGCACCCCCAAGGTTTTGGGATTCCAGGTAAACAGAGAATGAAAAAGGAATGCGGTCATTGACACTTTGAGAAAAAAGTGATTTTTCAGACTAAATAATACATACTTAGGAATGTACTGATATCCAGCTGCCCTATAATTATATCACTGGGGCCATGGAGCCAAGCCATTCCTTTTGGGTAGAGGCAAGGCTTTCTCTGAAGGACTGGCTGTCTCCTCAAAGAATGCTGAGAAGAGGTACAGGCAGAAATACAAGGACTCAGGAGTTGGGAGGGAGACAGAAAAGATGGGGCAATGGTCTTTCTTTCTCTGGATCTAAGAGTCTAAGACACAAAGAAAACTGGATTATTTCTAGTGGCAGGAGCTGACCATGTGGAGACTCAGTGGGAGCAAGTCAGAAGCCCAAAACTGTAGTACGGGCCTGGACCTGGGTCTGGGATGTAATTACAAATTGATTTTTGCAGTTACTTCTGAAAAGAAGACTTTTCAGAGTCCCTTGGACAGCAAGGAGATCAAACCAGTGAATCCTAAAGGAAATCAACCTTGAATATTCATTGGGAGAACTAATGCTAAAACTCCAATACTTTGGCCACATGATGAGAAGAGCTGACTTATTGGAAAAGACCCTGGTGCTGGGAAAAATTGAAGGCAGGAGGAGAATAGGGCAGCAGAGGATGAGATGGTTGGATGGTTTCACCAACTCAATGGGCATGAGTTTGGGCAAACTCCAGGAGATAGTGAAGGACAGGGAAGCTTGATGTGCTGCAATGCAGGGGGTTGCAATGAGTTGGACACAACTTAGTGATTGAACAACAACGGGTATTTGTTATTCTTTAGACAAATCTCTTGGAGAAGGCAATGGCACCCCACTCCAGTACTCCTGCCTGGAAAATCCCATGGATGGAGGAGCCTGGAAGGCTGAAGTCCATGGGGTCGCTGAGGGTCGGACACGACTGAGAGACTTCACTTTCACTTTTCACTTTCATGCATAGGAGAAGGAAATGGCAACCCACTCCAGTGTTCTTGCCTGGAGAATCCCAGGGACGGGGGAGCCTGGTGGGTGCCATCTATGGGGTTGCACAGAGTCGGAAACGACTGAAGTGACTTAGCAGCAGCAGTAGCAGACAAATCTCTAAATATACTAAGGACTAATTTCTGCTATTATAGAAAATTAAGGAAAATGCAAAGCCTGTTTATGGGACTCTCCAACAAAAAGCCTGGAATTTGGGAGCAAGTCTCCTGAGGCCTGAGTGATGAAGCAGTGTGACCATCCACAAAGGGAAGAGTAGTTGTGTCCAGTGGAAGGTTAATCTCCCTAGGACAGTAGCTGTGCGGTGACAGGTGTGCTGACTATGGAAAAAGGATGGGAGCTGTCATATCCTTTGGGCTGAGACTTAGGGAATCCTCAAGAACCAACCAGAAGACATTTTGAGGGGGTTACTTTGGGGGCAGGTGGGTGCTTAGACCAGTGTCAGTGGTAATAGAGAAAGATCTAAACAGTCATCAATCTGAAGCCTCAGGAACTTGTCAATCTCTCTGGGAGGGCAAGACATTGCATAAATGAAGATTTCTAAAAATACACATGAACATGCTAAGCCTCATAGGAATGGTAGAAAACTCAGTGGTGTAGCCATTTTGGGAAATGAGAAATATCTGGGGTTGGCATCATTGCAGATGCCGCCTAGAATATATGGGAAATAGGTTAAACATGAGAATGTAGAATTTAAGTGAGGCAGAACTTCCCTAAATAGTGCCCTGGATCTGCAACATCAAAATCACTGGGAACTTGTTAGAATTGCAAATTCTTGCCCTCCCTCCCCCACCTCCTGTCCTACTGGATCAGGAATCCTGGTAAGGGAGCTCAGTAACCTGGGTTTTAAGAAGCTCTCACCACAGACTCTGATGGCCATTCTAATTTGAGGACAACTGAAGTGAGGAGTGTGGTGTAAACTGGGGTAAAGTAGTTTGGGCAAAGGCACTTCTGCCAGTAATTGTGAAAAGAGTCAAACAGTGGAGTTAATAATTACCAGGGTCCAATGCCAATAATAGAATTGGCTCTTATATTTTCCCATGGCTCACAAAATATTCTATTATTGTAGAATTGTTTTATTGTTATATCATTCCAAAGTGTTACTGGTACATATAACTTCAGTTTTATGCATGAAGCAACTGAGGATCAAAGGTACTTGTTAAAAACTACCAGAGTGATAAGTAGAAGAAGTTAGAGAAGCCCTGGACTTCTGACGGTTAATTCAATGATATTGCCTACACCTTACTGCATATATCATCTTTTTGTTGTTGTTGATAAGATATATTCGGGAGTCTCCTAAATTTTTAGAGTTTCCCTAGCATGTGACTACAGTCTATGGGGTCTCAAAGAGTCAGAAAGGACTGAGAGATGAAGCAGACACACACAGCGTGTGACTAGCATTTTACATGACACCTCTGGAGATTGATAGTGACTTTGGGAACCTTCTGTTGAGAGGATTCAGAGAACGCTTCTGGAGACAGGGAAAGAGTGCTGTGAAGGTTTAATGATGCTGCTGTGAACATCATGTGGTAGGTGGTAGAGTGTGGGCCGCATGTATGAATCTCCCCTGCTTATAAAGCAATTTCCATCTAAGTTTCACTCCATTCTTTGGTTGCTGCTGCTAAGTCACTTCAGTCGTGTCTGACTCTGTGCGACCCCATAGATGGCAGCCCACCAGACTCCCCCATCCCTGGGATTCTCCAGGCAAGAACACTGGAGTGGGTTGCCATTTCCTTCTCCAATGTATGAAAGTGAAAAGCGAAAGTGAAGTCACTCAGTTGTGTCCGACCCTCAGCGACCCCATGGACTGCGCCTTCCAGGCTCCTCCATCCATGGGATTTTCCAGGCAGGAGTACTGGAGTGGGGTGCCATTGCCTTCTCTGATTCTTTGGTTAGGGCCCAGGAAGTACAACTGCCAAGGAGGAAAGTCTGGTTATTAGGTTAAATAGGGATGGGCTAATGAAGGGAATGATATCTATCTTTCATGCTAATTCCAACCAGCTTCCTCCAATCTGGAGAGAAATTATTAAAAAAAAAAAAAAAGCCTCACATTGTGTTGTAATGTTGTTCCATCACTGAGTCATATCTGACTCTTTATGGCACCACGGACTGCAGCACAAGGGCTTCCCTGACTTTCATCAACTGGAGTTTGCTCAAATTCATGTTTATTGAGTCAGTGATGCCATCCAACAACATTATGCTCTGTCACTCCCTTCTTCTGCCTTCAGTCTTTCCCAGCATCAGGGTCTTTTCCAATGAGCTGGCTCTTTATTGGAGCTTCAGCATCTGTGACCTCATCTCAAATACTCTCTGCTGCCCTAGAAATCCACGTCTCTAAAACACTAGGCATGTTCTAAACGACACATTTTTCACGCCAATTTTATGGAAAGATTCATATGTGCCAGGTCTGCCGGTTCTCTTGAAAAGCTCCAGTACTGTCCTCTTAGGAATGAATGGAAGGCTTCCATTTTGCTGGCTTTGTCCTACTAATCCGCCTCTAAAAAAAATTACAAAGCAAGCAAACAATCACACAGAGATGACTGAATCAACCAATCAAAAATTCCTGAAACATCAAGTGCTTGGGAGCCTCTGATTTTTATTGTTGGGTGTGAGTTGCTTGCCATCTCGGGCTGTTTTTAATTGCTCCCAGTTGCCACTTTGCACTGAATAAACAGACCAAACCTTTGTCCAAATCATGTGTGATGGAGCAATATTTTCATTCTCCATGATAATGCCAGCAATGAACATTAGCTTTCCCTCTGGCTCTTGCTAATTTCCAGGGATTTTGCTGCGATTTGGAGAATCCCCCTGGAGGCCGTGGTTTCCAGCCTCTGTTGGCTTCCTGGCACCGCTCTCAGATTGCCCTCCTACCCTTTGCTAATATCATATCTGCAATCATTACTCCACTTTGCTGTGATTTTAATTAGAGGACATGTGGTATCTTTTAATATTCTTCTGCACATTGAAGCTCCTGAGCGCTTGTTACCAACCCATGCCTCAATATAATTTAGAAGCTATGGCTTCATAAGCAAGTCCTCCAATCTTTGGATATTAAATTTTCAAATTAATCTCTGCTGTTTGCATCACTGGTGATTATCTTGGCCTAAATTATGCATCCTTCTTAAAGTTAGAAAACAACAGCCCTTGCCATCTGACAGTAGATCTATGCAGATAACCTTATGTCTAAGAAGAAGATTTCTTTAAACCCTCTACCGTTATAAACAGGAGTATCTGGGACCCCAGCCACATTTGCTCTCCTCCCACTCATGACCACCACAAGAGCGAAATTGATCTTGTGAATTTCTTCCTGCTCTCTCTTGTGGCTTCCCATTGTCTGCAGGAAAAACCCAAGCCCCCATTTATCCTTCAAAAGATAAACAGTTTAAATATCAGGTGACAATGATATGACTATAATTGTATTATTAGGAAAAAAATGGATGGGGCTCACTCCTAGTTGTATTTCATGTTATTCTTCAAAGGGAGATTATATGGTATAGTGTGGTGCACACAGTCGCTGGAACGAGGGAGCTCAGCTTCATATCGAGGGAGCTCAGCTTCATATCTAGTATTTGATATTTTCTGCTTGCTCCATTTCTAGTAAATTGCTTCCCTTTTCCACACATCCATTTTTTATGGTCAGAATTCATGGGGTTGCTTGCTATTCCAGCATGTACTAATTCTCAAAAGGCAACTTTTCTTTCCCACCAAGTTCTCCCCTTAGATATTTACTCAGGGACAACCCTTAAAGACTAAATGATTGAATTTAAATATGGGCAGTCAGGAAATATAAATTAAAAATTCTTGGATATTTTCTGTACTTTTACTTCTGGAAGCAGAGTTGAGAGGAGCAAACAACGTTCAGGAACTAAACATACAGAAAGAAGGTGAAATTAGATACTTTATCCAATATCCCATATGTGGTTCTGTGATGTCTTCCAAACTGGGGTCAGAATCTGTTCTCTTGGTTTCATGTGGGCTCCTAGGCTCCTGGCTTAGAAATGGTATAATTATAATCAGTACACTCTGACTACAACCTTTCTCTTAGTTTTGAAGTATCCGAGTGAAGCCACCATCCCATCAAATGATCCAACAATCTTCTGGCAAGAAAGAACAAGACGACCTGCAACTTTTTGATTTCTAAAAAGTATGGTAACACAGGGCTTTCCTGGTGGCACAGCAATCAAATATCAGTGGAAATGTGGATTGATCAAAGTTCCACACAGCTATGGTTTACCATGAAGCTCAAGTCAAAGTATGACTAAAAAGGGGAGGCTGAGAATTCAAACAAAAATTATTCCCTGTCCCTGTGTTTGACAATACCAGAAAGAGTCATAATCTCCTCTCTTTGGGCTAAATAACTCTGAGATACTGTATGCTTATCTATTTGTCTGCTAAACATTGCTGAGAATAAAAAAAAATTATAATAGTAATTTAACTGCTCGCTGTAGGAAATACTTGCTGGTGGAAGATAAGCCTGTGAACCAACTAAACAGCTTACTTATAGAGAATGATACACTCTCCTCATCAAGAATTACTTCAAGACCCACACATCACTGTGCTCGTCAATCCAAAACTATGATGTCACCATCTCTGCCCTCTCCCAGGGAATTTCCATCTTGTAAGATCTGCCTTATATTCACACCCCAGGTCCCAAAACCTCCTGTTTTGGGAATACAACCTGCTGTTGTGTTTGGTTGCTAAGTCGTGTCTGACTCTTTGTGATGCCATGGACTGCAGTAAGCCAGGCTTCCCTGTCCTTCTCTACCTCCCGGAGTTTGCTCAAATTCATATCCACTGATTTGGTGATGCCATTTAACTATCACATCCTCTGCTTGCCCTTTGGCCTTCAGTCTTTCCCAGCATCAGGCTCTTTTCCAATGAGTCAGCTCTTCTCATCAGGTGGCAAATCATTGGAGCTGTAACATCAGTGCTTCCAATGAATAGTCAGGGTTGATTTCCTTTAGAATGACTGGTTTGATCTCCTTGCTGTCCAAGTGACTCTCAAGAGTCTTCTCCAGCATCACAGTTCAAAAGGATCAATTCTTTGGCACTCAGCCTTCCTTATGGTCCAACTCTCACATCTGTGCAAGGACAACTGGAAAAACCATAGCTTTGACTATATGTACATTTGTCAGCAAAGTGATGTCTCAGCTTTTTAATATACTGTCAAGGTTTGTCATAGCTTTCCTTTCAAGGAGCAATTGCATTCAATTTCATGGCTGCAGTCACTATCCACAGTGATTTTGGAGCCCAGGAAAATAAAATCTGTTACTGCTTCTACATTTTCCCCTTCTATTTGCCATGAAAATATGGGACTGGATGCCATAATCTTGGTTTTTTTAATGTTGAGCTTTAAGCCAGCTTTTTCATTCTCCTTTTTCACCCTCATCAAGAGGCTCTTTAGTTCCTCTTCACTTTATGCCAGTACAGTGGTATACCTTACATGCTTCTATTTTTAAAACAGCACTAAGATTCTGTCTTCCTTCTTGCACTAAATCTAATAAACTTAGCTTTTCCTGATCAACTGACTTTTTGGTGGTCTTCTGGGGAATCGACAGTTGACTCCATAAAGTCCTTTGCTGTTGTTGTCGTTTAGCTGTTCAGTCATGTTTGACTCTTTTGCAACCCCATGGCCTTCAGCCTGCCAGGTTCCTCTTCCATGGGATTTGCCAGGCAAGAATACTGGAGTGTGTTGCCATTTCCTCCTCCAGGGGATCTTCCAGACCCAGGAACTGAGCTGGTGTCTCCTGCATCTCCTGCATTGCAGGCAGATTCTTTATCGCTGAGCCACCTGGGAAGCCCTAGAAAATACTTTGTTACAAGTCTAATTGTATTTAACTTGCAAAAAATCTGCCTTCCACTTTTTAAACTTTTCATTTATTTCCCTAATTTTTTATATTTTTTGAGCACCAGGGATGATCCTCGTTATGGAAAATAGTCCATCTCTGTTTTTATCCAACATGTATACTGGTCAGTAAAGAAATCTATTTATTTTTAGGTGAAAAAAAATAATTATATAATTACAGTTGTGTTACGTCCATTAAAGGGAAGTTGCAGAGTGCTTTATGACCAACCTAGACAGCATATTGAAAAGCAAAGACATTACTTTTCCAACAAAGGTCCGTCTAGTCAAGGCTACGGTTTTTCCTGTGGTCATGTATGGATGTGAGAGTTGGAAGGTGAAGACAGCTGAGCACCGAAGAATTGATGCTTTTGAACTGTGGTGTTGGAGAAGATTCTTGAGAGTCCCCTTGGACTGCAAGGAGATCCAACCAGTCCATTCTGAAGGAGATCAGCCCTGGGATTACTTTGGAAGAAATGATGCTAAAGCTGAAACTCCAGTACTTTGGCCACCTCATGCAAAGAGTTGACTCATTGGAAAAGACTCTGATGCTGGGAGGAAAAAT
>NW_011494838.1:5883137-5888061 GCF_000754665.1 Bison bison bison | reverse complement strand
CTGATGCTGGGAGGGATTGGGGGCAGGAGGAGAAGGGGACGACAGAGGATGAGATGGCTGGATGGCATCACTGACTCGATGGACGTGAGTCTGAGTGAACTCCGGGAGTTGGTGATGGACAGGGAGGCCTGGCGTGCTGCGATTCATGGGGTCGCAAAGAGTCGGACACGACTGAGCGACTAAACTGAACTGAACTGAAGAAATCATGTCAAAAGGGAACCTCCTTTCGCTTTGCACGGAGGTGCATGTGGAAGAAGAGGGACAGCATCCCTGAGTGAGGAGCATTTGAAGTTAGACAAAAATCTCAAGTGGAGAGGTATGACCAACAGAAGTCACAGGATGTCCAACGAGCCGATGTCAGAACAACCTTGGTTCGGTATAGACAGGGTGAAGGCCAACCGAGGGTACCCACAGGCGGCGGGAGAGAACCTCACTAGGGGTCGTGTTAATCAGAATTGTCAGGCATGGGAACTATACTTGTATGTTCGTTGATGAAGGCTGCTCTGTTGATTCTAGCAAGTCTCTGACTCCAAGAGGCGCAACGTTCCACATCCCACATCTGGAGATCTTGTCCATGTTAGCATAGTCTTGTTCTCTCTTCTGCAGCTATCTGATCCCTCTCTCTACTTTTACCTTCTCATATGCTTTACCCAACTTCTTCAACCTCCTGTGTTTGTTCTGTTCCTTTTGCTGTACTTTATCTAGGGCAGGGTCCCAACAGCAAATATTTCACCTTATTCAGAGACTCTTGGGGGCTGAAAGAGTTCTCGCCTCCATGGTATAAGTCCTTTGACAATAGCCCTTAAAAGGACATAGTCAATGAACTCTTTCTACAGCTTAAGTAAGCTAATGCATTATTGACTCTTTCCAGACGTGAGGTTCCCACTGCTGCCAGCCTTAATGAAGGAACCTTTCCTAGTTCACAAAAGTTAATGGGTCTCTGGCTTTGTTCAGCTTCTTCCTGGAGTGGCTTGCTCCCTGGGGAAGTGTGATTGCCTCAAGTGCATCTCAAGTTCGAGGTGATTTCTCCTACAGGAACATGAAAGGCGTGCGTGTTCACATAATGATGGTAGCTGTTTGGAATTTGTTAGGTGTTCATGTCATTGTACAATGAGATTCAAGTTTTTCACATAAAACCTCAATGTTTTCCATTATAAAATTTAATGCAGGACTTAAAAAACTTTTTCTGAAAACAAAACTGTATGTGCAACCAATCCGTACTTAGAGACCCAGTGTACAAAACAGACAAAAAGCAAAGCAGCTCTGCTGAAGGCAAAGGAAGGACTGACAGCCACCACACTGCCCCCTTAGTGCTGCCAACTTCCCAGAACCACAGAAGGACCCTAGGTTGAAACAACTCTGCTTAGCCCTGGGTTGGGACAACACAGATGACTGCAGAAACCAAAACCCATGTATAATAAATGTTTAAACATTCTCAACAAAATCATGCAAACTTTCTTTTACATGCATAGCCCAGCCTGTCAGAAGAAAAGTGAAATCCCCCCAGGGCCATGGATGAAGATGGAACCATAAATGAGAGTAGAAATGCAGGTGCTAATGCCATACCTGGGAGTGAGTGTGGCCCTAAACTAGAGACCAGTAAGTTTAACACATATTCAGAGACAGCAGATAAGACTTGGGCCCAGCAAGGGTAAAGATGAGAACTGATTTTAAGTTCCATTAAACTGGAACTACCTCATGAAAAGAAGAGTATATTCAAAGCCATCCTTCAGCATACTATAAAGTCAAGAAAACATGCTCACCTGTCCCTAGTCTCTGGGTGGAAAAATTATCCTCCAAGAATCTGTGAAATTAAAATGATAACCCTGTTTCACTTTTGGGTGTAGGGTTCACATTTAAACCTCTTTATGATTTGTTAAGCCACAAGATTTGCTATTAATATACTAATGATCCCTGGTCTTTGGTCTTTGCTGGGTACTTGGAAAATTCCTACTGAGTTTCTTGCTAAATCCATATGCCCTTAGCTAAGACTTTAAAGGAAGAAGAGCTTAGAACATCAAGTCACAAAAGGAAATGATCATGTGAAAATAATACAGCACGAACAAGAGATAACGGATACAAGAAACAGCTGATACAGATCTATCTGCTATCATTTCAATTAGTAGAAAAAGATAATCATGATGGTGTGATCACTGACCTAGAGCCAGACATCCTGGAATGTGAAGTCAAGTGGGCCTTAGAAAGCATCACTACGAACAAAGCTAGTGGAGGTGATGGAATCCCAGTTGAGCTATTCCAAATCCTGAAAGATGATGCTGTGAAAGTGTTGCACTCAATATGCTAGCAAATTTGGAAAACTCAGCAGTGGCCACAGGACTGGAAAAGGTCAGTTTTAATTCCAATCACAAACAAAGGCAATGCCAAAGAAGGCTCAAACTACCACACAGTTGCACTCATCTCACACGCTAGTAAAGTAATGCTCAAAATTCTCCAAGCCAGGCTTCAGCAATATATGAACCGTGAAATTCCTGATGTTCAAGCTGGCTTTAAGAAAAGGCAGAGGAACCAGAGATCAAATTGCAAACATCCACTGGATCATGTAAAAAGCAAGAGAGTTCCAGAAAAACATCTATTTCTACTTTATTGACTATGCCAAAGCCTTTGACTGTGTGGATCACAATAAACTGTGGAAAATTCTCAAAGAGATGGGAATACCAGACCACCTGACCTGCCTCTTGAGAAATTTGTATGCAGGTCAGGAAGCAACAGTTAGAACTGAACATGGAACAACAGACTGGTTCCAAATAGGAAAAGGAGTACGTCAAGGCTGTATATTGTCACCCTACTTATTTAACTTATATGCAGAGTACATCATGAGAAATGCTGGATTGGAAGAAACACAAGCTGGAATCAAGATTGCCGGGAGAAATATCAATAACCTCAGATATGCAAGATGACACCACCCTTATGGCAGAAAGTGAAGAGGAACTCAAAAGCCTCTTGATGAAGTGAAAGTGGAGAGTGGAAAAGTTGGCTTAAAGCTCAACATTCAGAAAACGAAGATCATGGCATCCGGTCCCATCACTTCATGGGAAATAGATGGGGAAACAGTGGAAACAGTGTCAGACTTAATTTTTCTGGGCTCCAAAATCACTGCAGATGGTGACTGCAGCCATGAAATTAAAAGACGCTTACTCCTTGGAAGGAAAGTTATGACCAACCTAGATAGTATATTCAAAAGCAGAGACATTACTTTGCCAACAAAGGTTCATCTAGTCAAGGCTATGCTTTATCCTGTGGTCATGTATAGATGTGAGAGTTGGACTGTGAAGAAGGCTGAGCGCCGAAGAATCGATGCTTTTGAACTGTGGTGTTGGAGAAGACTCTTGAGAGTCGCTTGGACTGCAAGGAGATGCAACCAGTCCATTCTGAAGATCAGCCCTGGGATTTCTTTGGAAGGAATGATGCTAAAGCTGAAACTCCAGTACTTTGGCCACCTCATGCGAAGAGTTGACTCATTGGAAAAGACTCTGATGATGGGAGGGATTGGGGGCAGGAGGAGAAGGGGACGACAGAGGATGAGATGGCTGGATGGCATCACTAACTCAATGGATGTGAGTCTCAGTGAACTCTGGGAGTTGGTGATGGACAGGGTGGCCTGGCGTGCTGCGATTCATGGGGTCGCAAACAGTTGAACACGACTGAATGACTGATCTGATCTGATCTGATGATATAAAGTATAAAATATGTATGTTTTGTAATAAGGACACACAAAGGGAATTAAAATCATAAGAAATTACCAAAATACCTGAAAAATACCAAGATTAAAAAATATTAATACAGTCATTTAATAGAAAATGCTTATCAGGTAGAATAGTAGTTTATACACAGTCAGAGAGAGAATTTGCTTGTGGCTTCTCCTGGTAAAGAGAAGCTTTACCAGCTGTGGCTCAGCTGGTAAAGAATCCGCCTGCACTGCAGGCGACCTGGGTTTCATCCCTGGGTTGGGAAGATCCCCTGGAGAAGGAAAAGGCTACCCACTCCAGTATTCTGGCCTAGAGAATTCCATGGACTGTATAGTCCATGGAATCGCAAAGAGTTGGACATAACTGAGCAACTTTAAAGAAAGAAGACGAGGGAAAGAGAACTGATGCACAGATTGGGCTGGTTGAGCTTTCCTGGTGGCTCAGTGGCAAAGAACCTGCCTGCCAATGCAGGAAAGACGAGTTTGCTTCCTGGGTAGGGAAGATCCCAAGAGAAGGGAATAGCAGCCACTCCAGTATTCTTGCCTGGAGAATCCTGTGGACAGATAAGCCTGGCAGGCTACAGTCCGTGGGATCTCAAAGAGCCGGACATGAGTGAGTGACTAACACACATACACAGGAGACCTAGATTAAAGCAGATGCTACTTCTTGGGTACATTCTTGTCTTTAACATCCAGTTAGCAAAATAGCTCTAAAATTCTTTGATATTAGAAGGTTTCTATAACTTTTCCTCAGAGACAAATGCCCATTTGCTAATAGACTCTGAAATTTTTGGGGGGGAATGGTGGTAAAGTAGAAAGGAATGGCTTTATTGCTTTGCCTCACAAAGTGGGGCACAGCAGGGTCATACCCTTCAAACTGTGTGTACCCCTAGACCCTAGATCAGATAAGACTCTGTCTTTTGATCTGACATTTCTGACTTTAGAACATAACATTTCCTTATGTATGACCTGGTCTGAAACCTGTTTTAATGGCCATGAGATACGTTAATATCAGTTCAGTCACTCAGTTGTGTCTGACTCTTTGTGACCCCATTGGACTGCAGTGCACCAGGCCTCCCTGCCCATCACCAACTCCCAGAGCTCACTCAAACTCATGTCCATCGAGTCGGTGATGCCATCCAACCATCTCATCCTCTGTCGTCCCCTTCTCCTCCTGCCTTCAGTCTTTCCCAGCCTCAGGGTCTTTTCAAATGAGTC
>NW_011494838.1:5867379-5882965 GCF_000754665.1 Bison bison bison | reverse complement strand
AGGGACTCTCAAGAGTCTTCTCCAATACCACAGTTCAAAAGCATCAATTCTTCGGCACTCAGCTTTCTTTATGGTCCAACTGTCACATCCAATCATGACTACAGGAAAAACCATAGCCTTGACTAGATGGACCTTTTTTGGCAAAGTAATGTCTCTGCTTTTTAATATGCTGTCTAGGTTGGTCATAGGTTTTCTTCCAAGGAGCAAGCATCTTTTAATTTCATGGCTGCATACATTAATATCTGTATGGACAAAGAATGGTTAGCAAAATTCCCATTTGGGATAGAAAATTAACTCATGCAAAAACTGCTAAACTGTCAGCTTTCACACTTTTCTGAAAGCTAACAATCTCCTAGGCCCACAGAATAGCAAATATTATGCACTATTTCTTTTAATTTTAATAATCACCTTCATAAATATGTACCTTTTTGTTTTCACTTTACAGATAAATGAGGTCTGTGGAAGCCAAATGAATTATTCTAATATAAGCAGATCCCAGTCTCAAACAGCAAAGCTCATGCACTCAATCCTTATACTACACTGGATGCCTTTTCTTGAATCCTGAATCATGATTAACGTTTAAACAGGTTTTACATTGAAATTCTGAGCACCCATGCTGGAGTGATAAGAACAGCTGCCAAATAAATTTCAGTGCTTTGTTTTATTTATTTTTACCAAATCCAGTAGTAAAGAACAGCAACTGACAGGAAAATTCAAGCCTACCACCTCCTGGTAGGGTCAGCTGTTCTATTAAAACACAGCTGCTGGAAACTCTCAATTCAAATTTGACCCGAGGTTCAACTTTTGGCAAAAATATGTCTTTCCCCAGGCTCCTCTGAGACCTCCTCAGCTACACAGAACAGTGGTTGTGTTTAAGGACAATGAGCTCCTCACTGCGGAAGAGACAGTGGGAGGAAGGACATGGGGATTATAGGAAGCAACTTCCTTGTCAGAGTGAATATAAAATAAGTGTCAGAAAGGAAACAGAGAGCATCGCAGGACTTTGTTGCAGAGAGGGCTCCACTGAAGGAATAACAAAACTTGATTTTAAGGGGTATGTCCATCTCTTTTGTTTTTCTAAACAGCAAACCTTTTTCTGGATCTTTAGGACCAGATAAAGAAAAAGTGAAATATCCATGTGTTTACAGCTTTATGGTCTGCTAGGTTTCCTTTCTGCGGAGTTTCTATTACTACTAATTTTATCAAGTTTATCACTATTTATTTAGCTACTATTTTCTGAGCTCTTTGCACACAGCTGGTACTGAGCTAAGTTCTTTAGTTGTATTACTGTGTGTGAACATAACCGTTCTGCAAGGTAACCGTTGATGTTTCTGATTTATAGATAGGGAAGTGAAACTTAAAGAGGTTAACTTGTTAATGGAAGGACTGGAAATCAGGTCCCTCTTTCTGTGACTCATTCTTTTAATCACTAGGATGTACTATACCTGTCCACATCAACAGGTATCAAGTAATTTTACCAAAGAGGGTGATATGGTAAATAGTTTTGAGAAATGCCAGGTTAATAATAATTAAAGTGTTTAAATATGAAAATATGCATGTGAGATCCCCCAAAGGAGGAGGAAGTATGCACTAATTTCCCAAATTTATTTGACTACTGGGTCTTTTTACACAGCGCATCTCATAAGACAACTGTTCCGCAGAACAAACATTGGAAAGTGCTTTTACATCCTGATAGTTCAATGGAGTAAACTCTGCTTAATAATTATTTCCAAAACATAGGTTCTCATAGTAAGCAAAATCAGACAATCAACCCTCTTGGACAGCATCATCTTGACCAGACTTCTTTCTGCCAGCATGCGCTGGTGTTTCACAGAACATCTGGAAGAGACCTGTCTTCATCTAACTCACTCCATGCTGTGTGGGGAATGCTAATGGCCTTCACATTCTCTTTTGCAGCCAATTTCATGATTCTCTTTCTCATTTTTTTTCCCCTCGAACACTAAAGGACATTTTTATTCAGCCAGAGACATTTAATAGAACCACTCAATGGATATCTTTTAGAGTCCTTTCTGTAAATTCAACTTTCAAAAGTACAACGTGTGAAAAAATTATCAAAAAAATTAAAAAAGCAAACTGAGATGTGACTTAATAAATTTTATCAAACAACGAAGGAAAGGTTACCTAACTTCTCGCCCGCCAGCCGTTCCTAACGTGGTTTCCCTGACCTGGACTAAGCATACCATTGGTAATCACAACTTGCTTCTGCCCACACTCCCCTCACGCCATCAGTCATTACTATCTTGGATGTATGAATAATCAATGGGATGAAATGGGAGAAAGCATGATTGAATGTGGAAAAGAGCTGTTTTCTGACAGATGTGGAGAAAGAGGCCGAAATGTGAAAGGGAAGTGAGGGTTCAATATTGGACCTAGGGAATAGCCTATGGAACTTCCCAGCTCTTTAACTGGCTCTATGTTTGTGGATAAAGAGAAAAAGAGGGAGCAACCTATTCACCCTGCCCTTTGAGACTTCAGAATTCTTACAAATAACACGGTGACTCCTGGACCCTGGAATCATAAAACCCATGAGTAATGTGACCCTGAAGATCATCAATATGAGGATCTTAAACATTGTGTTCCATGGAGCCATAGGTGAGATGCAAAGGGACCGCTGGAGAGGAAAGCTTCAGACCCCCATTATTCAGTTCGATGGACACAGATTCATGTTACTATTGGGGGAAAGAATGAAGTTTCATTAAAGTAGGACTTCAGTCAACATGGTGTTTGGAGTTCATGCCATCATCTCCATGATCTATATCAAACACCCAAAGTGTCACAAAATAGGCTTTTAATTGAATTATTAGAGAGGCATATTTGAAATAAAGGCTGGGAGGTTATAAGAAAGGCTGACAAGAGGTAGGATTTAGCGAAAAGACACAGAGGCTCCAGAGATTTGCAGGTAAGTGTGGGGAGCAGGAGTAAGCACAGGAGTAGCAGGAGGCCATCAGCCCCAGACATGAACACCAAGCCTGCATGGTAGGAGCAAGCTGCCAGGCTCTGTGAACCATCCTCACCCCTCCAGGCACTCTGAACAAGTGGTTGTGATCAGAGGAGCCACTTCGAGGGGAGAGACACGGCAGAAATCGAATGGCCAGTAATTCTGGACAGACAGTGGGAGAAGGTCTCCTCCTGCTGCTGCATATCACCCAATTCTTAATCTTACTGGAAACATCAGGAAAGAGCTCAGTAGAAGCTTCTGGCCTAGAAGGGTCAGCTGACAGTCTTGAGGTTTAACTCAAGTGTGAGCTTAAGCTTGTAGGCAAGGATTACAAAAATGTGAGCACTAGAACTATAAAAGGGACACCACGGAGAAACACAGAGCTGATAGGAAAACAGAAAAGAAGTTTATAATAGGCATAATTAATATTCTTGGTGAAAAAAGAAAATAAAAGCTCGCTTGAAGCAATACCAAGAGACTGTATAAAACAGCAAGCATTTTCATTTCACCTTTGTAATGGTATGAAAATGGTTGTATAATGGAAATAAAGGTAGGAACAAGAAGACAGACAGACTGAACAGTAGAATAGACGAAGTTAAGGAGAAGTTGGTGATTTGGAAGCTGTAAAAGTCTCCCGGGATGTATCTCTGCTACAGGAGACACACACCCAGATCCCCTTCAAAAAGGATAAGTCCAGCTACAGAGGGAATGCTTAACTGACTGTCTTCACTGTTGGCACTGTAAGTGGCTACCTCAGCTTTTGGGTCAAGGTCATCACGCTATTCTCAGACCAGCCCTCAGCCAATGATTTATCAGGGAAGTGGTGATGTGGAGCTCTTCTGAGGAGCAGTTTGCTCTGGAGTGTCTTTCAGGATGACAAGGACAGTCTGGTAAGTATAGTATTCAGATAGCCCCCCTTTTCCTTGACCCTGCCATGCCCTTTTGATAATGCCAGTATTAACTCATCAAAGTTTTTGCACTCCTAATTCCACCACAATATCTGATTCCTGGAAGATCAAAGCTGCCACAGCATTAGGAGAGTGTAAGGAGATGGAAAATATAAAAAAGAAGCTGGGAAACATGGGGCATTAATACACACGTGTTGAGGAAGAACATGTGAATGTATTACAAAATAAATTTAAATAAGGATGATACATCCAACTAAATTGTAATTTAAATATGAGAGAGAATAATGATATTTACAGACAAACCAGGATTTAGGAAATTACCAGCACAAGTATTTCTGAATAATGATTAGAACATATGCTTAAAGAATAGTGAATACAGAAGGAAGTAATGATGGGTAATAAGTACTTACGAGGAAAGAAAATAATGACACGCTGTTTGCATAGGGCATCAAAAATTTACATATATATATATATATTTTCTATAACAATATGGAATTAAAATTCCAGTGATTCCAACTAGGTGATGAGTTGGAGAGGAGAGCATAACTAAATTTTGTGTCTTGGATAGATTGAAGCTATAGATATTAACATTAGATGTTGTTAGAAAAAAAATAAAATGCTTAGTAACAATTTAGTAAAAAAAGCACAAAAATAATAGCGACAGAACATGTAACTTTCAAACTAGAACAGGGAAAAATAGAAACAATACTATCGATTTAATAGAAGCAGAAAAGAGAGTTTTTTTTTAATAGAAAAAATAGTGAAGAAAAATTTAATAAAAAGAGATCCAGTAATATGCTACTTATAAGAAATATTTCTTTTAAAATGAAAAGGGAAAACATATATACCAAGACACATACTTAAAAAAAAAAAAAAAGCTTGAATAGCAAAGGGCTTCCCTGGTGGCTGAGATGGTAAAGAATCTGCCTGCAGTGCAGGAGACCAAGGTTTGATCCCTGAGTTGGGAAGCTCTCTTGGAAAAAGAAATGGCAACTCAATCCAGTATTGTTGCCTGGAAAATCCCATGGACAGAGGAGCCAGATGGGCTACTGTCCATGGGGTCGAAAACGGTCGGACACAACTGAGTGACTAACACTAACTAACTGGATAGCAATATTAATACCAGGTAAACTGCAATTTAGGGCTAACAAAGCGAGAAAAGAGAATATTTATATGAATAAACCTAACAATAGACCAAGAAGATGAAACGTGTAGCATGAACTTTGTGTCCACATGACAAGATAGACAGATCAAGGCCCAATGAAGTTTCTTCAAATTCAAAAAAATCATATATTATACTGACTTACCTTCTCTGATACCAAAAAAATGCAAACGAGATAAGGTGTCAGTAAAATCTTGATATCATGGACAAAAATTCTTATTATAAAAAAATGTTTCTGTTGTCTAAGAACTTTGAAAAAAAAATTCCTTTGGTCTTATAGTAGGTGAGGGTCATTGCAGACACTCAGGTGATTTGTACAAGCCCCAACAATATCGAGACAGTCAGGCACCCTGGTGCTCCAGTCCAAACAAAAGAGCAAACCCAGCTGCTGACATGTCTTATCAACAAAATCCAACTGGAGAAAATATATTGTTTTTTCTTTAATTATAAATTGTATAAGGGTGAAGCATAACATGAAATTAAACAAGCAAATGGAACACAGGCTGAGAAGACCCAGATTCTCCCATCGGTGCTGTCTCTCATGTAGAACAAGGGCCTCTGATTCCAAAGTGAATTCAGGAAGGCTGGGAAAAGATTGAACCCTGAAAAAATCACCAGATTTCTGGGATAATCTTGACTAATGGAAAGTGACAAGGAAGATGTAGTGTTCACGCTCAAGTTAAAGAATCATTTTACCAGTCTGCAATGCTACAAAAGCAGGCATTTTTCCTTGTTAGCCTTTTTGGGAAGTTATACCAGAAAATTTGTATTCTTACTTTTTTTTCCTTTGAGGGCAACTTTTTCCCATATAGGTTTCAAATCTAGAGAATGTTGGGGATGGGATGATCAGAGTCACATGTTAAAAAGAGTAAAATAAAAGGATAGAAAATCAATTGCCTTTTCTAATGGGAAATCATTGTTATCTTGGAGAGACATCAACATCAGAAAGGATGAGGTGTGACAATGCCTCGTATGAGCTGTTTATATGTATTATGGGTATTAGCCCCTTATTGGTCATATCATTTACAAATATTTTCTCCCATTCAGTAGGTTGCCTTTTCATTCTGTCAATGTTTTCCTTTACTGTGTAAAATCTTTTAGTTAGCTTAATTTTGTTTTGTTTCCTTTGCTTTAGGAGACAGATTCAAAAAATATTGCTTTGATTTGTGTTAATGACTGTTCAGAAGCATTACTTAACAATAGCCAAAATATGGAAGCAACATAAGAGTCCGTCAACAATGGACATCAATAATGGATAGAGAAGATGCGGTATATGTGAATATATATATATACACACACATGCATGTATATATAGGTATGTGAATAATATGCGGCCATAAAACGAATGCTAAGTGAATAGATCAGAGAAAGATAAATACTGTATGATTCCACTTACACACGGAATACAAAAAAATTAAAAAGACTAATATATAACAAAAAAGAAACAGATTCACACATATAGAGAACAAACTAGTGGTTACCAGTGGGAAAGGGAAGCAAGGAGGTGCAAGACAGAGAAAGGGGATTAAGAGATACGAACCACTGTGCGTACAATAAATAAGCTACAAGGTCCTGTTGTACACGATAGGGAATATAGACAAAATTTTATAATGACTATAAATGGGGTATAAACTTTTAAAATTATGACTCCCTACCTTGTACACTTGAAACATAATATTGTAAACCAACTCTACCTCAATTTAAAAAATTAAGAATTGAATGCCATGTAAGAAACAGTACAGCACTAGACACGAGTATCACTGTTCAGGTAATTCAGGAGGAAGACGGGCACTCTGAGGATTTCTAACACGGGCTACCTCTGTGAAGCTGAGCAGACTCTGGGAGACGGTGAAGGACAGGGAAGTCTGGCAGCCCACGGGGGTCTCAAAGAATCTGACACGGCTTAGTGACCAAAAAACAACTACCATCCTAGAAGATATATTTTACTTACAAAAGTGATTTGTAGTATTTACAAGATACTTTGCTTTCAGTTATAGTCGTTATTAGTATCTCTTGGAGAATTATCATCAGCATAGGGATGGTGCTTAAATTCTGACTTTTTATTTACAAAAAATAAAGATGTGCATATTTGTCTTTGGAAAAGATATAATTGATGACTTCACATATTTGAGAGAGTTGACCAAGCACTACGGTCTGGAGACCCAAAACTATGCAAGTAAAAATAATTAACAAAAAGTCAATGTTTTCTATAACCTATTTTTAACCTGAGTAGATTTTTTTTAAATAAACTCAAATTAGAAATGTGGCAACATTCGGTTTTAGTTTATTTTGCTTGCTATTAAATTTAAGTAACATTGTTTATTTAAATAAAAAATAACAAAAATTGTAGACCATGAGTATGTCATGTGTGTAAATTATTCAATGAGTGCATTATATGCCAGTCACTGTGTTAATGTGTTAGTCGCTCAATTGCATCCGATTCTCTGTGACCTCATGGACTGTAGCCCTCCAGGCTTCTCTGTCCATGGGATTTTCCAGGTAAGAATACTGGAGTAGGTTGCTGTTCCCTTCTCCAGGGGATCTTCCCAACCCAAGGATGGAACCTGGATCTCCCACATTGCAGGGTGATTCTTTACCATCTAAGCCACCAGGGAAGCCCTATATTTTTAGTCTTTTAAAAAAATTATTATTATTATTCTGAAAACAACTCTGGGAGACCTTTGGAGACTAGTATTACTATACTTCTTTTTAAGTATGAAAATGTGAAGTTTGGTGCAATCCATTGTGTAGGGAAGCTCTAGAGTTAAAAGCCAGATGCCTGGTTTCAAATGCATCCTTTAAACTACTTCCAATGTGAGTCTGTTGGATCACAAAATGGGATGAAATGTAATTCCTTTTCTTGATGTATGTTTCAACCCTACCTGAAGCCAACTCAGTGACACAGAGCTTTTCCTTACTCAGTTGTAAAAGGACTGTGGTGGAGTATCACTGAAGGTGAACAGAAAAAAAAAAAAATAGAGAAACCTTCACAGAAACATTTATCTGACAATCCAGTTTGCAGTATGTTTTCCAGGCACGTGTAATAGATAAATGGATCCCCTTCTCTTAAATGAGAATATCTATTGAAAAATATCATTAGTGCAATCATTGGGCAAATGAAAATTATACCAAATGGGCTCAAATTTACATGGATGCATACATTCAGCAATTTCATGGAAAATTGCTTCCAAAATTACCTTCCTAAAAGGGCCCTCCATTAATAATGCTCCTTGAGGCCACATAAATTCCTTCAGGATCTTTTGCTTTGAGCAGTTAGAGACACTAGAAAGCATCTGACTGCTTAGAGGTAGGTTTAGTTAATAAAAGCATAGTGAGATTTTTTTAATAGTGATTCCAAGATTGCCAAGGACACAGTAGATGCTCCCACAACCGAAGGAAGATGTGTCGCCACTGAGAAAGTTTGACCCAAATCTATAAAGACATGATTGGGATAACGATAACAAATATATGCAAACGGTACTTTACTGTTTACTAAATGTTTCCAAGTCCATAAACTCTTGTCATCTTCAGATCAACTCTGAGAGGTGGATGAAATGTCTTTAGCCTTCTCTTTGTAGGAATGAGAAATAGAGTCTCAAAGATGATGACTGAACTGGTTAAGGGTATAATTAGTACATAGTATAGCTTAGTTGAACTTTCTTAATTATGAGAGGGAAGGAAATGAGACTTTTAAAATATGTATTGTAGATCAGGAGGTGGGGCAGAATTTCACATATTATTTCGTCCAGTGCTTCACATTGTTTTAATGATGGGCTTTTTCATGAGGTCAAGGAGAGAGAAAGAAGCAGTAATGAGTGTGGAAAGAAAAGAGCAAGAGATAAAGCAAGTTGTTCAAGGTCACACATTCATTTGGTAACAAATGTTTATTGAAATGCCATGATGTATTCTTGGTTCACAAGATACAGTGATAAGCAAGATGAACACACGACACATGTTTGTAAATGTAAGGATCATAATTTTAACCCAGTTCATATGAACAGAAGCCTTCTTTTTCTTTCACTGACCCACAGAGATTTATTATCTTCCTTTGCATTTCTTAACTAAAAGTATAGTATATCCTGTGAAACAACACAGATGGGTATTTGCATTTCTGCAGCCTGTCTGGAAGACCCAAAAGTGTCAAACTTTCAAGTCATGGCAAAACAGTGGCGACATTTGAAGCAGGACTTGGGGAATAGAATTTGGGCTGAGTGTATCTTGCGGTTACAGGGATGGAGCAAGATTGTTGTGACAATTCAGAAAGAATTGGGCGGAAGAAGATTCTGGTCAGATTTCGTGTTAGTCTCCTTGAACCTTCTTGATCATGACATGTCTTTTCCGGTCAGAGCCCTTAATCTGAAGGTATCATTAGTAACAGAATTCAAGAAACTTCAGGGGGAAAAAAGTGTCTTGTATATTTCTGCCTCATTGACTCTCCATCTCATTTCCAATCTCATCTGAAAACATATCTTTTTCTCTCCTTACCGAATCTGCTAATTGCCCTCTCCTACGGCTATTATTTAACTGGGATATATGTGATCACTTTAACAAGGGTATTTAACTTCACAGGGGTTTTGAGATGTTGTTTTTAATAGTTTTATGTTGAAAATGTAAGTGGCTGAGGTTCTTAACCAGGAAGGGTCTTTATGAAAGCCCCTATCAAGCTTTTATCTAAGAATGAGTTCACTAGTCTTTTAAACTCATGCCCCCATGGAGACTGGCTGAGCTTTAAATTTATAGCTTCTGTTATGAAAATAAAAGGATTTAATTTTAGTTTCCAAATATGCATTTGCAATATTTGTTAATCTCTTCCAAATTATATAGCATTTGCCACCCCACCATCCTGAAAAGTTCCATCATGACCCCCAGCACCACCCAGTTTCAAATCTTGGCTTTACCACTTTATAGCATTGTGAACCTTGATGTGTTACTTTAACATGTCTCAGGTTTTCATCTTCTAAGTGAGAATTATGTATTTATTTTGAAGGTTCTCCCATAATTAGATAAAGTTGTCTAGAAAACTCACATCATGAAAGAGTTCAATTCATATTGGCCCTTACTGAGTGGAGGAGCATGTATGATTCTCACCCAACCTAAAATCAGACCAGTTCTTAGTACAGTAGAGTGCAGACTCCTTGAATAATGAGTCATTGCTTGCTTAATGCTATACCCCATTACCTAGAATTATGGGGGGGCATATCACAGGCCATCAAACTCCTATGAACAAATAAATATTTCTCACCATTACACAGTGACTTTACAACTTATACAGCACTCACAAATCTATGATATCATTTGATTCCCTCAGCAGTGTTGCACACAAATACAGCAAATCATTCTGAATGATCCAACAAAAAGGGTTAATTCACTATAAATCCTATTTCCTTGGGATTCTGCCCAGAAATCCATGCTAGAGTCTGGATCAGCCTTGATGCTGTCCTTTGCATCACCCACAGTCAGTGACCAAGTCCTAACAGTTCAGCATCAGCATCCTACTTTTTTTTCCCTTAAAATACTACTCTTGCCATCGACATAGATCAAATGGTTGGCAGCCACCTAAACTGCTGCAGCTAGTTCTGTTGTCTGACTGCCTCCAGAAGGAGTGATTCTACTGCTACTCACTCATGTGTTCATTCTGCACGTTTTTGTGAAGGAACTACACTGAGAAAGGCACCTGCTAGGTCCACAGAGAAAGAGGTAAACCAGACATGGTGCTTGTTCTTATGCTTCTTCTTATATTCTCATGGGTCTTCTTAGGACATTAGACTGATTTGTCTCTATTGTCTAGTGACTACCCTCATCCAAGCCCATACAGGATTTCTGGACAAGGAACTCACTGTCTTCCGCCCTCAGTTCTCTCTGCACCTCTCCAGTGTCATCTCCTTAACAATCTAGTGCGCTTTCTGCCATGCACCTTGACATGTAACATTCAATGCCCTCATTGGACTTCTGTTTTTTTGATTCAAAGAATATGCCATGCTTTCCCGTGCTCCTGAATTTAGTGTCTCCTACATATGACTGACTGCTTAAGCCACACTTGTGGCTTCTCTCTCAGAAGTAACTGTAATAGCTATACGGTTTCTCTCTGAGAAGCATGGGTACATGTAGATACACCCACACACACGATTTAATCTCATTTAATCCTTAAAAGACCATTTCACTTATGAAACATTGAAATGGAAAATGGGAAAGTAATTAACTTACCCAAGGTCACTCAGATAGCCAGTGGCAGAGTATCGTTCCAAACCCAGCCTGACACTAAAACTCATGATCTTAACTCTTCTGCTTTGTGACAAGTGAGCTTCTAGCCCTCCTTCAAGGCCTAATCTAAGTGTACTTCATCTCTGAAATCTTCCCTGACTTTTCTGGGTGAAGAGAGCCATTCTGTCCTCTACGTTTATTTATATGTATCTCCATGGGGCACATTTCGTATTTGTTGTATATGAACTCTTGCACTCATTATCTGCTTAAAAGTCTATCTCTGTTTGAAATCAGCAATCTAGATGTATGCATCCCCATAGTCCGTGAGTTTAGTACAGTGTATGGTCAATACTGGCTGCTCAATAAGTGGATGAAGAGTGAATGATTGGCTGAAGCGGCGCTTCCTGTTGGGATCGGAGAGTCAATAGTAGAAAATAATGGGAGAAGTAGATGGCTGCAGTGGATGAAGACTCTGACTACCAGATCATCATGCATCAGTTTGACCTGATTTGAGAGAAAAGCCCAATCAAAAATTGCCTGGAGTAGTAGAGACAAAGCATAAAAACAAAAACAAAACTTCAGCTCGCTGCATTCTACGTTTTTCATCCATTTGCTTTGGCACTGTACCGACACTCGGAGCTACAGGTCAGGGCTAAGTTCACCTGGGCTTAATTGGAAAGCGCATAAGCTTGTTTTGGAAATGCTCTAGGGAGCGGCTGACCAAGAGACCTTTGCTATCAACTTGAAACATAGCTGTATGAGGATTTTAAAAATAAACAAAAACTCTCTGTTTTTTTTTTTTAGCAATGTGCTTTCCATTTCCCTTGGCTGGTTTTTTTTTTTTTTTTTTTTTTTTTTTAGTTGAAGACATAGCACAGAGAGAATGTACTCTGATTTGGCCTAAAAGCTGATTCAGGAGTAATGCAAAAACACTTCATCCAGCAGAAGACCAATCATACGAAGGGCTCCAGCCCTTTGCCCCTCAACCCATTCCCTTTGCCCCACAGCTTTGCAGGGCCTCCCACTGCCTTTGGATCTGGTCATACGACTGGGCAGGTGATCCACCATCCTGTTTTGCTCTGGACTGCTTTTAGCATTGAAGGTCTCACAATCTGGAAAGCTCTTCTATCCCAGGGAAATCCCTCACTCAGAAAAATCAGGGTGGTTGATCACCCTATGGGCCAATGGGATATGACACAAGCAGAGACCAGGAAAGAACCCACTAGGTAAGTTTGTCTTGTCTTGTGTTGTGCCTCCTCCATCTCCATGTAAACATGTGCAAGTTATCTGGCAGGAGTACTAGAAACACGAGAGAGAGACCAGGCAGCCTAGGTCTGCTGCCAACCTGAGGACTCAGAAGCCCTGTGAAGAGCACAGAGATATATTAGCTATGGATCCAGGCCACAGAGACAGTTAAATATGCAAATATAAGCAGAATAATAAGCAGCATATGATTTCTGCCTTCACATACCTGAAGGATATCATTAGAAGAGAGAGAAGATTTATACTTTCTATGCTAGCTGGGTAAAATTATGACCAGTGTGTAGACTCTAGAGGAAGACAAATGTAGATAAAATTTGATTTCTTTATGAGGAAGACATTTCTACCAATTACAGCTATTCGATGCTGTCCAAAGTTGGCTCCTCGGGGAAGTGATGAGTTGGTCATTGGTGGGGAATGTTGATGCAGAAGCTGGGAAGTGAAGGGACAGTGTTGCTGCAAAGTATTCAGCTCAACTGATGTTTATCTTAAATGCACTGAGGATTAAACCAAGCTCTGGGCTATTCTGACCGCAGGACCTGTGCACCAGTCTTGTGCCCATACAGCTGGTCCTGGCTGGGCATAAAGTATTTCAGACACAGGAATTAGTATATACAAAAGCATGGAGACATGGAGATGCCTAATGTATTTGAGGACTTGTTAGATTATGGAGTGTGCATGGATACAGTGTGCATATGGGTTTGCAGGTGCTACTATGGAGATGGGCAACAAAAACAAAGAGATGGTACATTTGTATGGTGTCAATTTAGGTAAGCTGGCACTGACTTCCCAAGGATTCCCTTCTCTGAAAATGCAGAGTTACTGTGGGCCACAAGAGACATCTAATACAACATTTGAAAGGAGGAAGTGAAGCAGTCACCATATTCTGTTCAGCCCTGGCAGGTCTGTGCAGGACACTGGGGGCCGTGGCAGATCGTCCACATGGCTGCTTATCTCCTAGTTGACGCTGAGGCAGCAGCAGCTCTGCAGCTCCTTCTGCTCCCATCAGATCTCCTCCTTCAGTTTCTCCAGCTTCTCATAAGGAAGGGAAGCAGCTTCTCCCGCAGGTCACACACACAACCCATCACAGCTAGAGATCTGGAGAGTGAATGGAGGCTCCAGATCTTCAGATCTGGAGAGTGGATGTAGGCTCTACAATATCCTCGTGGGGTCCTTCGCCTTTGCAGGTTCCAGTGTGTTCTTGCTCTTCCCCATTTCATGTCCCATTTTTCCTTCCTTGACGGTCTGCCCTGCAGGCTTCAGGCCACAGCATCATATTCTAAACAAACAGCCTTACACAGGTTGTTTAACCAGCATCCAGAACTATATAAGGTCAGATTCCTATAACTCTTTTTTTTTAAATATTTGTTCATTATTTGGTTGCGCTCAGTCTCTGCCGCTGTGCAGGCTTTTATCTAGTTGCGGTAGGTAGGCTTCTCATTGCAGAGGTTCCTCTTGTTGCAGAGCACAGGCTCTGGGGCCCTCGGGCTCCAGTAGTTTTGGCATGTGGGCTCAGTAATTGCAGCTTCCAGACTCCTGAGCACAGACTCAGTAGTTGCGGAGCATGGGCTTAGCCTCTCTGTAGCATGTTGAGTGCTCCTGGATCAGGGATCTAACCTGTGTCTCCTGCCTTGGCAGGCGGATTCTTCACCATTGAGCCACCATGAAGCCCCATGATAACTCCTTGATTCGGGATCACTTCTAGTGGTTCTGCTTCTCTGGTTAAACCTCAATTGATACTGAGAGGCCCCAGAACGTGGACTGCATGAGAAAACTTTTTCAGGAGGTGGACGACATGTGGTTAAAAGCACAGGTTATGGAGTCAGACATAAACTGAGTTTGTAAATCTACTTCCGAACAGTTACTCTGCTAGTTCTGTCACCTTAGTAGTGTGACAGGCAGCCTCCAATATGGCAGCCAAAGGCCTCCACCTCCTGGTAAGTGCCCTGGGTACTTTCCTCTCTTACTGTTTCAGGATTGGTATGCATCACTGATAGAGAATACTGCACACGTGATGGTCTATCACTTCTGAGTCAGGTTGTGAAAGACACTGCTCTCTGTTTTCTTTTCCTTGTTTGCTTTACTGACTTGGAGGAAAGCCACTGCCACAAGAGACCCATGGAGTGAAATTAGTCTCTTTCAAAGTCCATCCTTCAATTCCAGTTGAGCCTTCAGATGACTTCAGTCCTGAGTGAACTTCATGACAAACTCATAAGAGATTTAGAGCCTAAACCACCTACCTAAGCCACTCCCAGATTCCTGACCCTCAAAAACTGTGTGAGGTAATGATTATTATTTTAAGCCATTAAATGTAAGGGTCTTTATTATACAATAATAACTAACCAACAAATAACCAATTCAGGTATCAATTAATTTCCTCAAAAGTAAGATGAGTTTAATTGTAATAGTCATGTCATTGGGTTGTTATCAAGATTAACAGCAAAATAATATACATAGCATTTTGTAGCATTTGACATATGGTAAATGTATAAATAAGCAGGGTGACAATATACAGCCTTGACGTACTCCTTTTCCTATTTGGAACCAGTCTGTTGTTCCATGTCCAGTTCTAACTGTTGCTTCCTGACCTGCATATAGGTTTCTCAAGAGGCAGGTCAGGTAGTCTGGTATTCCCATCTCATGAGAAATGCTGGGCTAGAAGAAACACAAGCTAGAATCAACATTTCCTGGAGAAATATCAATAACCTCAGATATGCAGATGACATCACCCTTAAGGCAGAAAGTGAAGAGGAACTCAAAAGCCTCTTGATGAAAGTGAAAGAGGAGAGTGGAAAAGTTGGCTTAAAGCTCAACATTCAGAAAATGAAGATCATGGCATCTGGTCCCATCACTTCATGGGAAATAGATGGGGAAACAGTGGAAACAGTGTCTGACTTTATTTTTTGGGGCTCCAAAATCACTGCAGATGGTGACCGCAGCCATGAAATTAAAAGACGCTTACTCCTTGGAAGAAAAGTTATGACCAACCTAGATAGCATATTCAAAAGCAGAGACATTACTTTGCCAACAAAGGTCCGTCTGGTCAAAGCTATGGTTTTTCCTGTGGTCATGTATGGATGTGAGAGTTGGACTGTG
>NW_011494838.1:5839548-5867279 GCF_000754665.1 Bison bison bison | reverse complement strand
AGAATTGATGCTTTTGAACTGTGGTGTTGGAGAAGACTCCTGAGAGTCCCTTGGACTGCAAGGAGATCCAACCAGTCCATTCTAAAGGAGATCAGTCCTGGGAAGGACTGATGCTGAAGCTAGAACTCCAATACTTTGGCCACCTCATTCGAAGAGTTGACTCATTGGAAAAGACCCTGATGCTGGGAGGGATTGGGGGCAGGAGGAGAAGGGGATGACAGAGGATGAGATGGCTGGATGGCATCACTGACTCGATAGATGTGAGTTTGAGTGAACTCTGGGAGATGGTGATGGACAGGGAGGCCTGGCGTGCTGCGATTCATGGGATCACAAAGAGTCGGACACAACTGAGTGACTGAACTGAATTGAACTGAAATATATAAATGGATATTGTTCCTACTGCTACTGCTATTAGTGTTATTGTTATTATCTCTTCCAAACTTGGCATCCTAGGATTCCTTCACTTCAGCCTATAGTGAAGAAGACTTCAAGGAGGAGGTGATGGCTGTATTGCATCTGAAAACCTGCCCTCTCATAAATTTATAGTGTCTGCCACCTGAAAGTCACTGTGGTCATGGTGGGGGGCAGGCATGGAGAAGAACAGCTCTATACTTGGGTTCTGCTAAGTTTTGTTTTCTCAGTGCAAAAAGGATCCACAGGGCCTTTATCCCAAAGAGTCCTACCTTGGATTCGGATGGCAGCCAATAACATCAGCTCATGCAAGCCCATCAATGGCCCAAGGGCTGGAGGATTATTAAGAGTCTGGGAATTAAAATCTGAGCCTGCTTGCCTGGAAAATTAACTCAGTTGGTGATGGAGAGTTATTGGAAAGTTATAAGAAGTGTGGACACTTTCCCAGGACTTGATGGTGCAAACAAATTGAATGGCATTTAACATATCTAATTGTTAATGAAATGGAGTATTAATTGTGGAGTGTTAATTTCTTCCCTTCAGCAGTAGCTGCTTGCTTTGACTGGATGTGTTTGCAGCCAAATAATAAAACAATGGGGCTTAAAAAGATTTTCTAGGTGGTTTCAGCCCTCTACTTTTCCAAATGAGCAAACAGGATGGGGAGAAGTACAGTTCTATAGATATGTATTTTCAGTATCATAGCCTGCATATGAGGCAGAAATAAAATATGTGCATATTTTAATTAATTAATTAACTGGCCGCCATGGGATCTTGTGTCACATGGAATCTTGAGCTGCGGCATGCAAACACTTAGTTCCAGCATGTGGGATCTAGTTGCCTGATGAGAGATCCAACGCAGGCCCCTTATGTTGGGATGATGGAGCCTTCGCCACTGGACCACCAGGGAGGTCCCTAGAATATGGGCAAATTGTTGAGGATGTCCATTTGAATTAGAAGCTTTGCTTAAAATTTTATAGGGAATCAAGTCAAACTGCAAAATATCTAAAGTGATAACATTTCCTACAACAATCATCAATTTTTAGTTTTGCCAAAGAATTGATGCTTTTGAACTGTGGTGTTGGAGAAGACTCCTGAGAGTCCCTTGGACTGCAAGGAGATCCACCAGTCCATTCTAAAGGAGATCAGCCCTGGGTGTTCTTTGGAAGGATGATGCTAAAGTGGAAACTCCAGTACTTTGGCCACCTCATGCGAAGAGTTGACTCATTGGAAAAGACTGATGCTGGGAGGGATTGGGGGCAGGAGGAGAAGGGGATGACAGAGGATGAGATGGCTGGATGGCATCACCGACTCGATGGACATGAGGCTGAGTGAACTCCGGGAGTTGGTGATGGACAGGGAGGCCTGGTGTGCCGTGATTCATGGGGTTGCAAAGAGTCGGACACGACTGAGTGACTGAACTGAACTGAACTGAATCCTTGAGGACCAGGCCATATTTCTCCATGTTGATTTAATACAATGGGAGAAGACGAGTTCAGGGGCTCCTTAGTCAAAGAGATATCCATCAACAGAGGTTGGAGCCCGTCTTTCTCATGGTTAACAACACGTACCCAGAGTGTTATTCTGAGCACTAGATCAGCAATTTGAGGATTAACTCTTCCTTGCTTTTCTGAGTCCTGCCATCTTTACTTTGCTTTTTTTCCTTTGGTGAGAAATCTTCTTCCTAAAGAGCTTGGGATCTTCATCCTATCAATGTCCCCCATTCATGTTCTTATTCTTTGGGAAATAACCAAAACTCAGGGCTATCTGGTGTGAAGGGTAGGAAGTACCACAAGGCAGAAATGACATGAAATAAAGGGGACAACAGAGGATGAGATGGTTGGATGGCATCACCGACTCAATGGACATGAGTTTGCGCAAGCTCCGGGAGTTGGTGATGGACAGGGAAGCCTGGCGTGCTGCAGCCCACGGGGTCACAAGGAGTCGGACGTGACTGAGTGCCTGAACTGAACTGAACTGACAGAAAGACAATAGAGAAATAGAAGCTGGGGGCTGGATTGTGAGCCAAATTTAAGCCACAGAAAGAATTAGTGAGAAGAAGGCTGGATCCAGTGCAGAGAAATTGAGTCCTAAACAGCTTGATAAAGCAGAGCTCTAAAACTAGGTAGCAAACAAGACAGGGCTTGGGCATATGACAGTCCACGAAATAGCCCAAAACAGAGCCTGCCAAGACTGCTTTGTGACTGTTATTTTTAGCAACTTTCCTGGAGGGGAAAGGAGATTCAGATGGACCTTGTTGAGAGAAGTCTAATATACACAAGGAGTATTATTTGTGTTGCTTGAATTTATTCATCAGAAAAACTTAGAGCAGCCATTACTCTTTCCATTATCTAGTTCAGAAAATTCAAGCTCAAACTACTTTATTGCCTACTGTTCCATAATCAGTAAATATTGGAGACAGAGTTTGAATGCTAGACCTATATCTGTATGAGTACAAAGCCTGGATTCTATATGCTATTTAAGGATAGAATTGGACTTCAGTTATCAATAGAATTGCAGATAGGAATCAAGCAGCTCTAGTTTGAAACCCATGCGCAGTGGTATTGGGAGCAAGCAGAATGTGAACCAAGATGATAATCTTGTAGCAGGTTAGCAAACCTATCTTTAAACAGAAAATGGCAACATCATCCTTCTCTGTACCCCTCTAACTCTGTGGTGGCGAGACAGTCCATCACCATTCTTGAGAAATCATATTTGGGATGAAGGTTCAGAGTTCACGCAAGACTTTTATCTTTGGGGAAAGAATAGATTGCATTCATTTGAGTTGAATCCAGTACATTTTTGTTCACAAACTTTCCCATAGAAGGTGGGAAAGTGGTGAAGGATGTTTAGAAAGATTTTTTGTTTGTTTGTTTGTTTTTTTTTTTTTCTTTAATAGAAAATTATTTAATTAGTATACATGCGTTCCCCATCCTGAACCCTCCTCCCTCCTCCCTCCCCACACCATCCCTCTGGGTCGTCCCAGTGCACCAGCCCCCAGCATCCAGCATCGTGCATTGAACCTGGACTGGCATCTCGTTTCATACATGACGTTTCACATGTTTCAATGCCATTCTCCCAAATCTTCCCACCCTCTCCCTCTCCCACAGAGTCCATAAGACTGTTCTATAGATTAAGACAATTTAATGTCATTCTCATTGGGCAAAAGACGAGAAGGACACTTGGGAAATTCTCTGGTGATCCAGTGGTAAGAACACTGTGTCTCCACTGCAGGGGGGCAAAAAAGCAGGATTCTTGGATGGTTTCAAAAGTCCAGAGCTTGAATCCTGGTTCCACTGTTAATCAGCAGTATCATTTGCAGCCCAGTCTCCTTTCCGTGTACTTACTAACCTTCTTTAAAAGGTGGAACATATTTGCCTCACTTTTATCACAAAGTAGCAGTGAAGAAATAAAATGGAGTATGTGTGAAATAATTTTTTAAACTCACTGTGCACATGTGGAGGTTGACAACCTTCCTTTAATAACAATGGCCTAAGGTCACCATTCCCCCAGATCCAGAGAACACCTAGGGAAAAAGAAATCAGTGCTTTATATCTAGAGCCAAGAGGACAGCAGCCAAGAGGATCTGTGAGAACTGTGAACTGAAGGTCAAGGTGTCTGAGTTGTTTCTCGTCTTGTCCACTCATTAGCAAGGGGAGCCTGGGCAATCCTCCCTTCACCTCTCTGATCCTCACTTTGTTAAACAGGAAGAGTCAACTAAAATCTAGATGACTCTCTCAAATGTGGATGAAAATGTTGTCTGCCATATCAGTAAACAAAGGATGTTGCAGCCATCAAACTTTCAGCTACCACAGCCACACAAACTGTGCACCAGGAGGGAATTCTGGAAGGAGAAAAACAGGATGCTGGCCCAGGATAGATAAGGGCCATATCAAAGAAATGATTTCAGCGAGCCCAGACTCTTGCATCTTCCCATACACAGAAAAGTACTAAATTCATTAACTTGAGATGTCTGCTTTTCTTTCTTTCTTTCTTTTTTTAAGGCTGCCGTCTGCAACCAGGCATTGAATCCACACCCCCTGCAGTGGAAGTGCAGCGTCTTAACCACTGCACTGCTGGCGAAGTCCCATGTTTTCCTTAATTAACAGTCATCTTTAGTCACCTGGAGGTTTTGTTGCAAAAGCTCCTATATGTCCTAGCTCCCCAGGTGGTGCTAGTGGTAAAGAACCCCCCTGCCAATGCAGGCTAGACATAAGAGATGCGGGTTTGATCCCTGGGTCGGGAAGGTCCCCTGGAGGAGAGCGCGGCAACCCACTCCAGTATTCTAGCCTGGAGAATCCCATGGACAGGGGAGCCTGGAGGGCTGCAGTCTGTGGAGTGGCACAGAGTCGGACGTGACAGAAGCAGCTTAATGCACGCACGCACACCCTGGCTTTTCTCTTACTTTTTCAGGCCAGCCCTTCAGAGATAACTGAGAGGATGTCTCTCAGCCATAAGTCCTCCATATATCTGTCTAATAAAACATAGTTCTCAATTTTTAGGTTGTGCACTTTTTTCAGTCGGCACAACCGTGGCTGCAAATTAGCCTGTCCAAGGGTGTCTTCAAAAGCCTTAGGTCCAGGAGGAACCCTGGATTAATTAAACCCAAATCTCAGAGAATAGGATAGGTTAAGGCATTGGTATTTTTGAAGCTCCCCAGGCTTCAAGCATAGCCCTGTTTAAGAACCACCTATCATCCTGATGATTTTAAGGTCAGAGGACTTTCAAGGCTAATATTCTAGGATTTTCAGGGAAACTCTGACTAACTCTAGGTAGGTTTATCTCCAGTTCCTTAGAAGAGTTAGTTTATGTCATTGAGAATCACACACGACAGGTGTAGTAGTTTCCAGGACCTGCCATAACCAAGCACCACAAACCAGGTGGCTTAGACCCCAGAAATATATCGTCTTATAGATCTGAGAGCTAAAGTCTGAGATTAAGGTGTTAGCAGTGCTGTTAGCAGTTAGCAGTGCTCTTTCTGAGGGTGCGAGAATCTGTCCCCAGGCCTCTCCTTTTGCTTCCGGTGGTTTCCTGGAAATCGTCATCCTTCTTTGTCTGGTGGAAGCATCACCCCAAGCTCTGCCTCCCTCTTCATATGGCATTCTCCCTGGGTATGTTGTTGTCCAGTTGCTCAGCCATGTCTGACTCTTTGCAACCCCATGGACTACAGCACACCAGGCTTCCCTGTTCTTCACCATCTCCTGGAGTTTGCTCAAACTCATGTTCAATGAGTTGGTGATGCATCCAACCATCTCATCATCTGTCGTTCCCTTCTCCTGCCTTCAGTCTTTCCCAGCATCAGAGTGTTTTCTAATGAGTTGGCTCTTCACATCAGGTGGCCAAAGTTTTGGAGCTTCAGCTTCAGCAGAAGTCTTTCCAATGAATAGTCAGGGTTGATTTCCTTTAGAATTGACTGGTTTGATCTCCTTGATGTATGTCTGTGTCCCAATTTCCCCTTTTTATAAAGATGCCAGTCATCAGATTAAGAGTTCACCCTACTGCAGTATGACCACATCTTATCTACAGAGAGTCTGAAACCTACCCAGGTCTTTGACCTTCCCCAATCAGTAGAAATTGACTAGAGGCCAGACAAGAAATTCAGGCAAGGCTTTGTTGGGGTCCCTGCTGCAGTAGGCGTGAGCAAGAAAAAACAACAGGTTCATTTACTCTATGAGGAGGGTGAGCTTGTTTCTTATCTGGGATGTGTTCAGGGCTCAGGCTGGAGGGGTGGCTTAGGTGGACTGCCCACCCCTTAGGTGGTGGTGTGTACAGGGGCATGTTCAGTACCCTGCTTTTGCTCCTGATTTTGCTCCAGGATCTTCAAAAGAGACATTTGGGTTTTTCCGGTCTCTTTGTATCTTTTGTCCAGAATTTGTCCAACTGTGCATGCACACAGTTATTTTTAGTCTCACATAGTTTCTTTGTATTTTGTTATTTGAGGAGAGGTGTGTCCAGATGTAAGCACTGCCGCACTGCAGCAGAGTTCCAGGTCCCAGGCCTGTCTCAGCTCTATTTCTAAATAAGGTCACAATCTGTCAAATACTAGAGGTTAGGACTTCAGTTTGTGAATTTTAGTGTGGGGTGGGAACGCAATTGAATCCATTATACCAGTGCCTTGATTATGGCAGGGGACCTCTTGAAACCTCCACGGCTGCTTCCTAAGGAGGAACAACACAGCTCGCACAACACAGCACATTCCCACCCTCCCGCAGAGCTCGGACCCCAGCCCTTGTCAGCTCCTTGGAGTACTCTACTCCCTGCCCGTCCCCTAGTGTCTCCTCCAATGATCCCTTGCCAACTAGGGAGACCCTAGCCCCTTCATTCACCAGTTTAGGGATTTTCCTTTAAGTATCTGAGCCCTCCTGCCAACCACCTCTAGTTATTAAAATGCAGCTCAGGATGTCTCACTCTGGCTGTTACATTATCATTCCTCGTTAGAGACACCTCCAGGGCCTGAGACATTCCTGCACTGACTTTATAATTACAAAGTCAATTTCTAAACAGACATTTGCAAATAAGTCAATTTAAATACCGAGATTTGCAAACAATAATTAAGCAGTAGCTTCTTTTTTTAATATCTCTATATATAATTAATGCCTGTGGGCTTTTCATTTTACCTTGCAACTGGGTAGTTTGCAATTGTTTGTTGAGCTAAAGTGTTCTCTGAAAGCAAATCAAAGCACTGGGGAGATTTTGGAAGCAACTGAAGAAAGGGTTTTTCCTCTTCCTTCATCCCTCCTTCACCTGATTGGTTGCACTTTCTATCAGTTGGGAATATGATAGGGAAGGGGCTGGAGAAGAATCATTTTCTGCAATAACAACAGAACAACAACACAGGGTTCTGGTCCAGCAACAGACTGACCAACATGGCTTCTTCACATATACAGTCAGGGAGTCTCTCGTGCTGGAAATCTCAGCTCCCTCCAATGTTAGCATCACCTACACAGAGAGAGCTCTCTGTAGCTTGACAGTGCTGTTTCTGGCTTAAAAGATCTACTGTGAATTCCCTTAAGATGATGTCCTGACCCTACCATTCATGGTTCTTTCCAATCACAATTTGTTCCTACTCTAGTTTTTGAAAACTTACTAGCTGCTAGGGAAAATACCAAGTGAGAAGGACATACTGAAAAGCAAGACGATCTATTTTAAGGTCTAGTAGGGACAGAAATCCTGAAAAAAATAATTTTATGATAAATGTTACAAAAAGGAAAGTAAGAGGAAAGTGAGGCTGGTCCAGAGACTTATGCATGTCTTTTTAAAAGGTGATATTTAAGCTGAAATTTCAAGGATGACTTGACATTAACAAAGTAAAGACTGAGGTCAAAGGGCTATTCCTGGTAGAGAGAAAAGCCTATTAGAACTCATAAAGATGAGAGAACAAAAAGACTGCTTGAGAGATGAAAACTGGGCCAGTTGTTGTTGTTCAGTCACCAAGTCGTGTCCAACTCTTTGTGACCCCGTGGTCTGCAGCATGCCAGGCCTCTCTGTCCTCCACTGTCTCTCAGAGTTTGCTCAAATTCATGTCCATTGAGTCAGTGTTGCTATCTAGTCATCTCATCCTCTGCTGCTCCCTTCTCCTCCTGCCTTCAATCTTTCCCAGCATCAGGGTCTTTTCCAATGAGTCAGCTCTTCGCATCAGGTGGCCAAGGTACTGGAGCTTCAGCTTCACCAACAGTCTTTCCAATGAATAGTCAGGGTTGATTTCCTTTAGGATTGAATGGTTTGATCTCCTTGTAGTTCAAGGGACTCTCAAGAGTCTTCTCCAGCACCACAGTTCAAAAGCATCATTATTTAGCACTCAGCCTCCTTTATGGTCCGACTCTCACATCGGTACAATGACTACTGGAAAAACGATAACTTTGACTGTATGGACCTTTGACCAGCAAAGTAAGGGAAGGCTAGGAAATGAGGTGTAAGATAGACACAGATAATCATGGACTAGAAACTTGGAGTCCTTGTAGGCCAGGAAGAAATTTGAACTTTGTCCAAAGGATGACAGGGAGCCATGGAAGAGTTTCAGGAACTGATATGACTAATTCAACTTCTACTGCCAAAACTGTGTCCTCAAGTCATACTAAACAAGTCCTCCAGGATAGGGAGAGAATCCAGGAACTCTTGAGTCTGTCTCCCCAAGGTTTCTTCCAATGAAGATATTCTCTGTAATATTTCCAATCTGGCTAAATACATCAACATTCTGAGTTCTCATTCAGAAGTCACAGGCTCTTTGAAATGTCTTTAATTCCACAAATGTCTTTAATCCCATTGCCCTATAAGAATGGATTGCCCTCTAATTAGTGCTTTCAAAACATTTTGTTCAACTCTCTGATTTAACATATACTGTGCATATTTATATATGCATATAATAATGCAACTCTGAGGACACATAAATGTGCGACTCTCTAGTTCAGCTTATCATATGCATATTAGTGGCAAAACCACCCATTATTTTCAAGTTGGTGTAGATATACAATATTCAACAAGGTGTTAGCAAATACTAAACAGTTATACATGGTTTATTAATATCATCATCAAATGGGGTGCTGTAGAAGACTTGTGGTGCTGGAGAACACTCTCGAGAGTCCCTTGAACTGTATGGAGATCAACAGAAAAAACCACAAGCATTGTTCAGTGAGAGTTCCCATAGGTGCTGGGGCAGGGGCTGGGATGTTTTGCCTTCAGAATGTCCTCAAGCACAACCATAGTTTCTCTTAGTCTTTTGGCAACCCCATTTAGTTCATTGCAAAAGAAGTTCTGTAAAACTTTCCCTCAGAAAGAATGAAGCTGACTGAAGTCAGCATTCCCCAGAAGAGAGATTGAGATTCAAGACTCCACACTGATAGCTCTTATCAAGGTGCTAACATTTTCAGCTTAAAATACAGTCAGGGAACCCCCACAGACCCATAGGACCCTGTTTCATCCTCTGTCTCAGAGATAAATGTCTCTCTCTTTTCCCAGGTTCATTCTTTTTTTAAGAAGAAAGTTATAAAATTGAATTAATAAATAACTTGAATGGAGAGAGATGCTGTGCTCTTAAATGGGAAAACTTTTATATTAAAAATATATTAATCATTCTTTAATTAAAATTTTATTTTATATTGGAGTATAGCCAATTAACAATGTTGTGACAGCTTCAGATGTACAGCGAAGGGACTCAGTCATACATACACATGTATCCATTGTCCCCCAAATCCCCGTCCCATCCAGGCCATCACATAACACAGCAGAGCTCCATGTGCTACACAGCAGGTCCTTGTCTCCAATCCATTTAAAATGTAACAGTGTGCATTCTTAGAAAATTAGGTCCAACCCAGGCTCAGGGTACAGGCCCTAGGGAAAGTCAGCTCTGTTCCACCAAGTGCAGTGCCAGCCTAGGGAAATGAAGGGTCTGACCTGCAGGGCGCTTTCCTCCTTCTCCTTGATTCAGTCCCTTTCTCCTTCCTCCTTCCCTTCTATCCTTTCTAGATGCAACTATGTGGAGCACTCAATTATTTGTGATTAAGGTCACTCTGAAGTTCAATTTGTAGCCTGAGTAAACGAAAAACTACCAATCTTGATTCCTACCCCATATTAGTTAAATCAGAATATTTGAGGATAGGCACAGGCCTTGGCATTTTTTTTTAACAATTCTACATATCCTGAGATGACTCGGTGATCAGAATGAGTCCAGATCACCATTCAGTGAAAATGAACTTTATTCTGATTCAAGCTCCTCTGCTATCTACAGTAACTCAAGCTGAGAATCCAAGGAGGACAGAAGACAGATGGAAGATCTAACTGGTGACCTCTTATCAGCCATTCCCAGACTGAAGGACGTGCTCGAGACAATGAGGGGAGAAGAGGGGCAGCATTCCAGTCTCCCATCATTCTGGCCAGTTTTGAATCAGTCTTCCTACATCTGAGCAAGCACACACTTCTGTAAGAATACTTTCGCTGTACTTTTCAGCCCTTCCTCTCTCCTTTACTCACTCTTTTCTATCTTCCTTTCTGGTTTCTTGTCACTGTGCTCATAGAGCCCAAAGGCACCAGAATGGGGACAGAAAGTGTGGGCAGATCATTATGTTGGTGGTCATTCTTTGACACTGGAAGACTCCATTTTTCTGCATCTCTCTCACTCTAAATTTAGTTGAGTGTATCAGACAGAATTATGTCTCCCTTCCAACACTAAAATTTTATATTATGCTATTTTATATTTTGTGATTTTCTATTCTTTCTACTTCCTACTCCTGCACCACCTCTCTCTGGATAAGCTTTTGAAAATTGAAATTTCAATAAACAGAGGATATTCATTTCAGGCCCCTTTGTAGTCAAACATTAAATATTCACAACAAAGCAGAAAATTATGGTACAAGAAAGTCAACACTCATAGCTAAATGGAAATGTACCATTTTATTTACTGAGATTTCATTTATATCACCTTCCCTCTTGGGTGTGGACTTCAATTTTCCTATCCCTGCAAACTCCTCTCATCTTCATCAACCAGCTCAGATTTCCCTTACACCATGAACATTTCTTTAATCACTCAAGCCTTTTTTTAACTTTCTTTCCTTTGACCAACTGCATCACTTACAATCAAACCTTAAAATATAACATCTTAAGTACAGTCCCTTAGAAGAAATGGAGTAGCCATCATAGTCAATAAAAGAGTCCAAAATGTAGTACTTGGATGCAATCTGAAAACAACAGAATGATCTCTGTTCATTTACAAGGCAAGCCATTAAATATCACAGTAATCTAAGTCTATGCCCCAACCAGTTATGCTGAAGAACCTGAAGGTAAATGGTTTTATGAAGACTGACAAGATCTTCTAGAACTAACATCCAAAAAAAAGATGTCCTTTTCATTATAGGGGACTGGAATGCAAACGTAGGAAGTCAAGAAACACCTGGAGTAACAGGCAAATAAGGCCTTGGAGTACAGAATGAAGCAGGGCAAAGGCTAATAGAGTTTTGCCAAGAGAACACACTGGTCATAGCAAACACCCTCTTCCTACAACACAAGAGAAGACTCTACACATGGACATCACCAGGTGGTCAACACCGAAATCAGACTGATTATATTCTTTGCAACCAAAGATGGAGAAGCTCTATACAGTTAGCAAAAACAAGACTGGGAGCTGACTATAGCTCAGATTATGAATTCCTTATTGCCAAATTCAGACTTAAATTGAAGAAAGTAGGGAAACCCACTAGACCATTCAAGTATGACCTAAATCAAATTCCTTATGATTATACAGTGGAAGGGAAAAATAGATTTAAGGGACTAGATCTGATAGAGTGCCTGATATATTATGGATGGAGGTTTGTGACATTGTACAGGAGACAGGGATCAAGATCATCCCCCCAAAAAAAGAAATGCGAAAAAGCAAAATGGCTGTCTGAAGAGGTCTTATAAATAGCTGTAAAAAGAAGAGAAGTGAAAAGCAAAGGAGAAAAGGAAAGATATACCCATTTGAATGTAGAGTTCCAAAGAGTATAATGAGAGATAAGAAAGACTTCCTCAGTGACCAGTGCAAAGAAATAGAGGAAAACAATAGAATGGGAAAGACTAGAGATCTTTCAAGACAATCAGAGATACCAAGGGAACATTTCATGCAAAGATGGGCTCAATAAAGGACAGAAATGGTATGGACCTAACATAAGCAGCAGATATTAAGAAGAGGTGGTAAGAATACACAGAAGAAGTGTACAAAATAATAATAATCCCAGATAATCACATGGTGTGATCACTCACCTAGAGCCAGACATCCTGGAATGTGAAGTCAAGTGGGCCTTAGGAAGTGTCACTGCGAACAAAGCTAGTGGAGGTGATGGAATCCCAGTTGAGCTATTTCAATTCGTAAAAGATGTTGCTGTGAAAGTGCTGCACTCAATATGCCAGCAAATTTGGAAAACTCAGCAGTGGCCACGGGACTGGAAAAGGTCAGTTTTCATTCCAACCCCAAAGAAAGGCAAGGCCAAAGAATGCTCAAACTACCCCACAATTGCACTCATCTCACACGCTAGTAAAATGATGCTCAAAATTCTCTAAGACAGGCTTCAACAATATGTGAACCATGAACTTCCTGATGTTCAAGCTGATTTTAGAAAAGGCAGAGGAACCAGAGATCATATTGCCAACATCCACTGAATCATCGAAAAAGCAAGAGAGTTCCAGAAAAACCTCTATTTCTGCTTTATTGATTATGCCAAAGCCTTTGACTGTGTGGATCACAACAAACTGTGGAAAATTCTTAGAGATAGGAATATCAGACCATCTGACCTGCCTCCTGAGAAATCTGTATTCAGGTCAGGAAGCAACAATTAGAACTGGACATGGACAACAGACTGGTTCCAAAAGGGAAAAGGAATACGTCAAGGCTGTATATTGTTACTGTGTTTATTTAACTTCTATGAAGAGTACATCATGAGAAACGCTGGGCTGGAAGAAACACAAGCTGGAATCAAGATTCCCGGGAGAAATACCAATAACGTCAGATATGCAGATGATACCACCCTTATGGCAGAAAGCAAAGAACTAAAGATCCTCTTGATGAAAGTGAAACAGGAACATGAAGAAGTTGGCTTAAAACTCAACATTCAGAAAACTAAGATCATGGCATCCGGTTCCATCACTTCATGGGAAATAGATGGAGAAACAGTGGAAACTGGCAGACTTTAGTTTCTTGGGCTCCAAAATCACTGCAGATGGTGACTGCAGCCATGAAATTAAAAGATGCTTACTCCTTGGAAGAAAAGCTATGATCAACCTAGACAGTACATTAAAAAGCAGAGACATTACTTTGCCAACAAAGGTCCACCTAGTCAAAGCTATGGTTTTTCCAGTAGTCATGTATGGGTGTGAGAGTTGGAAGAACTGCTGCTTTTGAACTGTGGTGTTGGAGAAGACTCTTGAGAGTCCCTTGGACTGCAAGGAGATCCAACCAGTCCATCCTAAAAATCAGTCCTGAATATTCATTGGAAGGACTGATGCTGAAGCTGAAACTCCAATACTTTGGCCACCTGATGTGAAGAGCTGACTCATTTGAAAAGACCCTGATGCTGGGAAAGATTGAAGGCAGGAGGAGAAGGGGATGACAGAGGATGAGATGCCTGGATGGCATCACTGACTCTATGGGCGTGAGTTTGAGTGAACTCTGGGAGTTGGTGATGGACAGGGACACCTCTTGTGCTGCAGTCCTTGGTGTTGCAAAAAGTCAGACAAAACAGAGCGACTGAACTGAACTGAACTGAACTGATCCCTTCGTTTGGTGGTGTGTGTTTGTGACACTAAGTTTTCTGAATGTTCATTATGCTATAAGATGCTGGACAATAGGAGCTTTCTTCTTTTCTTCTGTTTTCACTCCTCAGGATGTCAAAGAACAAGTTTAAGCTGCAATGTGCACTTGAGATGGAATTCAAAATAGAAAAAAAAAAAAATAGAAATAATCTATTTCAAGCTGCATGATTTACACAAGAAATAAGTCTCAAAGAGGAAAAATGACTTCAAGTGTGTTAATGGTTGAGTCTGACTAAAAGCAAGGTCCCCTCCATCCATTTCATTTTCTATATTATTTATTGTTTGGTTTATTTCTCCAATACCTGGGCATGCCCCAAACCCTCAATAGTACTGGTCACTTAACTTATTATACTTCTACTTTTGTACTTTCAAAGAGGTATACCTCATTAAGATATATTCCTGATACCCTTCAATAAGTCAGTTTTAAGTTAACATGTTAGTTTATTGGTCCCCATAGATATCTCCTTTGTTATAGAGGCAATACTTGTATAATAAAACCCTTTCACCTTAGATTCTAAAGATCTGCCTTCAGTTCTCTGCTTGTAGAAGTTTAGACACATTACTTCTCTGAATTACACTTCCTCACCCATAAAACAGAGCATAGATATCTTCACTTAATAAAATACCATAAAGTTTGGATGAGATAATGTTTGCCCTTTGTTAACTGCAATGAGCCACAGAAATATCAGATATGGTTCTTTCCACTGTTATTAATGAAGAGTAATAAAGTATAGACATATGTATACCAGTTATGGAAGCAGCACCCTAATTTTGCTTCTTGAGACTTTACTAAGTGGGCTAGAAGCCATCATCAATATTGGAGACAATTACATATACCTCCTTGCTTCTCCTTGTGTGTGTGTGAGACTCATAACTTAAAACACTTACTGCTATTCAGCACAAAAACAAATAGCAAAGCAACTCTGGCTGTGATGTATTTCAACGGCGTAAGTTAGACTTGCCACCATTCTATTAAATTATGAATATCTATCACTTGATGTAGTCAGTGCTTTTATTTGGAATGAGGAAGGAGGGCAGCAAAGAGGTTGGGGTTGGTGAAGGAAAAAGCACAGGAAGATGCAGTTGTTACAGCGATTAACAATGGGTATCCTTCGAACAGAGTTTAGGGATGCTGATGCAGCTAGAACAAATGTTTGTGTTTGGCCACGGTGGAGACGGTGACGGATTATGGCGCCTTGGCCTTGAGCCTTGATGTAATCCAATTCTAAATAAATCATAAATCTAAGTGCAGGCTGGTAAGGCGGGAGGAATACCAATTCAGGCCAAGCAGCAGCAAGCGGGTAGTGGTGGCCAGGACTGATTATGGGGTGGAAGCAGGGAAGGGGAAGCAAGAGGACAGTGGCCAGCCTGCAAGGATGTAATTCTTTCCTTCCGACCTCAGTCAACCCCTGCCTGGGCTGCCAGACCTCAGTAGTACAAATGAGAGACCACTGCTGAATTAGCCACAAGTCCCGGCGTTCTGCTGCCTCCTGAATTTTCTTGGAGGGACAGGAATTTTTTTATCATGAAAGATGCTGAATTGCTAATATTTGGGCTAGTTTCACGAGTCCCTTACTTGGAGCCAAAGGTCAGCCTGAGAATTTCTCACAAGCCTGAAATACGCTTGGAGCTAAGATGCTGCAGTTAAGGCCCTTGGATGGGGAATAACCATTTATTGATAATTGTGTGAATGGGGTTACAGGAAAAAAGACAACTGTTAATAGAATGTTGACACCCTTTGTTATTTTCTGTTTCCTAAGAGAAAAAGGCAGTGAGTAAAGGGTGAAATGGAGAACCCACATTCTAGCTTTGGAGATGCTGCAATGACAGAGCTGCTTTTAGGAAAAAAGGAATCTAGAAGGGCCTATGCAGAGACTGAGAACAAGATGAGCCATTATGGGCTGGGTGAGTTTGAAAGAAGAATTTTAGGGAGTCTGGAGAGAGGAGGGGATGGTTAACAGTTGTTGGGAAAGTTAAAGATTTGAGATTTATGGACTGGCCGAACCTTATTTGGTTTATTGTTTTGGAAGACCCATCTGGGATTTGGGATAAAAAGTGCAATATTCAGATTCAACTCAGATTAAGTAATCACCCTGCAACTAGAGCCAAGAATGCATTTTCCGTGTGGCTGCCAAATTAATGGACCCATGGCACATGGAGTAGATACGGACCCATGTGCATACCAGTGGTCCAGAGGATGCCTCCTCATTGCCAGACAGAGACTTCAGACTCTTCTGTGAGGTCAGAATTATGGTATATGGTCAAGATAATTTCAAAGTAAATGTTCACTAAACTGAAGAAGTCTAAAGGACAGTACTGGGGAGCGGAAGATGCAAAGACAGAGTAAGACACGGGTTAAGTCATGGTGAGAGATTTATTGGGGAAGAAATGTCTATGAAGGATAAAGGGGAGTGGACAGGGAGAGCCTTCAGATTGGGATGCAGGTATGGAACCAGGGAAGGAGGAGAGGCAGGAAGGAAGGCTGGGTATGAATAGTCTCAGGTTTCAGCTGTTTCAGGAGGGCTCAAACCACCCATTAAAGGAGTCCTTCATCTCACAGGAACGTGCCAGCATTTATGTGGCCATTGTGTACAGCCACTGACTGGGAGCATCCCATGGAAAATGCGTCCTCCATGGTAATGAATCCAGTAGAACAATGACTGAGACCATCTATCAATTAGGTTCCCCACTGCTGGAGATCTGAGCCACACACTTGCATGGCTACTGAAGTGAATTTTAAGGTTAGATATACTTATTGTTTTAACGTGGCTCCAGTGAATGTTCAATATCTTAAAAAATTATGGACTTGTTCTCAATAGGGAGAGGTAGTCAATAGCCTACATAATGGACTAACTCAAGGCTTCTTTTTTTTCCTGCACCAAATCTTTGAAGACAAAGTCCTTGAAAACTGAGCTCCAGCTCTGGGGTATCCCATCAAGCACACTTTGGAACCAATATTACAAGCTACAGTATAGCAGCATTTTATGTGTATTTGAATTCTTCAAATTAGAAATACCATCACATAAAATATCAATAAGTTTCACTTTATGCACAAAATTTAACATTACATGACTTGCTCAAATTAAAAACAATCCATCAAGAATTTCATAATTTCAAAGTTGGCTTAGTGAGTTATAACTGTGCCTTTGATAGGGCCACCGAGCACCATGACTTTTGCTGTGAAACAGGGAGACCCGACACCCTTTAATCATGACCTGACATCTTTAATTATGTGGTGTTTTAAAGTTATGGCACTTGTACAAAAAAAAAATGAGTCTTCTTTTACTCCACAAAAATTAACAATGTGCAGGGATAACTATAATATCCCTGTGAGAAGAAAACCCAAACAAATGAAACACTGAGTTTTAGATAAAACTCGCAGTGAACCAAGAGGTGGAGGAAGGAGGAGAGATGCTGGCACTAAGTGTGTCTATAGGGCCTAGATTAAGATTCATTTATGCACTCTATACAATCTAGTTTTGCAGTGGACTGACTGAGCCTCCTAAACAGAGGGAAGAGGGACTGGGATGTTTGTGTCTGGTGGATAGCTGCACATCGTCAGGAAAGAAAGTGATGAGCTGCATAAACTTCTGAACCGGAGGGACCTCTGCAGTTGGTAATTGGGCAGCAGCTGGAGGAGGCGGCTTGGTGGATCAGAACCTCCTAGATCAGCTCAGTACTGTACCAATTTACAGCCAAGAGTTACAAAACTATTTCAGACTTCGCCCCATATATGAGATGTCTGAATTCTTTGTTAGCAAAGCTAATTAGAGAAGAGGAAAGGAAACAAAAATTAAAAAAGGTGGTTATGATGTCTCTCTGGGAGCAAATCAAGTAGCAGGACTCCGACAAATTCCAGACAATGTAGAAGAATCTGTAGGTGCTATGACCTCCTGATTTTGAATCCTCAAAATGTGACCCAGGTAGGTGTGGATACACGGCTTTAGCCTTATCAAGTGATATTTCAAAGACTGCCAGAAGCTCCATCTTATGAATCACTCCCAGTATAGAAAATTGGCCCCAGTGGAGAATGTTTCTTGGCATACTACAGACCCAAGCATGGACCGGGAAAATGTCAGGGATAAACTGGAAATGCAAAGAAACATCGGGTGAGGCACGGTAACTAGGGACAAAAACCTTCAGACGCTCCATCTTCCTTTCTCTCAGGACAAGTGGAACCAGGCTTGAGAGAGGACTGAATCAAAGGGCCAACATGGTTGCTCCCCTGGACTGATTTAAGTTACCTCCACATCACTTAGTTAGACATGACTTTAATGGATACAGACTGTTTATCCCTTAGAAGATCTCATTGAACCCCGTAGGGGAATGAGAAGAAAGGTCAGGAAGAAGAGGTTCAGGCTGTGGATGAGAAGGTGGACCTACGGAGGCACAAGTAGCCATGCTCCTTTCTTCGGGGGAGCTTCTCTACTATTTCGCTGAAGTTTGATCATAAGAGGTGAGTATGCAGACACCGGAGCTTCCCGGCTGGTGCCGGTGGTAAAGAACCTGCCTGCAACGCAGGAGACACAAGAAACGCAGGTTCAATCCTGAGATCAAGAAGATTCCCTAGAGAATGGCAAGGCAACCCACACCAGTATTCTTGCCTGGGAAATCCCATGGACAGAGGAGCCTGGTTGGCTGCAGTCCATGGGGTCGTAGAGGGTTGGGACATGACTGAGTGCGTGCGCATGTGCGCACACACACACATACACACACACACATTCACAGGCTCCTTATTTCCTGCCTGTGATGACAGTGATACTCAGGGTTAACGGGTGAAATGAAGAACTAGAGGAAAAAGAAAGATTCACTTGTTTAAACAGGAAGGGCACAAAAATATTCTTAGGATTAAATGATGGATCCATAAAAGAGGGGAGAAGTTCAGCATGGGTTAAATGTTAAATAGTTTGGGGCTTTTGAAGACAGAAAATATGTAGGGAATAGCCGTTACTCATTTTAAGTGTAAGAAAAATGCATTAAGAAAAATGACTTTTAGGAGTTTCTTTTGCTCTTAGTATTCTTCGTATTTTTTTAAAACATAAAGACAGGCTTTTAAATTTTTAAATATTTGTTTCTACGAAATTAGAGTTTCTTCTGAATAGAACACTGTGCTGAGGCAGGCTCTGGAATGTTCTAGTTTATCTTGGTTATGCTGGCATAGTGTATAGTTAAGCATCTACCTTTTTTTTCCAATGAGAGTTTTATTAAAGTATAAATTATCCAAACTCCATTCTTAACTGGAAAATGTTCGCTCTAAATTAAGGGGAAGTCGAAATATTGGAGAAGCAAATCAGTTGTATAAAGACTTAGAAACGGAATTGAAATGGAAATCACAGGGGTTAACAGGGATTTAAATCAGAGCCTCAGGATTGGAAAGGGCGTTGTAAAATCATTTAGTTCAACCTCCTAGCCAGTCTGAATTTGCTTATGCAATGAACATGACAGATGGCCACCTCGCCTTTGCTGGAACCCTTCCAGTGGTGGAGCATGTCCACCAGGGCGGACATGATGGGCAACTGTTATCATTATAATGTTTCTTGTATTTAACCCAAATCTGCTCTCAGTGATTCATCATTATTGGTATTTGTTCTACTCTCTGAGTACGCTAGAAGGTGGCTGAGAAGACAGGTCTGACCATTTATTGCCTGCTGACTTAAGACAAATTTGTAACATGAATAAGAATAAATTCCTGTACTTATAAATACAATAGATGTGATAACTCCTAAATCATAGGTTTGAGTATTTATGTGATAATGTGCAGGGTAGATTCAACATAGTAAATACATTACACGTTCCTTAAAAAATCTATAGAAACAAAAAAGCCCTGTATCAATGTTACTAAAAACAGTGTTATCAGAAAGTCAAAGTTTATGTCACAGGAGTCCCGGCTAGTTTTTTCCTATCAAAATGCATCTTTCCGGCCTTATGTTGTGTCAAACAATGAATCTTTATTTGGAATGAGTCTCTGACCCTCTTAATTCTGAGTGTGGCTGTCTATGTCCTTGATCTAATGATCTGACTCTGACCACTTGAGTTCCTATGCCTTCTCTCTGTTTTGTATAATCTAACACTCCAGTTCTAATTACTGTGCATCTACTCGCCTCTGGTGAGTGGACAACTCCTTTCTGCTTTAACTTTGTGCCTGGGTGAAGCGTGAACCATCACAATTCTAGGGTTACCAGTGAGAAGGACTGAACTTCTCAATTCAATTTTTAAAATTAATTTGTATTAGAATATATTTGCTTTATAGTCAAAACTATGGTTTTTCCAGTAGTCATGTATGAATGTGAGAGCTGGACTATAAAGAAGGCTGTGCTAAGTTGCTTCAGTCGTGTCCGACCCTTTAGACCCCATGGGCTGTAGCCTGCTCCTCTCTCCATAGAATTCTCTAGGCAAGAGTACTGGAGTGGATTGCCATTTCCTTCTCCAGGGGATCTTCCTGACTCAGGGATCAAACCCACCTCTCTTAAGTCTCCTGCACTGGCAGGCAGATTCTTTACCACTAGTGCCGCCTGGGCAGCCCAAAGAAGGCTGAGCACCAAACTGATACTTTCAAATTGTGGCACTGGAGAAGACTCTTGGGAGTCCCCTGGACATCAAGGAGATCAAACCAGTCAATTCTAAAGGAAATCAGTCCTGAATATTCATTGGAAGAACTGATGCTGAAGCTCCAATACTTTGGCCACCTGATGCAAAGAGCAGATTCATTGGAAAAGATCCCGATGCTGGGAACGATTGCAGGCAGGAGAATAAGGGTGTGACAGAGGGTGAGATGGTTAGCATCATCAACTCAATGGACATAAATCTGAGCAAACTCCAGGAGATCGTGAAGGACAGAGGAGCCTGGTGTGCTACAGCCTATGGGGTCTCACACTCACACTTAGTGACTGGAAACAACACAGTTGCTTACAGTGCTGTGTTAGTTTCTGCTGCAGAGCAAAGTGAGTCAGCTATGTGTATACGTGGGTCCCCTCTGTTTCACTTTCCCTTCCCATTTAAGTCACCACAGAGCATGCCTAGAGTTCCTTGGGCTGTACAGTGCATTCTAATCTATTTTATACACAGTATCAATAGTGTATATGTGTCGATCCCCATCTCCCAGTTAATTCTATCCCCCACTTCCCCCTTTATTGTCCATATGTTTGTTCTCTACATCTGTGTCTCTATTTCTGCTTTGCAAATAATATTCTCTATAGCATTTTTCTAGATTCCACACCTAAGTGGTATTATGCCATGTTTGTTTTTCTCTTTCTGATTTACTTCACTCAGTATGACAACCGCTAGGTCCATCCATGTCTCTGCAAATGGCATTGTTTCCTTCATATTTATGCTGAGTGATACTCCATTGTATATATGCACCATGGCTTCTTTATCCATTTCTCCGTCAGAAGACACTTAAGCTGATTCCATGTCCCAGCAATTGTAAATAGTGCTGCTCTGAACACTGTGGAGGCATCCTTTAGAATTGTGGCTTTCTCCAGAGACCTTTCAATTGACGCACACATCAAGAATGCTGTGTACTCCATATTCTTCACAGATAGGCTCTTGAACTGGTACATATATAAACTCAATTTGAGGGCAATGGTTTGTTTTTCTGGTGGGAACTAGGGCTCAGATGCTTCTGGGAGAAGAGTTAGACATCACCCAAATATCCGTGTATTTATCTCCATCGAAGAAGCTGCATGAGGCCACTCTGTTTAGGTACCGTGATAAATAAAGATCCACCTGCAAGAAAGGAGCAGCTGCCAGGTTGCAGGAAGTGCTGTATGAAGACATCCTCCAGCTGACATCTTCAGAGTCGACCTCAACTTCGAGCGCCCATCACTGAGGTCATGCCCTTCCTAGGAATGGTCACATGTCACTGACTGGTTCAGATGGCTGTAAAGCTGACCCATTGCAGCCCAGTGTTGGATCTCTGATGGGCGATGCTTGCTCTGGAGCTCCCTGCCATACAATGAAGACTTTGCTGTGCCTACATTACAGTTCACCTTCTCCCTCTACCCAGTTTTGCTTCCACTCTCTTTATTCCACAAGATGTTAATTCCTAAGAAAGATCATGCTCCCCAAGACTCTGTCTCAACACCTGCTTCTGCAGAAGCCAAGCAGTGACGAGGACTAAGTGACTTAGGAGGGATTTGTTGTTTTGGATTTTATTTTTCCCCTAAAAGCTTCTGGGAGAAAAGGACCATACAGATGACCTATGTTCTTTCCACTCTGTGAAGGAATTGGATTTGACTCCTAAGGAAAGAGTGTAGAGGGAATGATGTTCAAGTAAAACCTGTAGGACCCTTGAGTTAAAGCAACTCTGCTTTGAAACCCACCTGATTAATTTTGAGGGGTGGACAAGTCCCTTTCCCCCCAACAGACCGACCACAGGCAACAGCAGTGCAGCCTGATCACCCTCTGTGCTTAGGTAGTTACCAGGTAAGAATAACTATACCCAGTGAAGCAAGGACAGCGAGAAGACACCTTGAAGAGGGGGAGAATTAGTAGACTTTCTCTAAAACCTGATGAAACATCACCGCTTGGGTGATGGAGGGGCTAGAGTAATACAGCAGAATAGGCTTGGGGTGAAGTATTGTCACACGTGCAAATGTTAATCGCTGGAGTGTAAGCTATTCAGGTTACAATCATAGGAATTGATGTGCTCTGGATATATGCTGCATAGTTGAAAGCAAGAAAACATAAAAGTACAACAAGAAACCAATAAGCAGATTAAGTATATAAATGCCAAGAATCCATTGTTTAAATCAATTCCAGGGATCACTAGCTTTCAACAACTCCCTGACAATTTTCTGAGACCAGTCTACCTTCCAGGAAACATTTATAGCTCTGCATCCACTGCCCCAAATGGACTTGACAGAGGTTTAGAGTAAGGCAAAAACAAGTTCAAAAGAAGACATCTCTGAAGACTCAGAAGAATGAAATTGAAGATCTATGAATTTCCAATCATTAGATAAAATTCTCTGGTGTGATATACTTTTTCAAGTGTTACAATGTCACGGCACAGCCTTATTAGAAACATTAGAAAACATTAGAAACATTAGAAAACATTAGAAACATTAGAAAACAATCTCTTTTACAGAATCAGAGGTCATTACTAAACACTATAATAATTGTACAGATGCCAGAGAAGAGAGGGTGTGTGTGCTGCAAAGCCTGACTAAGTAAGCTTCAAGGATATACAAATAAATGCATTGTGATCTGTCCTCTGCAAAGGGCCTGATTTATTTAGATTTTCATTAAGATGGGCTGGAACACAAATGTCTTCAGTTATCCAGGAAATGTAATTAAGCACTTTCAAAGATTCCTACTTAATCAATGCTATTTTCCCCCTTTTTTGGTTAATTGAACTGTCAGCTTCTGCTCTAGTCTGGGGTATGTGGGTAATTTGGGCCAGCAGCATCAGGGACATTCAAACTCAAGGTCATTTTCCCATTAAAATAGACTCCCTGCTTTGAATGTAAACTCTCTTCCTCTGTGATACACCTTTAGTCAACAGCCACACTCTAAAATACATTTTTAAAATAAGAATAAAGGATGCTGAAATAGTGATATATTTGCTGAAAAATTATGACGAAGTTTTAGATGTAGAAAGACCTAAATTTGAATCCCTACTCTTTCAAGCAATAGCTAATTTGGGGAAAGTTATTCTCAAGCGTTTTTTTTTTTTTCCCTGTCAAACGAGCTAATATTAATTAATACTTCATAGTATTATTGTGAGAGATGAGAGGTAATGTTTGGATAGCACAAGACACACAGCAGATATGTAATAATTAGTTGCTATTGTTTTTCATTGTTATTACTGCTACTGTGTTTATTCTCAGGTTTCTAGATTACAGTCAAGTATGAAAAAGGCCTCATAATTCCAAGCATAACATGATCTCATGAAATATCGATATGCCTATGTTTCAAAAGTACATTATCAAGGCGGAGAACATCTGATTTGTACAGCCAAGATACGCAGGACGATCTACAAAGCTCTTCCCACCTGCTGCTCAGCTTCTCCTCAGATTAGACTATGCTGAGCTTACCCAGCATATCTGGGGACTTTATAAGGCCCTTGAACCTTTGAGTCACTTATTCAGGGAGTCCTGTCATTTGCATCTCTACCTGGTCATCGATAATGGTATAACCAACCTTTCCTTACTAGACACCACTACATCTATCACTGAACGGGGAAAGGAGAGTTCATTTGTCTATTTCTTCATCCATTAGATTTCCTGAGATCTCCTAACTGCCCAGCACTCTGCTGTTTTTTGGAACACACCAATTACGAAGACTTAGTATTCACCCTCAAAGAATATGCAAATAAAGATGTAAGAAAACAGGATTCAATAAACAAAAATCTGAGTTTAAAGGACAGATTTTGAAGTCACACAGACTGGCAGTATAATCCAGGTTTTGCTTTGATTTAGCTGCCTGATTTGGACAAGTCATGGGAAGAGTACCTACTGGGGTCATCAGGTAGACCTCATGCACTAAAGCAAATGAATGCTCAGACCAGTGCCTTGTGCCTAATGAGAGTGCAGTAAATATTAGCAATAGTTGTAATAATGAAAATGATTATGACAGCATTAATTACTATTTGTATTATTATCAGTTCAAAATTTCAGAAGCAGACATAACATGGATGGGGGAGTGTATTGAAGATGGAGGCAGAGAAGTAGGTAAAGGCCAGATTATGAGGGGCTTTGCAGAGCTCAAGAGGGCAATAAGAATCATCTCAGACTCTTATAAAGAGGAGTTCTGAACAGGAGAAAACCACCTGGCTTTTTCACTTCCAAGAGATTGTTTTCCCCTGGGGTGGAATTGTAAGTGTCTGCAAGCCTAGGATGGGTTCATTCCCATGACCCACACAGGTGTCCCCGCCTTGATGTGTCATGAAAAATTAAAATAAGGATAGTTCAGTCAACAGAGTGTCTGTGAAATTAATGAACCCCTTCACCTTCAACACCTGGTAGTTATATCTTTCAATTAAACCAACTCTCTTGCTGTCTATGATCTTATAAATTGACTCACAGCCTTACATCATTCTAGATTTTCCAGGCCTCAAACCTAAGAGGCCAGAGATAAAGAGTGAGATCAGGGAAGGCACATTCAGGACCTCATTTAATGTTCATCTGCTTGTCCTTTGAGGGCCTTCCCTCTCAGACTGGCCACCAGCACCAAAAGTGTACTCTTTTAAAATGTAGCTGACAATCAATGTGAACTGTATTTGAGCATATCTCATCACTCACTGAAAAGGAAGACTTGAACTAATGAAGTATGTTGTTGAATTTAGTTCATATAAATTCATTCATTCACTAATTTTCTGAGAGGAAGGTCATTGTCTAGAGATAGAAGAAATGATGCTTTGTGAGGCATGGGTGATCTCTGTCATAAAAAAATATATATACAAGCTATGACTTAAAAAACAGTTAAATTTACCCATATATTCATTAAAGCTTTGTTTAACATTTTTTCAGTTTTACATATGTGTGAAGTACTAAACATTTGATAAAGAAAGTATAAGAAGATTTAAGAAGCTATAGCAGAGGTTCTTCAGCTGACCAAGGACTCAGCAAGTTATGTGAGGGGGTGATACTTACACTGAGATGCAAAGGGTTGAATGAACGAAGGTACATATATTAGAATTACACTGTAGACAAGGTGAGGCATGGAAAGTTCATGCAACAGAATTCAGTAGAGCTGGAGCACAGAGTAAGACGGAGAGCTGACATGATGCAAGAAGAAAGGGTCCCAATATGTAGTATCTAGTAATGATGTTCAGAAGTTTTGGATTTTGTCTTAAAAGCCAAGAGAAACTGTGTTAGGATATTAAGCTACGGGTTTTCACGACCCTCAAAGACATGGTATTTTTAATGTTATCATTAAATAATCACTCTATTTTCAAAGTAAGGAAGTGTCTGGAAGATGGTAAAACTGTAAACAGACAAGTTTGAAGATCTTTGTGAAAATCCAAGAGGACTAGAAAAGGGACAGTGGAGATAGAGATGTAGATGTTCACAGAGGTTCACAGTAGGTTTTTGGTTGGGTGTGTGTGATGAGGAAAAGGGAATCTTAAAATGATAACTGACTAAAATAAGTCAGAGAAGGGCAAATGCTGTATAATCTAACTTAAATGTGGAATCTTAAAAAACATCCTCCAAACCCCTCAAACTCACAGAATCAGAGAATAGATAGGTGGTTGCCAGAGATGAGGGGTGGCAGGCCTGGGGGAAATGAGTGAAGGTGGTCAGAAGGTACAAACTTCCAGTTATAGGATATATAAGTTCTGGGGATGTAATAATAGCATGGTCTCTATTGTTAACAATACCGCATTGCATATTTGAATGTTGCTAAGAGAGCAGATCTTAAAAGTTCTCATTACAAGAAAAGAAATTAGTAACTATGAGAGATGATGGATGCTAAACTTATTCTGGTAATTATTTCTCAATATATGCAAATATCTAATCATCATGATGTACACCTTAAACTTCTACATGTTATGTATCAGTTATATCTCAATGAAAATGGGCAATTTTCTTTTTAAAATAAGTTAAAACTTTAAATGCCTACTACCTTTCTGGTTTGAGTTACTGAGCAGTTGAACAATGTTTTCGCATCTAATGAAAGAGGGTCTCATAACTAAAGGTAACAGAGCTCCTTAGAAGGCAGATGGCTGTTACTTATTGCAGGCTTATCAAATGGATCACGGCAGGGTCTTCTTTGATAATCCTGCTAACTGAACTCAACACTGGACCTATTGCATGTAGACCCCAGTCTTTTTTCAAGTAACATAACGTATATGAACACATGTAAATAACCCAAGAGATTTACATAGAAAATATAAATAGTAGTTTCATAATGGTTACCTCCATTTCTCAGCTTAAATAATACTCTAATCCCTGATTCAGAGATGAGAAAACAGGTACCCATGAGGTGTTAACTAGAGCGTCACTCGAGTTCTCTGATCTTCCCCCTTGAACATGGAACTGTCTCATTGGCTACAAGTATTTATGGAGCACCTACTATGTATGCAGATCTGCTGTGATCTATGAAGTTTAGTTTTGTGAGAGCCATGATTCATCAACTGATCAGTTTTCAAAACTCAGGAACAAAAATACCCTTGAGAGGAAACACATTGGAGCAATCAGTTGATTTTTTTTCATACCTCCTACAGTGATGCAAAAACCACAAGTTTTCCTGGAGTAAGAATTCTAAAAATAGCATTTATCGCCCTGCAATCCCATCTTAGGACATTGTGACACAATTTGCTGTTATTGCTGGGGCATTCCAGTGGCCATATGTTTTCCTATCTCTCAGGAACTGGCACAGGGAAATCTGATCTTTAGGCCACTGACCTCAATATCATTCTCTATGTCTCTGAACCCTCCCTGACATTTTTCATTCTACTTAACTCTACAGAATTGTCTGAGCTCTAGTTTCCATATCAGGCTTCTGTCTCAGGAAAAGACTGCATCAGCCCACGTTTTACGACCTCTTGAACTTCATTGTCAGTTTAGACAGAAAACACAACAAATACTTCTATTGGACATTATATAACCCAACATTTCCTGGCATAATGTGTGGTTACCCAGGTCCAGGGCTCATGTTCTGACTGCTTATCTAGATTAAATATGACAACAGCAGAAAATGATCTGGGTAAATACAAACACGTGGCAAAGCGCTGATCTTCTTTAAAATCAAAGGCTTCCAAGTCCATTGAATCTGGGTTCAAACCTTACTTCTTAACTCCAAGACTTAGGACAATTTATCTAACTTCTCTAAGACAGTTATCCTATCTGTAAAATAAAATAAGAAATCTAAAATAGAATAGGTAAAATAATCTGTGAATCCCCTGATATAATAGCTAACACATACCTAGCTGACAACAGAAAGCAACTTTTTCCTGTTTCAGTTCAGTTCAGTTTAGTCGCTCAGTCGTGTCCGACTCTTTGCGACCCCATGAATCGCAGCACGCCAGGCCTCCCTGTCCATCACCAACTCCCGGAATTCACTCAGACTCACGTCCATAGGTTAAGTGATGCCATCCAGCCATCTCA
>NW_011494838.1:5810158-5839448 GCF_000754665.1 Bison bison bison | reverse complement strand
CCAAAGTGGAGTTTCAGCTTTAGCATCATTCCTTCCAAAGAAATCCCAGGGCTGAACTCCTTCAGAATGGACTGGTTGGATCTCCTTGCAGTCCAAGGGACTCTCAAGAGTCTTCTCCAACACCACAGTTCAAAAGCATCAATTCTTCGGCGCTCAGCCTTCTTCACAGTCCAACTCTCACATCCATACGTGACCACGGGAAAAACCATAGCCTTGACTAGATGGACCTTTGTTAGCAAAGTAATGTCTCTGCCTTTGAATATTCTATCTAGGTTGGTCATAACTTTCCTTCCAAGGAGTAAGCATCTTTTAATTTCATGGCTGCAGTCACCGTCTGCAGCGATTTTGGGTGATCTTGTTTACCTGATGATTTCTGCTATCCAATATTCACCCTTATTTACACTTAACAATTAATTTGTAAATGTAGCAATCATAGTGGTTTAATTATAAACTTGTACTGAATTTTGCATTGTTTCTATTTTATGAGTTTAATGAGCTAACAGTTTACTAATAGAACAACATAATTTGGCTAGATTTGTTGAGTATTGAGGATATATTGAGTATTTACCCTGTGCCAGGCACTAAGCTAAATGTTTCATACACATTTATCACTAGTAATGATTATAATAAAGAGGATGTATAACTGCCATTATCCCCCACTCCTTGTTTTTTAAGATGAGAAAACTGGGTCTCAGAGATGTCACATGAATTATCTAAGATCACAAAACTAAAAAAATCTTAAAATGAGATAAAAAAACTATAGCTGTTTGACTCAGCAAATTTACACTCTACAAACTATTATTATTATTAATATCCTTCACAATAATATCATGTTTTCTTTAAAAATTTCCCATAACTAGGATTTGTCCCTGATTGAGACTTTAATTATTTATTTTTAGATTTGAGACTCCACATCCTTCAGTGCAAATACATAAGCATTCTGAAGAATGTATTGATGAGGTTTTGAGGAAGGTACATCTTGTGTATCTTTTAGAAGACGGAGGGAAAGGATTAGTATTACTTATTTTCCTTGAAGGAAAATAAAACGTGCATTTATTCTTCTTAAAGAAAAGTAAGATCTTTGTTTATTCTAGGACAATATCAGAAACTAGTCACCTTACAGGACACATGTCCTGTGCAGCTGCAGGTTCCAGAAGCAGATGGCGTGTTCTACACAGTACTTATGAATTAGCTCGGGAAATAACTTCTACTTGGGGTCTAAAAGAAATAAGGAGGTGAGCCAAATTAAAATTAGGCAGAAGGCCTATGCAAAATTATACTCATGTCTCCTTTTCCTACTGTGTATGTGTGCGTGTGCGTGTGTACACGTGCAGGAATGCATGTATTGAATGCACACATCACACATACACTAACATATACTTTCCTACTTAAAAGTCTTATAAATCCGCTCTGTACTCCTAAGAAGTCAAAACATTTTTTCTTCTTGGACATTCAAGGCCCTGTTCTAATAGACATAGTGGCAGGGTTTCAGTTCTGTTTGAATGCACCTGATAGATGTAAGACCTAGAAAAATTCACTTAACATTTCTGGGTCAAATAACTGTCATCTGTAAAACTAAACAAATCTTCTAGAGGAAGATTATCTCTGCTTCCTGCTTTATATAATGTTGTGAGCACAGGATTCTATAAACTAACACTCCTTAAAATGGCAGAATCAGACTATATTCACATAACTAAGCTTCAACATGTCCTGATCTTCCAATCTGCAAATAACATTGCTATCTACACAGCTTTAACTACTGGTTGAATTAATTAGCAGACCGTAGTAGTGTACAATGAAAAGAAAAAAATGTTATTTTTTTTGGGCAAATAATTGTAAAACAATTCAATTGCTTTTGAATCTGAACTGACTTTATGACCTTTTTTAAATCAATAGACTGTCATGGAATTGACATGGTGCACCTCCTATAGCCTAGGCATCAACAAATTTTGTGTATTTCTACTTTCTTCCTCTCTCTCTGACACCTGGTAAGCTTGCAGGAAAATAAGCTCGCTATAACATGCTGGAGAACAAGAAGCCTCCTGGAGCAAAGTTGACTCTTTATATCTGAAGTCACCTAGACAAACCAACTCTCAGGCCACAGTGGGCAGCTAACTACACTGCATGAATGAGAGAGCTGAGAGGAGACCAGAAAAATTCAGCCGAGTCCAGACTAAATTGCTGACCCACAGAATTGTAAACTAAATTAACATCCAGTTGGAATGATTTGTTATACAGCTAAAGCAGACTGATACACAGATCTCTGTACTTGATTTTTATGAAGTCTTATATAAGACTTGCTTGGATTTCGTTTCTTTATAAAGTCTACCCTTATAATTTCAAGCGCCACTGAATATACTCATTCATTCATTGAACAAATATTTAGTGACTGCTTATTAGTGTTTTTACTCTCCCTAAACGCTGGCTCATCATTTATCACATTAAATATGGCCTGCACCAGGTTATTTGTTAGCATCTTAACATATTAAGCTATTTCCTCTACCATAGCAACTAGAAGGCTAAAATCCACATTTCCTAGATTTTTTTTAACCAGCCTATTCCAATTTAGGTTCTTACCAGTGAGAATTACAGGCAAGATATTTGGAAAGTGAGAAAAAAAGGGAAGGCGTCCTCACTCTGGCAGCAGCTGATGCTGGGCTTAAACAGAAGGCAGATGTGACATTTTCTCAGTGACTAGCATACATTCTCCTGTAAATTACTAACTTCAGTGCTCCCAGCAGCTGATATAATTGGCAGAAAATTATCTGAGATTTTTGTGTTTCTTGGATTCCCAATTGGTATCAGCATCTTCCCTGACCATTTGTATCCCTGTCCTTCAAAAAGTTTTGCTAGAATTTAATTTCCTGCATTAAATCCTTTCCTCTTTGAAATATCTAAATTAGTTTCCATTTCATTCATTGAACTTTGAGAACTTTTAATCTGTACTTGTTTCATTCATATAATTATATTATTAAGATCTATCACTGGGCAAGTAAGTCACCATAAGAAACATCGTTCATCACTCGAATTTTTAAAAAATGAGTAGTCTGAGATCCAGAGAAATGAAATGACTTATCCAAAGCAACCATGCTTTACTACCAAAGCTGAGACTGCTATGGTCATTGATTAGCATAAGCAGACCTGCAAATTTAAACTTAGAAAAAAACATGGAATCAGATGTTTATTTAGTCACAGTCCAAGTTCTGTGGGGAATGTTGAAGTAGTGTCAGGGCTGGGGTGGAAGGCAAGGGGCAGTAAGAGTACAAAGATTCCAAGACACCTAACCTCACTTAAAGCAGAGCAGTTTCATCTTGTCTAATGTATATATATGGCTTCACCCATATATTTAATTTAAAGACAGATAAAATACTTTTCCAATTATTGTATTTATAAGACAGTCCTTTGCTTGTGACATTATAAATGACTGACAATAAAATAGAGAACACATTTTCAAAACTTTTCTCATTTTTAAATGAACCGTGAGGAATAAATGACATCCAAATGGAGAAGGCAATGGCACCCCACTCCAGTACTCTTGCCTGGAAAAATCCCATGGACAGAGGAGCCTGGTGGGCTACAGTCCATGGGGTCGCTAAGAGTCGGACACGACTGAGCAACTTCACTTTCACTTTCAGGCTGTATATACAATTATGCAATTATATACAATTGCATGTGTATATGTATCTGTGAAACCAACAGCAAATATTTCCATCACTTTTCAAAGTTTCCTTGAGCCCTTTGTAATCCACCATCTCTCTACTCCCACCCCCAGGAAACCACTAATTTGATTTCTGTCACTATAATTTGAATTTTCTGGAATGTTATATAAATGGAATTCTGCACAATGTACATCTTTTTCTGGTTTCTTTTATTCAGTATCAAGTTTTTTAGATTCATTTATGTTGCTGCACATATCAGTTTGTCTTTTTATATCACAGATAAAGTATTCTGCTGAATGATTATACCAAGATCTATTTATTCATTCACCTGCAAAGGGACATTTGGATTGTGTTCAGTTTTTTGGCCACTGAAAATAAAATATTTGTGTACAAATATTTGTGGAAAAGTATGATTTTGTTTATTTGAAGTGAATATGGAGAATTTGAGTTTCTGGGTCTCATCAGTTCAGTTCAGTCGCTCAGTCATGTCCAACTCTTTGTGACCCCATGAATCACAGCACTCCAGGCCTCGTATGTCTAACTTTGTAAGAAACTAAAATTGTTTTCAAGGGGGTTGTACCATTTCACATAGCCTATAAGAGCTAAAGTTGTTCTACATACTCGCCAATACTGAGTATTACTACTCTTTTTAGTTTTAGCCATACTAATGCATATTCAAAAGCAGAGACATTACTTTGCCAACAAAGGTCCGTCTAGTCAAGGCTATGGTTTTTCCTGTGGTCATGTATGGATATGAGAGTTGGACTCTGAAGAAGACTGAGCGCTGAAGAATTGATGCTTTTCAACCGTGGTGTTGGAGAAGAGTCTTGAGAGTCCCTTGGACTGCAAGGAGATCCAACCAGTCCATTCTGAAGGAGTTCAGCCCTGGGATTTCTTTGGAAGGAATGATGCTAATGCTGAAACTCCAGTACTTTGGTCACCTCATGTGAAGAGCTGACTCATTGGAAAAACTCTGATGCTGGGAGGGATTGGGGGCAGGAGGAGAAAGGGACAACAGAGGATGAGATGGCTGGATGGCATCACTGATGCGATGGACGTGAGTCTGAGTGCACTCCGGGAGTTGCTGATGGACAGGGAGGCCTGGTGTGCTGTGATTCATGGGGTCACAAAGAGTCGGACACGACTGAGTGACTGAACTGAACTGAACTGAATGGGTAGTTAATGGTATCTCATTTAAAAATAAAGACACTTTATTGAGTGCAGGAGGAGAAGGGGATGACAGAGGATGAGATGGTTGAATGGCATCATTGACTCAACAGACATGAGCTTGAGCAAATTCTGGGAGACAGTGAAGGACAGGGTAGCCTGGTGTTCTGCCATTCATGGAGTCACAAAAAGTCCGATACAACTGTGTGACTGAACAACAACAACACACTTTATTCAGAGTTCCTCAGTTTTTACCTAATACTCTGTTTTGGCCTGTGTTCTCGGATCCATTTCAGGCTAGCACCTTATATTTAGTCATCCTATCTCCTTAGGCTCATCTGGGCAGTAACAGGTCCTAAAATTGTTTTTGACCTTGACAGTTTTACGTACTGGTCAGGAACTTTGTAGAATATTCTCCAACTGCGTGCCTTTTTCAAGATTAGTTAAAATGACAATTCATTCTTAGAGTGGCATCTTGGGTTTTGAAGTAAAGCACTGTTCTCATCATACTACATCAAGTACACATCATCAACCTGATTTGGTACTATTGATATTAACCTTGATTACCTGGCTGGGGTAGTTTTCTCCTTGATGAGCTATTATCTCGCCCCTTTAATGCTGTGCTCTCTAGAAAGAAAGCATTGTGAGCAGCCCACACTTAAGTTGGGAGTTATGCTCTACCACCTTGAAGGTGGGATATCAACAAATATCACAGTTGACCCTTGAACAGCACGGGAGTGGTGGGCACCAACACTCATGCGGTTGGAAATCCACTTTTATCTTTACAGTACGCCCTGCACACCCATGGTTCCACATTCACAGATTCAGCCTCTAAGGATTATGTAGCACTGTGGTATGTATTCATTGAAAAAAAAAATCTACCTATAAGTAGGCCTGTTCTGTTCAAACCAAAGGGTCAACTGCAGTGTGAATCTTTCTGCCAGAGCCATGAGGAGATCTTTCTCCTTTTTTCATCCTGAGAACCTCATAGGGCTCTCAAGGTAAAGACCACAATGTGTGGGCGTGTCCCTAAGAGTGTAGTAATCAGAAATTTCTCACTCTCAAGCTCATCCACAGTCTCCAACTACTCACCAAAATGCCTTTTTATGTGTTCCTACAGGTGTATGGCTCCAGCAGCTGCTGCTCCAAGTAAACAGAACTTGGTTTTCTCTATATAGACAAGACTGCTGCTCCAGATTTCAGGGTGGAGATTTACCTTGCAAATCCCATTATCTGCTAATTCCAAGAAAAGTCTTTGATTTTCAGTTTGTCAAGGTTTATTTTGATGTAAAAATGAGTGTTGGCTTCCAAGTGCTTTACATATTGGAGCTGAAATCCAGCTTCCTCTCATTATGGTTTTAAGTTGTGTTTCACAGAAAGGCGTTTTGTACTTTTAAGGAACGACTGTGTTGGTTCTGTGATACTTTTTGTTCTTCCCTCTCTCTTCTTGTTGCTAAGTGCTATCAATGGTACATCATCTCAAAGAGCTTTCATGATGGAAGTGTACTTTATTTATTTATCTATCCCTGATAATTAATGCTGTGCATGTCCTTGACAAATTCACATTAAATGAATGAACTGAATCCAGAGAAAGAAAAATATCTATTATTAAACCCAAAGTCTGAGCAAGGCAAGAGAAAATATTTAGTATCAAAAAGCTTTCAAAGAGATATTAATTTGAATACTAATAACAATGATGCAAGTAATTGTACTTTTTCAGCTTTTACCATGTGAGTCACCATGAAAGATTTGTGACATATTAACTCAATTAGCACTAGCAATCTGCATCATACAGTGGAGGAAATTCAAGTCTAGAGAAGTCAATTGAAGCAAACCATCCAAGATCTTACAGGAAGTTAATAGCACAGTCAAATTTCAGTCCCAATTCTGACCTGCTTACAAACTCTGCCCTTAATTATTACCCACTACAACAGTGTTTCTGCTACTACTTGGTGGTAGCAAATTCATGGTAATGTGCCATGGAAATAATAGTAACTGAGGTCGCTGATGTCTTTAAGATCAAAGAAATAGATCAGAACCAGGGTACACTATGTAATGGCCCTGTGAAATTGTATAATAGCCTTCAACTTGTTGACTCTGGAGGTTTCATCTGTAAAAATAAGGAAAATAACCTTTTGTGCCCCTATTAGGACTAAATGTGATTTATTGCATTTAATTAGTAGTAATTTTCTTCCCTTTAATTTGTTATAGTGGCTTAGAGAAAATGGAAATCAGTAAGGTTTTCTGCTCTCCCCTTAAACATTTTATTTTCTTATTATTTTTTTTTTTTTAGCTCTTTCTTGTTTGGTCTCCTGGGAATAATGGTACATAAGACACCAAACTCTGTCTGGTTGGCTAAAGTGATTGGAATAGAATTTATTAATGTTAAGCTTATGTCGATCCCATAACTTCACTGGATGATCTAGAACTAACTTATTGGCCCTTTAGGTCCTTCATTATGAGCTACAAAATGTGTTCCTAAGTAGAGAGAAAATCTCCATAATAGAAAGCTGAAGTTGATAAAACATGGTCATCATCTTTAACTGCAGGTTTGGTGTGGTCAAATGAGGCAGTTCCATATAGTATTTGAGAGTGTGTAAATCAGCAATACAATTTCCTCCCCCGGAAAACCAGGATTAAAAGCAATGACCTACATTAAAAATTTTTTTTTTTTACTTTTACAGACTTATTCAACAAATATTGATTGAATCTTCTTCTATAAAATTAAGAGAAAGCAATGAGCAAAGCAGATACAAATCCCTGTGGTTAGGAAAGGAGGAAAACGAAGTTCATAAGCCTAGTTGCTTATAGGTAGATACATACAGTGGTGGGATCTTATGGACATTCTTTACCGATTGTGGCAAAAAGTAAATGTTTCAAGGAACTTTCATATTCAGGATAATTAATGCTAGGTTCTACAATAAACAGTTCTAGAACTTTAATAACATAACAAAAGTTTATTTTTTGCTCACAAACCATCCCAACATGTCAGGTGAGCATGGGGACTTTTGAGAGGAGGTTCCCTGGTAGCTCAGACGGTAAAGCATCTGCCTGCAATGCGGGAGACCTGGGTTTGAACCCTAGGTTGGGAAGATCCCCTGAAGAAGGAAATGGCAACCCACTGCAGTACTCTTGCCTGGAAAAGTCCATGGATGGAGGAGCCTGGTTACAGGCTACAGTCCATGGGATCACAAAGAGTCAGACAGGACTGAGCAACTTCACTGGTTCAGTGGGTTATGATCCATTACCAAGGGCTGACAGTGGAATTGTAACCTTTAGTAATTCTCAGTGCATGGCACAAGAGACTGATCTTGGCATTTGCCTTAAATGAGAAAGGTCCCTGGTTCAGGACCGGGTGGAAACAGCCAGCCTTCCATGCTTTTGGGCTTCCCAGATGGCACTAGTGGTAAAGAATCTGCCTGCAGGAGACACAAGAGACTTGGATCCAATCCCTGGATCAGGAAGATTCCCCTGGAGTAGGAAATGGCAACCTGCTCTAGTATCCTTGCCTGGAAAATCACATGGACAGAGGAACCTGGTGGGCTATAGTCCATGGGATCGCAAAGAGTCAGGCATGACTGAATGGCTGAACACACACAATTTTAGGCAGCAAGAGAGTTCATGCAAAGGCGTTTATGGGCATTCCTAGCTAAGACAGTATTCAATCACACAACCCTGATTTACTACAAGCAAAGTTGGGAAATGGACTCTTGCTTGTGCCCAGTAAGACAATGAAATAGGCTGGGTAAACACACATCATTGTCTGTATCTCAGGAACCAAATGGGATAATGTTTGTAGAGCACCTGGCCCTGCCTGGCACATAATAAAACTTCAATAAATGGTACCTATTACCACCACTGGGATTTTAATTTGTTTGACTATAACACGCATTCACTGAATTCAGGTAATTACTGAATGGAACGTTTTATTCTGTGTCAACCATTTTATTATAAGAATAGCAATACCATATTACATTTGCATTACATTTTATTGTTTATGAAGCACTTACAAAGATATGATCTCATTTTGTTTTCATTTTTCTTCTCAGTACCATGTAAAAGAGGTAGATAATATTCCTATTTAAAATATGATCAAATGTGTTCAGACAGTGGTATAATATGGCACCAAGTTTTTGCAGCTAATAAATGACAGAGACAGGATTCAAATCCAATTTTTTTTTTTTTGGCGCTAAGGTCAAGGTTTGCTTATTATATCATGCTGCCCAAAGTACTAAAATCTATAACTGTTTTCTATTTTTGAGATCTTAACTATGATACCCACAAAAGCTCAGCTATTTGTGAGTCCCCAGGTTTGTTCTCCCACATGATCATGGAGTACTCTTTATAAATTTCTAATAGCATTTCTTATTCTAGGTGAATACAAAGCTCTAAAAAATTTACCACTGATTTACTTTAACATTTTGAATACTATATATTAATATAAACTTTAAAGACCTGGCTCATGTTCAGAAAAGAAAAAAAGTAAGAACATGAGAAGATTTGGAAAAATATTAAATAAATGGTGATAAATTATACATCTATGTAGTAGATTAAAAGATTAAGGAAAGACTCAGCGTTGCATTCAAGTATTGTGTTCAAGTGTTTGAAGGCTCCACAGGAAGGTATGGGCCTACTTTCCCCATCAGATCAGATAAGATCAGTCGCTCAGTCGTGTCCGACTCTTTGCGACCCCATGAATCGCAGTACACCAGGCCTCCCTGTCCATTACCTACTCCCAGAGTTCACTCAGACTCACGTCCATCGAGTCAGTGATGCCATCCATCCATCTCATCCTGTTGTCCCCTTCTCCTCCTGCCTGCAATCCCTCTCAGCATCAGAGTCTTTTCCAATGAGTCAACTCTTCGCATGAGGTGGCCAAAGTACCAAAGTGGAGTTTCAGCTTTAGCATCATTCCTTCCAAAGAAATCCCAGGGCTGAACTCCTTCAGAATGGACTGGTTGGATCTCCTTGCAGTCCAAGGGACTCTCAAGAGTCTTCTCCAACACCACAGTTCAAAAGCATCAATTCTTCAGCACTCAGCCTTCTTCACAGTCCAACTCTCACATCCATACATGACCACAGGAAAAACCATAGCCTTGACTAGACAAACGTTTGTTGGCAAAGTAATGTCTCTGCTTTTGAATATGCTATCTAGGTTGGTCATAACTTTCTGTCCAAGGAGTAAGCGTCTTTTAATTTCATGGCTGCAGTCACCATCTGCAGTGATTTTGGATTGTAACTTTCCCCATAGTTACAATCATTTTTGCATTCTACATCTATGAATCATTTAAGGACACATTTTCCATCTTTAAATCCCCACTGCTTTGTACAGTGCCTGCACAGAGAAGGGACTCAGAAAATGTTGGGAGATGGACAGAGTATATTTTTGATGTGTAGAATAAAAGCCATCTGTTATACACGGCGCAGCCACAAATGTCAGCTTAGAAGGTAGTGAGAGAGAAGAGCTTAGAAGGTAGTAAGCTCTCCTTCTCTGAAAGTAATTAAATACACATCCATCATTCCTGTATGAAGTAGAGAACTGCTAATCAATCTCCAAGAGCCTTTTAACTCTTAGACTCAACATTTGGACACAAACTGTCTCATTTTATGAAAGATACATGGGTGACCATATGGAATGGGATCCTTCCTTTACGCATTCACACATTCATTAACAACATTCAACAAACTTCTCTTGAGCAAAGCAAGAACTCTTCTACCAGATCTTCCTGGGTCATCTTATTATTCACTTCTCATGTTCTATCTTTTTCTCTTTCTCACAATATTCAATCTTATTTCCCTCAAGAAGCCACCTAATTATTTCTTGAATATCCCTAGTATTTCTCTATACATTTTCTTGGCCTTAAGGCATCTCCTGTTAGATCTTCTCACACTGTTATGATTCTCTGTGTGACAAAATATATTTCCATTCCATTTTGAATGAATATTTCCAAGATTTCTCATGTTCACACTTTCACTTCACCTATATACTGTATTTCCACATAGGTGAGAACAAATTTTTCTCTTGATATGTTTAACCCATTGTCAATTAAAATGCACCTTCTCTGGCCACATATTACCATTAGTAATTATTGATTATTCATCAACAATCAGTTACAGTTGATCACTGATCACTGAAGCAGTTACACAACGTTTTCCAAACAGTCTCCTTATACTGCCTCGTGTGCTAAGTCTTTTCAGTTGGGTCCGACTCTTTGTGACCATGTGGACCAGAGCCCGCCAGGCTCTTCTGCGCTCTTTCCCCCTGAAGAGTCTTATGAGCCATGCAAAAGAAGCATAATTATTCTTACCTGACAGACAAGAAAACTGAGTGAAGTTCCCCTGAGTGCAGCAGACTGAAGCGAAGTGAAGTGACTAATCCAAAGTCACTCAGCTCATTACTGGAAACTTCAGAAATATAATCCACATATTGTTTCTATTCCTGTGCTTTCTCCGGCTGCATGCCCCATTCTGGGGTTACTTTCTTTTTACTTCCATGCTAAGTGATAACATGACTTGCCTCTGCTTACTCTTTCATAAGGGTTTTTCTTTCCTTCCTTTCATTTCCCTGTCACCCTTTAAGTTGGGAAACACTGAATATTCACAGCTGAATGGAAACACAGAGACACACTTCACACCCTACCTTGAGAATCTGAGCTTTGCTGTTACAAGACCCTGGTGTACTGATGTATTGATGTAAAGGAACCTCAGCTACTCCCTACAATCAGCTCATACCTATTTCATGAAACTCCTCAAGCTTAAAGTATACCTACCCCTAAAGTATAGCCATAAAACTGGCTGTGTATTCTTAGAAGACAGAAAAGGCAAACTCTTACACTTAAGAACAGGACCTGACTCTAGAAACAGGCCCCTTACTGCCCAGGGGGTGGCATCATGGATAAAACTGGCAGAAAATATAATATGCAGCTGACAAAGGGCAATGGTCTCTGTAAGACTGGTTGTGCTATCCATGGCATTTGACCTATGGTCTTACTTCAATGCATTGATGGACTCACAATCAATTTTCCCACCGATTCTGTCTCAACACTTGCTTAGACTGACACATCACATGTCCAAATAAATTAAACCCTTTGTGATTCACCATCTGTGACAAAATCTTTAATTTAGTTTGATTCTAATCTCTTTGTCTAGACATGCCTATTGTTTAGAAGTTGAGCTACTTTATACTCCACTTCAGTTCCAACTTAAGCATATCTCTTGATTGAGCCATTGTATTGTTTGGAGAATCACCACTTGGCACCTACCATGTGTCAGACATAATGCTAGGGTTTGGAGGTCTCATCCACTGCCTCCTTATGCAAAGGGAAGCACAGCATATTCAAGTTTAGATGCATTGTGTTACCTAAGGTTCTCCATGGTGATTAGTGTTTGGAAATTCAAAACTAAAATGATTCATAGACACCCTAAGCCGAAATAATCTTTTACTTTATTATCATCTTCTATGCTCATGCACACAGGAGTCTCTCTTAAAAAGCAAGACAATGGAGATAAGAACACAGGGCTTGGACTCAAATGATATCCTAGGTAGCCATTCTAGATCAACCCCTTATCATCCTTGTAAACTTTGGCAATTCTGCTTCTTGATGCCCCAAATTCCACCTTCCTAAAATAGCTATGCAATGCTTACTAGGTACTGCTCTGTGACAGTTAAATGTGATAATTAATGGAAAGTGCACAGTGCAGAGTTAGGCATATAGTAAGTGCTCGAAAGTGGTAAAATGTCATTATATATGACTTTCACTATTTTTCTCCTCACTTCAGAGAGTAATAGCCACTCCAATATTCATAGTACATAGTCATCATGTATTTTATTATTTCCTCTGTATTTTACATTTATAATCTTATTTCCCTCTCCTGATGGGGACCTGTAAATTTTCTATTCAAGTATTTCCTTCCAATATACTTTAATGTATTTATTTACATATATGAAAGTCTGGAAAATATATAGTTTGCTGAGTGGGTTTATGCCATTTAATGTATGATAAATTGTATTGTATTGTAAGTATTGTTTCTATAATTTTTCCCCTTAACATCATGCTTTAGAGAACAAACCACATCACCACATGTAAATACAATTCAGTCCTTCTGATCACTGCACAGTATAAATCTTATGCAATGAGTAGAATGTTTCACTTTATTAACACGCTTTCTTATTGACAGGCCCTAGATTGCTCCCACCTCTCTACTACTGTGTGAAGAAAAGGTAGATGAACAGTAGTGTACACGGCCTTTTGTGAACCAGTACAAGCTTCTCTGAGACCGATCCATAACAGCCTAAGTGCTATATTTAGAGTATGGGCAAAACCAATGTGGCAAATGTAACATGATTTTCTTCTTTTTTCTAAAGTGGCGTGTTAGCTTTTGTCCTATCTGGAGATTATGAAGGTTTCCATTTAGATCTACCATCACAAGCTGGTGGGATTCATGTTTTTAATGGTTGCCATTCTAATTGTGTACAATTATGTCTTGTGCCTGTTGTTATCTGCATCTTCTGATCAGTGCTGAAGTTGAGCATCTCTTCTGAGTAGTCTTGCAAGTTTTTCCTCGTACACTATTCAAATAATCAGTCCATTCTTTTTAGGTTCACAGAGTTTTCTTGCTGTTTTGTGGGAATTCTAATTAATTCTCTGTCAGTTATTAATTAAGCAATTATCTTTTCTGAGTCTGGCACCTGTCTGTTAACTCTGTCTATGCTATCTTTTTTGTTATACTGTTATTTTAATTTTGATCTATTAAAATCCTCTGATGCTTTTCTTTGTGGTTCGTAACTTTTGAGTCCTGATTTTAGAAATTCTTCCTAACGTGAAGGTCATAAAACTATTTCCCATTAAACTTTTATTAACTTATCCTTCCCATTTAGGAATTCAATCCACCCAGAGTTCATCCTTGGATAGAGTGTGATGTAAAGTCATGGTGTTTTTTCACACCATTAAGGTCATTGACTTTGTGCCCCCTGGTTGTGGGAAGACGTGCATGGCAGATAGTGTGGATCCATAGCCTGTTTCATCTCATCCTCTGTTGCCCCTTCTCCTCTTGCCCTTATCTGCATAACACTGAAGCACTTATAACATTTTGTGACAGTTGAACAGGCTTTGTTTATTTATTATTGAACCTGTACTTTTGTTATCAGGGATCATATCAGACTTTTTCATCATTATCTTCCCAGCAAGTGTGACAATGCCTGGCTCATGGTAGGTTTTCAGCATTTATTTTTTGAGTCATAAGGGATAGGTCCAGATTCTAGACTATATTTTACTTAAAATGTTTTCTTCTGATTTTCCCCTTAATAGTAACACTAGTTACGATGTCTGAAGACTAAACTACAAGACAGACATTGTTCTACATCTTCTGCGTACATAGCAATCTCTGACAGCACTTTTACAGCTGAGGAAAGGAAGGCAAGGAGATTAGGTAACTTGCCCAAAGTTTCAGTTAGTAAATGGCAATGCCCACATTTAACCTGGGCTTCCCAGGGGGTGGTAGTGGTAAAGGATCCACCTACCAATTCAGGAGACACCAGAAACGTGAGTTTGATCCCTGGGTCAAGAAGATCCCATTGAGTAGGGAACAGCACTCCACTCCAGCATTCTTGCCTGAAGAATTCTATGGACAGAGGAGCCTGGTGGGTTACAGTCCATGGGTCGCAAAGAGTTGGACATGACTGAATACACACACACACGCCTATTAAACCCAGACACTCTGGCCTCCAAGGTTTATACTTATAACCATTCTGCTTCTCTACATCTCATTAGAGTCTGACTACATCTACAGAATTACTGAGTTAGTAATCCTGAGAGTTAGTTTGAATATCAGCTCTGCCTCCTACTAACTGTGCAATCATAAACACATCTCTTAACCTTACTGAGTCTTGGTTTTATTTTCAGCAAAATAGGAAAACAAATCACCCAGTCTTGTGGAGTTCTTGTGAGGGTTAATTGAGAAAAGCCTCACAAGGCATTTAGTACAATGCCTGGTACATAAGTAATCTAATACACATTTTTAATACTAGCATTATGATAACTGTATGTGTATTTTATTTTGCCTGTAATTGAAATTACAGGCAAAAATATTTTCCTTTTTTAGTATTTAAAAATGACAAAGTATATTCAAACTGTAGCATGATAAATTACTTTGTAGGAATTCCAGATCTGCTGTGACTTATTTCAAGAATTATCTCTATACGACCATCTTCACTCTGAATATGCCACTGAATATATTTTGGTATCCAAGAAAAGACCACTTATCCTCTCTAGAAACTGGTAATGGGGAGGAGTTAACTAGGTTCTCTTTTGTCTTATATTGACTCTGACCGCCCGAAAGCCTGTAATGTGGAGCACAGAAGATCAGGCTATTTGGGTGAGAGATTTCTCAGGCTAAGTGGCAATGGCCTTGGACAATTTGAATTCTATTTTTACTGCTTCTAAGAGTAGATCTCAATGTCCCCCATGCTGCCTCTTTCTCCTCTTCCCCACCAACTCTGACCAAGGTCATCTTGCTCTCTTTGGAGGCCTAAGCCTCCTGCCACTGGTTTAACGGCTGTTGCAAGCAGAGAGCAAGTTATGAATGTGAAGAGTCTGTCAGCCACTAAAAGCCTGTGAATTAGTGTTTCCTGCCCCCAGTCTGTCAGGCAGCACACTTTTATCGAGAAATAGCTTATCCTTGTGAAAGGGCTGACCTGCTGCTAATCTGCTCTGTTAATGCCAAGCCCAGCAACCCTCCCTTGTGACCCCCGGAGAGATGTCCTGTCTGTTCCAGGCAAGGTGCTCTTAAGATCCTGGGTCACATTCAGGCTTCTCTTAATTCAGGGGAGATTTTGAAAGGGAAGGTTATTCCCTAGTTCAAAACTTCTAAATTTTGTACCAAAGAATGTCTCTATCATGCTTGCACTCAGGAATCTCCTTTCCCACATTCCTTATTCTTTATCTCACATTCCATTATTCTTATTCTTTAGTCTCCTTTATCAGCTTTACTTTCGAGGCCTGTGAGTCTGTACTGACCCTGGAAATGCTGAAAAACACGTCTGCTCTTAGTGCTTTATGCCATTACGACCCCTCAATAGCAGATGCTCTGCAAGTCATTTGCACTCCAAACTACGGCTTTAATTTATGGTAGCATAGGATTTGTCTCTTGTTTAAAAAAAAAAAAAATCGGTAATCATCAAGTGCTTGCAAAGGGTACTATTTTGGGAGGAGAACATTGATTATTTGAAGGATGACTAGCTAATGCATCATTGTTTGCAGTCATGTAAAATCCTATAAAACTTTTTGTAATAGTTGATAGCTTTCCAAACATGACCCTTTCATTTTATCAATCTAATCTCACATAATTTTTTGTTTTTTAAGAAATGTTTGAATAAAGTTTTGCTTTCCTCATTTTCCAGATTTGTAAACTGAAGCTCAGAGAGGTAACATGACCTAGCTCATCAGTGATAGGTACAAGGATATGATCCCAGGACTTAGCAGTTAAGACTCTTTGCTTCCGCTGCAGGGTCCCGGGTTTGAGCCCTGGTCAGGGAACTAAGATCCCACATGCCGTGTGGTGTGGCAAAAAAAAAAAAAAAAAGCTTACAAAACAAGGACATTATCCCAAGCCTTCAGCTCCCAGTCTGGTGTTCTTTCTTTCTCCAGAATGGCACATTTGGCAAACTTTGCCAGAGCATGTGTTACCTTGTGCCCCTCGAGCTGACTATCTCTTAGGTAATTATTCCATAAAACAGTGAGTATTGCTTGTTAAAGAAGCAAGTATCTTAAGCTCTTTTTCTGTTTGGGGGGACCATTGGTGCTACTGGAGGCAGGATTCAACACTTAAGGATTTAACATTTCCTAAGGAAGATCTCAGGATATTTTCAACCAAATATGCACATCTTTATAGGTAGAAGAGGAAATAAGACCAGCCTGGAGAAGGCCTTGTGCTGGACAGGGTGCTGAATTAGTCTGTGGAGTTAAAGACCTCAAAAAGCAGAGTGAGCAGTCACCCACTCACAAGGCCTGAAGGGTGTGCCCTTAGTGTAATTAAGGGAGTGATAATATAAAGACAACCAACCCGATGCATTTAAGACGTGTGAAATTTCACCAGTGGTAAGCCACTCTTTGTCTTCAGTCAAACAATGATAAGCCCTTTTATATGAGGCGCAACACAGAATGTCAGGAGAGCACTAGAGAATCCAACTTGACATGGTCAAGCCTGATGGTGAATTTATATCTTCTGATATGTTTTTGTTGTTAATATTAATCGAATGCTTCTAGGGCTTCTGCCAGTCTTTGTTCTACATCAGAGTTGCCACATAGTCTGCCGTATCCACTTGTAAGAATTCAGCACTGGTTCTGAATCTTATTTCACAGGAGCTCACAGATTGCTATTTAAAAGGCAGGTCTGGGACTCTATTTCTAGAAATTCTTTTTCATTTTTACTCTGCATTTTTAACCCACGTGATTTTGATGCAGAGAGCTCATATTCCACATATCTAGAAATAATGTTTTACTATTAATGTAATGATCTTGAGTTATATAACATATTTGGGCAGAGGGAACAGAAGCTTGTTAAACTTATAAAACAATATTATTTACTTAGCACTTTACAAAATACTGTAATATACATTCTCTCATGTAATTCCATATCTATAGCATGAGTTTGATGGCATGAATATTTTTACCTTCATTTAGTTTTTCAAGTGATAGCTCAGAGAGACTAAATATTATGCTCAAGGTCACCCAACTTGTTAACTATTACAGATAAGACAAGAATGTGGGAGTTCTTTCTCTAAGGCCAGTGCTGGGTATATGTTGATGTTGGCTGTGTATTTAGAGTTACCTAGTGAGCTTTCGGAGAAGGCAATGGCAACCCACTCCAGCACTCTTGCCTGGAAAATCCCATGGACAGAGGAGCCTGGTAGGCTGCAGTCCATGGGGTCACGAAGAGTCGGACACGACTGAGCGACTTCACTTTCACTTTTCACTTTCATGCATTGGAGAAGGAACTGGCAACCCACTCCAGTGTTCTTGCCTGGAGAATCCCAGGGACAGAGGAGCCTAATGGGCTGTCGTCTATGGGGTCGCACAGAGTCGGACACGACTGAAGCGACTTAGCAGCAGCAGCAGCAGTGAACTTTTAAAACATGCTCATGTACAGGTTTAAATCAGACTAATTGGACATGGGTGTGCTTTACTCACACTTTGGTGTCTTTTAAAAATCTTCCTCTATATGATTTTAAAACCAGAAGTGAGAATCACTAGAGTTTAGCAGATAATGCATCCTTGTAGATCCATGTACCTAATACTCAAGAGTAGGGATCTTCTCCATGAACCCAAATCCATTGTTTTTTGCAGAGGTCAAAGGCAGGACTGTTGGGTTAAAGGATTGCACATCCTCAATTTGGTCTATGTTGCCAAACTGTCCTCCAGAAATGCTCCCACAACCTATTCTCCCACCAACAAGTGCTATCATTTTAAACACTTCTGCTCCATCGTGCATCACAGGAAGGATACCCAATGGGTTAGAGGATAAATGTATGTTAAAATCAATGTCTTTCCTCTCAATCTGCCCCTTTAAAAACAACTCAGAGAGGTTCCACAGGAAGTTATATCTTTCAGGTTCAACTAGTGACCATTCAGAATCTAGAGAGTAAGAAATACTAAAACTCCAGGATTTGGGACCTTGTGCTTTTTAAAAAACGATTTCCACTGCTCTGAACCATATTTAACTAAGATTGTGTGTAGAGGTATGAAAGAGTGTAGTGATAGGAGATTGGGTACATTGCATTTTTTCATGAAAATTAAATTCAGTTATTATGTACATAAGATACTGGCCTGAATCTGAATAGAAAGGAGAAGCAATCTACCAGATAGTGGTTTGATCTTAGACAATGTACTTAAGCTTGAAAACAGTTTGTGTATGAAAGCAACAATGGTTTTCAGCAAGATCTTAGTATGAAAGGACTTCCCTGGTGACTCAGACAGTAAAGGGTCTGCCTACAATGCAGGAGACCCCGGGTTCAATCGCTGGGTTGGGAAGATCTCCTGGAGAAGTAAATGGCAACCCACTCCAGTATTATTGCCTGGAAAAATCCTATGGACAGAGGAACCTGGTAGGCTACAGTCCATGGGGTCGCAAAGAGTCGGACATGACTGAGCGACTTCACTTTAGTATGAAAATCTTCCATGGCAAAGCTCTCTACTCTCATAGTCTTCAGGCATTGTGGTATGGTGGTAGAGAATTAACTTCTACAGTAGAATGATCTGAGTTCATGTGCCTGCTTCTAAGCCTCTTTTCTATTAGATCTTGAGTCATTTTCTTAAATTCTCTAGGCCTTTTTTTTTCCCCCATCACAAAAACAAACGAATGTTAATATACACCTCAAAAAGTTTGTTTCTAAGCTTTGTTTGAGACATGCAAAACCCTTGAAGGGTATTGAGTAAATACTGAAGCTGTCAATAAACGAGAGGTATTATAATCTACACAGTAAGTAAAGTGTATAAAAGGGCATTGCACTTGAATTAAAGGGTTGAATTAAAGTCAGAGTTTTATCACTTACCAGATGTGTGTAAGTGATAAATGACTTCAGCAAGTCATTCTCTTGAGGACCAAACAGAGTCTAAAAAACTCTGAATCCTTATTTTTCCTCTTCTTTAAATTGGCATTAGTAGAGTTTTCTTTTATTTATTTATTTAATTGGAGGCTAATTACTTTACAATATTGTATTGGTTCTGCCACACATCAACATGAATCCACCACGGCCATACATGTGTTCTCCATCCTGAACCCCCCTCCCACCTCCCTCCCCGTACCATCCCTCTGTATCGGCATCAAGATATATACAGGAAGTTGAGAACTGAAATATATATAAAATATGCAAAAGTCTGTTAACCCTATAAATCTCCAACAGACTGTGAAAAATTTAGAATCACATTTCCAATATTACTACTGATGGTTCCTTCCAACTGTACAGTTTCAGGATTCCCTGGTTCTAAGAGGCCATCTTCCCTGGTGGCTCAGATGGGGAAGAATCTACCTGCAATGTGGGAGACCTGGGTTTGGTCCCTGGGTTGGGAAGATCCCCTGGAGGAGGGCATGGCAACCCACTCTAGTACTCTTGCCTGGAGAATCCTCGTGGACAGAGGAGCCTGGCGAGCTATAGTCCATGGGGTCGCAAAGAGTCAGACACAACTGAAGGACTAAGCCCAAGCAAAGACGCCATGAGAAGATGGACGGTCTAGCCTCGCCTGTGCTTGTGTACTCTGGGGCACACTTGTGCACCAGGGAGATAAAGGTGGCAGAATGTTATGGTTAGGAGAGCGGCTGAGTCTGGGATTCTGTCACTAGTAATCATCTGAATTTTCTGTTTGTATCATCTAGAAAAAGAAAGTAATCATGGTAAGGGAATTAACATTGCCATATAAAGTATCCTGATCACAAGCATACAGCAAGCCTTAACTTATTTATTGAGCATTTATTGAGCATAAACTATGTGCCAGACAAAAGGTGAGGCACTTGTGATTCTCTCATTTAATTACTCATAATTCAGTCAGGCACATTATATTTCTATCAGTCCCGTTTTTCAGATGAGAATACTTAAGCTAATAAAAGGTAAACAATTTGTGTGAGATTATAAAGTTAGTGGGTAGAAATAGATAAAATTAATACTAGGGTCAGCTTGACACATAAGTTAGGGATTTTGCCCATTGTATCTCTAAATAATGTATAGAAGTATAAAGCCTCCTTCAACCATCACCAGAACAGAAAAACCTATTTCAGAATATCCTTACCTTTCCCATGCTATAGCTAGTACAATCCACATATGTGTTTATGAATGTATGTGTGTATATATACACAGACACACATATCTGACAAGCGTATGCATAGGTGATTTCAGGCAATAAGCAGCAATGTCCTGTGAATCCAGGATTGAAATATGTTATATAGAACCTGGAAATGGGTTATTCACAGGAGCTGTAAGACCATGAAAGGAATGTGACATGGTTTATGAAATTGCTTTAGATAATGAGGAAGAGGAGGAGGATGATGATGACAATAAAATTTTCAATTAAGAAGATTCTCTACTGAGTCCCAAACTCAGGACCTTGCTCAGAATAGATACCCCACAAATATTTACTAGATCATATATTCTGAAGCATACTTAAGGCCACTAAGCTTAAAGGCAGAGGAACTACTAAATTCATCCCTTGAAAGGATTTATGATTTCTAGAATGTTTATCCCATTTGTTCTTACTCCTAGTGATCACTGTATGTCCATGGAATAAAGGTTACTTAGTTATGGGGGAGGAAGGTGGATGGGAGTCGCACACTCATAAAATAGGCTTGGCTGTTAGAGATAAAGTAAATTTGAATTAAAAAAGAAATCAATCCCAGAAACTTTGAAAGTTTTTCGGTGGTTTTTCAGGTGCAGAAAACAAAATAAATTAGCTAAAATACCCCAAGGTATATGATTATGTAATTATCTCTCACAGTTCTGGAAGCATTGCCTTCCTCAATTCCTCTTCTTGCAGGGCACTAAAATACCCTTGAGTAACAGCTTTTCGGATTGTAGAATGTTACAGCTGGATGCGGATTTAGAGTTAAGCTAACTTGCCCACCCATGCATCAGATGGAAAAAAAGAAAGAAAAGAAAAGAATAAATATGTTTCTTGGGGCTTTTTCCAGCAGGCAATAGAAAAATATGAGCTGTTCAATATCTACCACCGTTTCAATATCATATTTGATAAAAGGAGCCATTTTTGGCAGGAGCTGACCCAAGAAAGTAAGCAAAAGACAAATTTATTTTTCCTCCACGGCCCATTCAAGCACAAAACATGGACATATTTTTTCCCCCTACTTCTTGTATGGAATTTAGGGTAGGTACCATAATTTTTTCCTCCATTTTTTAAAGAAAATAAAGTAGTCTTTTGGTAATTTGTAAAAGCAGTCTTGTTTCTGTGATTAAAATCTATAGCCCAGGGAAATTATCCAAAAACTGCCAACTTTTAGCTAATTTAGAGATCCTCCACTGCAGATTGATACAGTTTTTATCCCAGACACCTACAGTGGGCAAGGGGACTGCGGTCAAATGATTCTCTTTTTCCTTATTCCATCTCTGTTCCCCTTGAGGGCTTTGGTTTTTGACTCTTCTAAGGTGGGCCTTGGGGAAGTCAAGAAAAGTGAAACGATAGCATTCGATGCTCGGGACCATTGTAATCTGTACCTGGCTGATACTGAAGGCTGTCTTTTTTTTTTTTTTCTTTTCATGAGGAGTTTCAGGACCTCTAATTGGAACCTCCTACAATTGACTCATTTGAAGACTGGGAGGGTAGGTACACTTACATATTAAAATTTTCTTCAATAAATTCATTATCCAGGTAAAATTTTCTTCAATAAATTCGTTCTCCAGGTCTTTTTTCATCTAGGTCCTTGTAGAAGCTGGAGTTGGCAACACTAGCTGGAAAAATTAGGTGTTCAATCCTATAATATTCCCTTTAAATGGCTTACTAAAAGTCTTTGAAATGTGGAGATTCTGAGCACCTATCAAAATTTTTCTGATCTCTGGCATCTCAGACAGGACTGAGATAAAGAACATAAAATTTTAACAACTCCTACTAACAGTGATTGTGTTGTGAGCATTTTGAAAACCTATTTTGTCAATCACAAGGCTTGTAAATCGATTTTAAGGAGGATGTTTAGGTCATTGCTCTACTTTCCAACTAAATAGTTATAAACTCAGTGCTTTTTAACTTATTAGAGTGCAAGCATCTCTCTTGAGAAGGTGACAAAAACTATACTGATCTATATGTACCCTGGGGAAGCAAACACAAATGCTGATTTTCCAGAATATTTGGGGAGTGGGCTATATGATACAATGAGTTTTTGAGGTCCACCCATAGACCCTATGCACAGACTTTGGATGAAAAAAAAAATACATATATCTCTGACTTAACTGTTTTTCTTTTCTCTCAGCCTCCTCTCTCCCTTCCATATCTTCCCCTCTTAGCTTCCTTCTCTATTTGCTTCTTCCATACTTCCTTCCTTTCTTAATAATTAAGTCTAAGATCCACTAGTTGGGGGCCATGAAGGAAGACATACATGAGATAGCAGTGGTGGCTGAGCGGAGGAACAGAGCCCAAATTAGGAAGCTGGCCCAGTGGGCTTGGCATTGATCTCGTAGATACATTCGTTGAGCATAATGGGAGCCAAGTTTTTCAGCAATGGAAAAGGGAGCTACCAATACAAAAAGAGGGAAAACTGTAATAAATCCTGTGCTATTGAACTGGGATTAGTGGAATCAATATAAATTCATTATATTAGTTGTCTAGTGTTGCTATAACAAATTATCACAGTGTTAGTGGCTTAAAACAGTGCAGATATATAACCTTATAGTTTTGTAAGTCAGAAGTTCAACATGGGTGTCAGTGGGTGAAATTAAGGCATCAGAAGGGCTAGATTCCTTTCTGGAGACTTTAATGGAGAACTTTTCCCCTGTCTTTTCCAATTGCTAGAGACCACATACCTTGGCTCATGGCCCCTTTCCTCTATCTTCAAAGCCAGTATCTGTGGGTCAAGTCTTTACACTGCATGACTGACTTCTATACTCACATCTCCTATGTGTCCCTTCTTCTGCTTCCCTATTTCATTTTTAAGGACCCTTGTCAGTTCATTGGGTTCACCCAGATAATCCAGGATAACTTCACAGTCTTACAGTCAGCAATTAGCCATCTTAATTCCATCTGTAACTATAATTCCCTTTTGCCATGCAACCCTAACACATTCATAATTTCCAGGGATTTGGATGTCTTTGGTGGTGGTGGTGTGCATTTTCTCTTTACCATATTCATGATGTTCAATTTACAGAGAAATAAACACAGATAGAGGTAGCTGTAGATGTGACTGCATCCATATACTCCCTACCTCTGTTCATTGAGAGGGTTTGGGCAGAGCAACACCCAATGCCTCCTAGGATTGTAGTCCCTGGAAAGTACACTTAGAATATTTAGTAGGGAGTGCTTTGGAAATTATACCTGTGGAAGGAAGAGAAAAGAAGCAGGATTGGGCAAAGGGACAAATTAAGCTAGTATGCAGACCCCCTGGTGGTCTCAACTGACCCCACAGGGACTGGGATAGCAATTCAGAATATTCCTAATTTGGTGCAAGAAGCCTAAGCCTTTAATAACAAGTCGTTCTTTGCAGGGATACTTTTAATAGCTAACATGACCTTGGGCAAGATAGCTTACTTCAACTGAGGTGATGGCTAAAAGGGTTTGACAGACAAGGGCTATTTAGGAACAGCACTCCCAGAGCAGCTGGGATCAGTGCAGTACATCACATCAGCCAGCACAGTGAGCCCATCTTGTATTCATATCTTAGTTTCAAAACACCACCCTCCACTAAGACAAACATGGGATCTTTGAGAAAATGGCTCATGCCAAAGCTCTGGGGGAGAAGTATAAAATGAGCCTAGAACATCCTATTGCGCCAGCAGTAAAGTAGAGCTCAGAGAACCATGGAAACATGCTAGAAAATAAAAAAGGAGATTCCATGATCAATGAGATCCTTCCTACTGGTCAAATCTAAGAATATTTAAATAAATAAAAATGATAACAGGTTATAATACTTTACATAAAATATAAATCTGTGAGCTCATACTGGTATAACTTGAAGGAATAAACAAATGGGAAGAAGAGAAAGCATCTCATTACAATAAAATGTCAAGCAACACACTTCAAACAATGATGGAGTTTTTAAAAACACTTTTTTAGCAATCAAAGTAATAGTTAAATCAGGCAAATACAAAATATATCAATACTAAAACTAGCGGATGAAAGTCTGAAGGTGAATGGAATGTTTATATACATATTAAAATATCTCCCCATAAAACACTTCTTCATCTCAAAGAGAAAAAGAATAGCTCTGCAAAAGAGAAATTTGGTGAAAATCATATTGATCAGGTGATTAACATCAGCAGTAATGGTTCAAACTGAAATTGTGGGCCAGTCAATAGAATGCAGTAAAAAGCACATTACTCTGTCATATTTCTGTACCCCACCTCACAAAAGGCTTAACTCAAGTGTAATTATGAGAAAAGATCAGACAAATCCAAATTGAAGGACACTGTATAAAACAATTGGCTTTAATCTTTAAAAGTATCAAGATTGTGAAAGTCAAGGAAAGACTGATAACTGTTCCAGATTGAGGGAGACTAAAGGAATGTGTGGACTAAATGATCTTAGATTGAATCCTTTTGCTAAAAACAGTATCATTGGGACAACTGATGGACATTGAATGTGTTCACTGGATTAGGTAGCAGGGAGTAGATAGTATCAGTACTAATTACCTAACTTGTCTGGCCTGGCCAAACCATGACTACACAGGATAAAATCATCGTTGTAGGAAAACATGCTGAAGTATTTAGGGGACAACATGCCTATAACTTATTCTCAAATGATTCAGTGGGGGAAAAAAAGGCTGTTTGTTTCACAGTTTTTGAAAGTATTTCAGAATAAAAAGTCAAAAAGAAAACGTTGTCTTAAATTATTTATTTCTAGATAGATAAAACTCAGTTTTTTCTGATACCCTTTTGAAGAGGTCATTACAAATGTTAACATTTCTGAATGAGGAGTGAGGAAACCAAATGGAAAATTCCAGTAAATGTATCCAAAGTCAAAGAGTAGTACTTGTCAGACCTGGAATTATAGCCCTAGTTACCAGTACTTTGAGAATGACTTCTCTTCAGACACAACCATGTTAAAAATAGTACATAAAAAGAAAAGGAAAAGAAGAAAAAGTGAGAATAAACTATTCACTTACTTGTTTAACCTGATATTAAAAACGACTAATTTGTTTTATGGTAGCTTTTCAGGTATATTCAAATACAATGATAAAGAGAAGTACACTGATGAAATGTGAAAGTATTTAGTAACAGTGTTTGATTCATGGGTCACCCTCATCCCCCAATGCTATAGATGGAAGGGTAATTACAGCCCATTACCAAATTACTTGCAGTTATCCCTTGATCTTGTAGTTAATACAGTGAGCCTTCATTTGCATAAATGCTATTAGCATATTTCACACCACATTCTGATCTTTTTTAGGAGTGACTGTTGCCTAGTTAAAGTCTATCAACTTGGACTGTTTTTTTCCTTCCTTCCAGCTATTCCTGGGCAAAGTTTAGCTTTCAGACCTGGTAGCAGATTCAGGATGAGGAAAGTGCTATAGCAACTTTACACTCTTATAGGAATACGAGCTGCTAAACTATGAGTTTTTTGAGGCTAGAAAGTTACTTCTGTTTATCTCTATATTCACAGAACCCAGTGTAGCACTTGGCAGAATTTGATACATGAGCCATCTTCACCTGAGAATCTCACTGACGTCTCAAATTATATGGATTTCTTTGGAAGGAATGATGCTAAAGCTGAAACTCCAGTACTCTGGCCACCTCATGCGAAGAGTTGACTCATTGGAAAAGACTCTGATGCTGGGAGGGATTGGGGGCAAGAGGAGAAGGGGACGACAGAGGATGAGATGGCTGGATGGCATCACTGACTCGATGGACGTGAGTCTCAGTGAACTCCTGGAGTTGGTGATGGACAGGGAGGCCTGGCGTGCTGCGATTCATGGGGTCACAAAGAGTCGGCCATGACTGAGCAACTGATCTGATCTGAATATTAACAAATTTCTTTCATGACTCCACAACCTTCTCTTCTTTGTAACAGCACCACCATCCACTCACATATTCAAGCCCAAATTCTGGAAATCATCCTCAAAGTATCTTTCTCTTTCTCTCTTACCCCACCCATGGTCATATTCTATCAATCCAGACTTCTGGATGCCTCTCAAATCCATCTATATCCCCATATACCAGCTTAGTCTGTGCTACCATCATTTTACACATGAACAACTTCAATAATACTACAAGCAGTTCCCCTTACAATGTTTCCTTCAATCCCTTCTTCATAAAAGAGCTATCCTTTTGTAACACATATCTGCTCTAGTTGATCCATAGCTTAAAGGCCCCTCAATTTCTTTCCAATATCCTTCAGAAAAAAAACATGAATGTTTAACTGAGCCCTATGTAATACGGTCCCAGTCTATTCCTCCAACTTGTACTTCTCACTTCCTTGTTCTAAGCATGTTGGCCACACTTTGTTACTATGTTGAGGTCCTCTTGTACAGGGTTGTGTTTCCTGAGATGTTCTTATATCCATGCTTCCTATATGCTAATTCACTAACTTGAGTCCACTCATCCATCAAATCTCAGATTATCAATTACTTATCTTTTCCTAGCTAACTTAGGTCAGTCCTTTTTTTTTTTTTTTTCTTATTGCAAGCTTTATTCACAAAAAAGACTGTGACTATTCTTGTTGGATTTTCCAACGGCTTCCATGTTGCCAAATGCAAAGGTAAGTTCTCGGTCTTTGTCTTGCTCTGTTACCAGGATGCGGCTGGTTACCCTCTCTTCATGTTATATTTTCTCCCTTAACAGGGTATAAGATTCTGAAGCACAGCTTCCTCTTTATTTTCCACCTGTCTCACTGGCCATTTTTTTAGTATCCTCTTTGTTCTAATCAATAAATTTTGGAATTTCTTCGGACTCAGTGCTAAGACTTTGTCTTTGTTTTAAAAGCTTTCTGTATGCCATAGACTTCCACGTGTTTATATCTAAACTCAGTATTCCCCATGAACTCTGTCTCACATATTCACATGCCTCATCAATCTACTCTTAGGAATCTGACGTGCTTAGTCACTCAGCTATGTTCGGCTCTGTGACCCTTTGGATTATAACCCACCAGACTCCTCTGTCCATGGGATTTTTCAGATAAGAATACTGGAGTGGGTTGCCATTTCCTCCTCCATGGGATCCTCCAGAGATCAAACCCATGTTTCCTGCATCTCCTGCATTGCAGGAGGATTCTTAACTGCTGAGCCATTGGGGAAACCCTCAGGTATCCGACAGACATCTTGAAATGAGCATGACCAAATCAAACTCTTGATTGTCATTCCCAAATTTGTTCTTCCATATTTGTATTCAGTAATTTCGTCAAATTATTCATTCTTCCAATTGGTTAAGCCCTAAATCTTAAAGTCATATTTGAATTTTTTTTCTTCTTCATATATCTACCCCATACTTGATTCATCACCAAATTCTCTCAGTTCTACGTTCAAATAATCTAGAATCCAACTATTTCTCTCAATTTGAACACCACTCGAAAGCCTCCTAATTGATCTCTGATTTGACTTTGACAAGGAAAGGCTGACAATCTGGACACTAATAAAGCTAAGAACTTTTCTTTTTTTTTTTTGTCAGAAGACACTTTAAGTCAGTTCAGTTCAGTTCAGTTCACTCACTCAGTTGTGTCCGACTCTTTGCAACCCCATGAATCGCAGCACGCCAGGCCTCCCTGTCCATCACCAACTCCCGGAGTTCACTCAGACTCATGTCCATCGAGTCAGTGATATTTTAAAGCAAATGAAAAGATTAGAAAAACTGAGAGAAGATGCCTATAATATACAAAGCTATAAAAGGATTCAAACCAAGAATATGAAAACAACTTCTATAAATTATTAAGAAGAAGATAAGCTCAACAGAGAAAAAAGTCAAGAAATACAACCAGGAATTTTTCAGAAGAGGAAATAAATATGGCCAATAAATACATGCAGAGGTTCAAGGTCATTTCCAGGCCGAGTCTGGTCAGAGCTCTTTTATTGACACAGTAACTGAAAATATTCCAACGTTTGTTGCTCGCATTTCTGAGTCTTTAAGTGATAATGATGAGCAGAGCCCGGCCCACCCCAGCATTGGCACCAGCCTAAGATGGACTTGTAGAATAAGCAAGACTTCGTATAACCAATCTCTTTTTATTTAAATCACCAAGAATTTGTGGTTGCTGTTAATGCAGAACAATTCAGGGTATGTCTGACGATAGTAGAAAGAAATACAATTAAAAGGAAGCAGAACTGATAGAAAGTGGCGAATTCTAAGGGCAGACACAGTGTCTGGCACAATGTTAGGCAGTATAGGTACTAAAAGTATGCATCTGTGGTTATGGAATACCTCTATCAATTTGATCAGAGACTTAAAGGAAATAAAGAAGATCATGGAGATGTCAATAAGTAAAGTATTCCAGGAAAAGGAAGGGTAAGCGGAAAAAACCCTGAAGACAGAACAAGCTCAGCCCACTTGAGGAAGAGCAAGGATGAAATAGTATGAGTGATGGTTGGAAGAGCCCGAGTTAAAGTCAAACAGGTAGACTGTGACAGAGTCACAGAACACCTAAATGGGCCACGTTAAGGGTTTTGAATTCTGTTGCTAATGAGTTGAGAATACATTAAAGAATTTTAGCCTATTATGATCTGCTGCTACTGCTGCTGCTAAGTCACTTCAGTCGTGTCCGACTCTGTGCGACCCCGTAGACAGCAGCCCACCAGACTCCGCCATCTCTGGGATCCTCCAGGCAAGAACACCAGAG
>NW_011494838.1:5679122-5810058 GCF_000754665.1 Bison bison bison | reverse complement strand
TTGCCATTTCCTTCTCCAGTGCATGAAAATGAAAAGTGAAAGTGAAGTCGCTCAGTTGTGTCTGACTCTGAGTTTTTTTTTTTTTTTTTTTTAAGTATTACTAAAGCTCTTGTGTTGAAATTAGACCCTGGGAGGTACAATCATGGAGACCAGTTTGGAGGCTACTGAGTAGCAATGATCAAATTGGGGAGAAATAGTTGGAGTCCGCACTTCTTTAATAAATCTTTTCCTATCTTAAATTTTAATGCATATGGGGTGACAAAGATGCCCAATTTTATCCTTTTCTATATGAATAATCATTTTATTCTGCTTAATTGGAAATAGTCTCTCTTTTCTCCATTATCTGACACACTATTCAGTTGCTAAAGTTAATTATATTCATATGCTCATAAGTCTTATCAAGAAAATACAAGAGATATTTTGGGGGCAGTGAAAACTTATCCTCTAGTAAAATTGGCCCAGGGAAAGCCATGAACTCTGATCAATCATATCAACATTTTTTTTTTCTCTTTGGAGAGGGTGCTGATTATCAGAAGATTGAAGGCAATAAACATGAGAAGAGGGGCAGTGAGGTACCCTCTTCATAGCAGTAGCAGTTCCGAAACAGCAACGCTAGTGTGTCTATACACACTTCATTCCCAATATCTTCTTTTTGTTAAGATGAGACCATCTTATCTAACACTTTGTATTGGTAATGAGCCCAAGTCATTGCCAAGAAGGAAGAAAAAAAGAACATGTGTGATGGAGATAGGAAAGAAAAAACGATAATATAGAAGAAGTCTTGACCATTTATGGGATTATTCAAGATGACTTTTTTTCTTATTTGATTTCCAGATTGCATGGGACTTTTAAAGATCTTTCCCACGATACAAGGGCTTCCCTGGTGGCTCAGACAGTAAAGAATCCACCTGCGATACAGGATTTCGATCCCTGGGTCAGGAAGATCCTTCGGAGAAGGAAATGGCTACCCATTCCAGTATTCTTGCCTGGAGAATTCCATAGACAGAGGAGACTGGCGGGTTACAGTCCATGGGGTTGCAAAGAGTTGGACACAATTAAGCAACTAAAATTTTTACTTCACTTTCCCATGATATGAATTTTTATTGCTCACATGATTCTCTTCCTGATTCAAATATATTACCCTGGTTTTCCCATTCTTTTTAGTGCAGCCTGATAAATTAATTCATGCTCATATGTTAGTAACTATAGTTGCCAAACCTCTAAGTGAATAATGGACAGGCTTCGGACTAGGAGTCGGAAGACCTGAGTTTATGTTCTAACTTAAGACCAAAGTTGGTACCATGGTATTCAAATCATCAGATCTCTGTGAGCCTTAGTTTTCTAATTCCTAAAATGGGAATACTATTCTTAGCTATTTCTGTAAACACCAAGTGAAATAACAACTGATGTTCAATGGCTTTACACTTCGCAGTAAGTCTTTCAGAAGTTCTAAACCCCAGCTACAAATAAAAAACATACAGGAAGCCTTGAAAATACACAATTCTGGGCTTCACCCCAGATATTCTCTACAGATGGTATGTAGGAATCTGTATTTTTATAGAAAATCTCCCAGGTAAGTGAGCTGTGTCTGGCCTGTAAAATTTGTTGTTTTTTAAAAAAGAGTTTTTAAAAGTGTACTATAAAGCCTTGAGAAATGAGAGCATTTGAGGGGAACAGCATGAAAGTTTGTTTCTTACCCAGCTGGTATCCTTATAAGAGATGCTTGAGTTTGGGATGGCTTGTTTCATATTTCAGAAGAGGTGACACTCCAAGGCCTGCTGCCATTTCATGGAATAATTCTGGAGGTCCTGGAGGCTGATCTTGAGACCAAGACCGAAAGCATCGGCTTGTCTTGAGTGTAGGGCAGAGCCTCAGAATTGATGTTGTCTTTTATAGTGTTCTCAGCTTTGAGACAAGCTGTAAGACTTTTAATGGACTTAAAAGCTTGGCTCTGATAAAGTACCACTTAACACAAATTAACAGGACAGATGAATGATCTCAGAGTAACAGCCTCATCTCTTGGCTTTTGATAGACTCAGAGGTTGAGAAACATGAACAAAGAACATCAAGGGGGAGAGGTCAGCTGAGATAAGACTCTAATCCAGCCATTCCTCTTCCAGCTTGTCTCGCTGATAAGAGTTCACAGTCATTCACTCAACAAACACTCATTGTGCCTCTAATTTAATCAAGTTCAGTTCAGTTCAGTCACTCAGTCGTGTCCGACTCTTTGTGACCCCCATGGACTGCAGCACACCAGGCTTCCCTGTCCATCACCAGCTCCGGAAGCCTGCTCAAATTCATGTCCATGGAGTGGGTGATGCCATCCAACCATCTCATCCTCTGTCATCCCCTTCTTCTGCCCTCAATCTTTCCCAGCATCAGGGTCTTTTCAAATGAGTCAGCTCGTCGCATCAGGTGGCCAAAGTATTGGAGCTTCAGCTTCAGCATCAGTGCTTCCAATGAATATTCAGGACTGATTTCCTTTAGGACGGACCAGTTTGATCTCCTTGAAGTTCAAGGGACTCTCAAGAGTCTTCTCCAACACCACAGTTCAAAAGCATCAATTCTTTGGCACTCAGCTTTCTTTATAGTCCAACTGTCACATCCATACATGACCACTGGAAGAACCATAGCTTTGACTAGATGGGCTTTTGTCAGCAAAGTAGTGTCTCTGCTTTTTGATATGCTGTCTAGGTTGGTCATTGTTTTTCTTCCAAGAAGCAAGTGTCTTTGAATTTCACGGCTGCAGTCACCATCTGAAGTGATTTTGGAGCCCCCAAAATAAAGTCTGTGCTGTTTTTGTTGTTTCCCCATCTATTTGCCATGAAGTGATGGGACAGGATGCCATGATCTTAGTTTTTTGAATGTTGAGTTTTAAGCCAGCCTTCTCACTCTCATCAAGAGGCTCTTTAGTTCCTCTTTGCTTTCTGCCAAAAGGGCAGTGTTATCTGAGGATATTGATATTTGTCCCAGCAGTCTTGATTCCAGTTTGTGCTTCATTCAGCTGGCATTTTGCAAATCTAATCAAGGAAAGCTTTTATTCAGGAGGGCTTATTCTTTGTCTTCAAATTACTTATAAGTTAGTCAGGGAGGGGAGGCTTGTACATATAAGCTTTTAACTAACCTTAAGAAGTGATTCTTTGGGATTCCCTTGTGCTCAGACTGTAAAACATCTGCCTGCAATGTGGGAGACCCAGGTTTAATCCCTGGGTCAGGAAGATCCCTGGAGAAAGAGATGGCAACCCTCTTGCCTGGATTTTCTTCCAGGCAAGAAAATCCCACAGACAGAGGAACCTGGTAGGCTACAGTCCATGGGGTCACAAAGAGTCGGACACAACTGAGCAACTTCACTTCTTCTTCTAAGAAGTGATAAGTAGGGGCTTCCCTAGTGGTCCAGTGGTCAACAGTCCATGCTGTCCATGCTTCCTTTGCAGGAGATGTGGGTTCAATCCCTGTAAGGGAATTAAGATCCCACATGCCATGAAGCAAGGTCAAAAAAAAAAAAAGGATTGATAAGTATTTTGAAACATCTCTGTTAAGGAGAAGGTCACACCAGTTTGGATGGATGAAATCAGGGAAGTTTAGCCATAAAGTAGGAATTTGAGCTCTTTGAAATTTTATAATACTCCCAAATCTATCTCAAGCAAAAAGCAAGAATTTTAAAATGTAGATTATAGAAATATGCTCCCCAAGGCAGAGAGAAAAGAAAAATTATTGTAGCTTCTTTTGGTTAAGAAGTGATGGTGCTGGTGTTGGGGGTGCAGTAATTTAAAGAAGATTCAGGAAATTTTATGGAACAAAGTAATGGAATTTAGTCTGGACTCAGGAATAGGAGAAAGATAAAAGCAAAAGAAATTTACTTATTTTTGGTAGAGCGGAGAAGGGGAAGAAAATTAGAGATGGCAAAGATATGTTGATATCACTATAATTTCTCATAGGATAGAGCACATGTTTTTTTGGGGAAAAAAGTCTTTTATTTGGAAATATATGAAATAAGCACTTTTACTATGCCTTTGCTTATCTTCCTGATACACAAGTCTTTGTTTGGAAAACCAGGAAATACATGATTGTAACAAATATGTCCCTTGGGAGAAAATCTTCCGCTACTTCCCTCACTATCATGGAATTGGTAGACTACACAGGAACAATTTTTCTCTCTTTAACAGTCTTAAAATAACTATCTCTAAAGGGCCCATGATAGGCATCTGAGTCCATCAGAAGAGTTGGCACCAGCAGTGGTGGCCTGGTCATTGAAGTGGGAGGAGTGTTTCTGCAGCCCAGTGATGAGGCTGAGGAGGGTGGAGACCATGTTTGATTGTGGTGCTGGTGTTAAGGAGGTCGATTATCTTCAGAGCTGCATGGGCAGAAAGGGAAACCGAAAATGATAACTGAAGTTAGGTAGAATGAGGGAGGCCAGTGGGTGATCTAAGAGTTGGCCCACTTTGGATGGACCTTATAGAGGTTACCTAGTTGGTCGCTAAAAGTCGGACACGACTGAGCGACTTCACTTTCACTTTTCCTTTCATGCATTGGAGAAGGAAATGGCAACCCACTCCAGTGTTCTTGCCTGGAGAATCCCAGGGACGGGGGAGCCTGGTGGGCTGCCGTCTATGGGTCGCACAGAGTCAGACATGAGTGAAGCGACTTAGCAGCAGCAGCAGTAGCAGCAGCAGTCCAACCCCAGAGGTTATGAGACCTTTCAGTACCAGAGGTTAAATTATAAACTTGAAGTCACAGAGACAGTTAACTGCATCTCCTAAACCAGGATCCAGGGCTATAGTCTGTCAGTTGAGCATCTTTCTGTACTGGGTTCTACAGAAGAATAAGTTGGAGAGAAATAGAGCCTTTTTCTGGAGACTTAAACTGATGGGGCTAGCTACCTGGGCCTGTAACCAGGCAGGTGCCCAGCATCCCACCTGAGAAGGTCCCCACACTCAGTTTAATGGTCCATTGCTGCTGCCTCAAATTTCTTAATAATTTTGAAACAAGGCATCTCACATTTTAATTATATTTTGTATCCTACAAATTACGTAGCTTGACCTGTTTGAACTACCAATTTGACTTGATGGAACACAGAATGTTGAGCTCAAACAAGTCCGCCCCAGGACACAGCCAGCCATGGATGTGTGTCCTTGGCCCTGCAGGTTAGGGAAGTGGAGAGGCAGCAAGGCTGAGGTTCAATCATAACTTAGAAAAGACTTGTCTAATCTTCTTTTTCCATTCGTCATTGATGAATAAGATGCAGCCATTAAAAAGTTAAATACTGCCATTTGCCATTTGTAGGAACATGGGTGGACCCAGAGGTTATCATACTAAGCGAAGTGAGTCAGACAGAAAAAGACAAAAGTTACATGATATCACTTACATGTGGAATCTTAAAAAATACAAACAAATTTATTTATAAAGCAGAAACAGACTCAAAGATACAGAAAGCAAACTTATGGTTATCAAAGGACAGAGGAAGGGGAGAAAGATAAATTAGGAGTGTGGGATTAACAGATACATACTACTATATATAAAATAGATAAGCAACTAAATGTTAGAGAAATGCAAATCAAAACTACATGAGATTTCACATCGGTCAAAATGACCATCAGCACAAAGTCTGCAAACAATAAATGCTGGAGAGGGTGTAGAAATAAGAGAACCCTTCTATAGTGTTGGTGTGAATGTAAATTGGTACAGTCACTACGGAAAACAGTATTAAAGTTCCTTTACAAATAGAGCTAAGTGATTTTGAACAAAGCAATTTAATCTTCTCAACCTGAGTTTGTTTTTATTTGTTTGTTTTTGTTGGTTTATAAAAGAAAAAAACTAAGAAAAAACTCTGGTTGCAATGAGAATAAAAAGAAGGCAATAATACTGTAAGCTACAGCATTTGACATAATATTGTAATTGAAGGAAGCTGATTGCTAATATCTCTGTGGCATTATGAAGCTTGGCAGATAATATACACATTAAGGGTAGAGGCTTTGGTGTAAAAGAAACACAAGTTTAAATCCAGTCTCTGTCATCTAATAGCTGTGACCTTGGGCTAGTAACCCAAGGAGTCAGAGTTTCTTTTTTTTGATTAATCTATAAAATGGGAACACAACCTACTACCCATCAAGGTTATTTTAGGAATTTAAAATGAGAAAATTTATGTAAAGTGCTTGGCGTGGCCGTAACTCATAATAAGAACGTATTAAATTTTAGTCGTATTACTACAAATAAATAAACATTTTTGACACTTGATCATCTCCTAAGTATTAGAATTCAGAACCCTTTCATCCAGGAGTCTTATTCCTGGGCTCTGAAGTATTTATCAGACTTTCTATAAAATTTGGTAACTACTTAGAGTGAAAGGTGGAGAGATGAAGGAAACATTTGCTTCCACCAAGTGGGAGCTATACTCTTTTTGGATCCAGGATTTTGCCCAGCAAGATCTGCTCTGCATATTCACAGCATCTAACAGCTTGTTCTGTCATGCCCCAAAGATGAATGATCGCACAAGCCCCCGACATTCCACTCACAAGCTGTCCATTCCTACACCAAAACCTGACTGGGACTGTGGCAGGAGGCATGGGGGCATGTTTAGGATTGGGGGGAGGCTGGGATGGAAACAGATGGTGGCTTGGCAGAGTGATTAAAACACTAGATATCTGTTTTAATGAGTTGGCCACCCAGCAGATAAAATACTGCAATAGCAAGTCCCAGTCTTCTCAGACCATAATTACAGTCTTATTTACAGAGTGCTGTTGCTGGTCAAGCCATGCATTTTCTACTGTCCCCTTGAATGTAATAGGGTGTAGAATTACGATGGAGAGAGGAGACAGTTAGATAAGCAACAAGAAATAGATCGATGGATTCCTTCCAAAGTTTGTACCAATCTGGAGGATCCACAGAGCAGTCAAATTTTCTGTATGACCTCTGTCGAGTCACTTAGCTTCTCTGGGCTTCCCTTCCTGTGTTAGCAAAACACATCTCCTAGCTACCTCATGGTTAAGATGAAGAGATGAGGTTCAGGTAGTAGGTCACTCTGGAAGAAAGATACTATGGTAACCATTAAACTGTTGGAAAGTGCCCAGCAGGAAACTAAAACAATCCAGTATGCAACTGTTGACCTTCAGGCTCAGAATAATTTTTATGCATTTGGGAGCTAATATTTCCACCTGCGAATTAGGAACTATTATGTGTAATAATGACTTAATGTCCTCCACTTAGCAGGAGGACAAGAGGAAACCCGCTGACATTTCCCTGCCCGCAAAAGCTAATTTGGAGTTGTATATTAATTAACTGTATTGATGCAGAACAAACCAATCGGAATTAAGAATCCCAGGTTAATGCTAGTCTCCAATTTGGTAGCTAAGTTAATTCTCCCTGGATTTGTGTATTTCTAATTTTTTGTCTTTCTTTTTTAGGCACACTCGGCTTAGAATGATAAAATTGTCAATAAACACAATTTCTCACTATCTCCAACATTTTCTTAATGAATCTCAACTTCTTTATCTGTAAAATGGGAATTACTGAACATATTAAAAGATTACTGGGGATCAAGTGTAATAGGCATGAAAAATATTTGGTAAATTATAAAACATTATAACCATACTATTTAGTCATTTATTTTTATTATTACAATTATTATCAGGTTTTCTTTTTGTGAATTTTAAATGAGACTGAGTGAAGCAAGGATTAAATAACTATGTTAATATTTGAAGGTACTTTTTAAACATTACTTCATAAAAAGCCAAAGAAAATGCCACAAATATTACACAGTAAATGAATAAATTAATCTTCTAAATGGTAGTACTGTGGTACGCTGGTGAGTCTTAATCTATCTTGAGGATATTACAATTAGTGTCTTAACAATAATAACTAAGGCACAAAAGTTTGCAATAACTTACTTTTTATCATCACTTAGATTGAAATTTACACATTATATTGTCACTCTCTTGAATTCCAATATGCTCTCTTGCGTGGGTGGAAAAGAAGTGGATTTATAGTTAATTGGGAAGTAATTTCACACAACCTTGAGTAAGACCCCAAGGATGCGTTTCATGTTAGCACTGAGAACTCATGATCTAGTCAGTTAAGTGAGTTTGAAGATGACTATTTTCAATTAAAACACTATAAAAATTCAAATGGGTCTATTAGGCTGATAGGCAGGCTTTGTCTGAAAATAGTTTTGATGTCTTCTGCATAACAGTAGCTTGAGAACAAAGGTAACTTTTAGTTCATAAATCATAACAGCCCTAAGTCACAATTGATATTTAGGATGCTTTCCTGGAAGCTTGATATTTAGACATATCAGCTTCACAAAATTTAAATTAAAATCAACAATAATAACAGTCACTAAATTTAAGTCGAATAACTGAAAATTGTGCTTTGGTTTCATTGCTTTGTAGTTGTATGGCCTGAAGTTACTTATTCAATATTTCTTAGCCTCAGTATTCTCGAATATAAAAGACAGATTATACAAACCAAGGAGCAGGTTTTGGTACAAATTTTAAATACTAGAATACGGACATAACAACATGTAACGAAGTACTACTCTCATCACCAAGAGCATCATGTGTTTTCCAGTCCTGTTTTCAGTGAATTCAGTGTAACTAAGGAAAGCATTGTTAGAGGATATTTTGGGAAAATGGCTTTGATATTCACCAGATAGGGTGATGATTTAGAATGAGGATATAGTATGTAGTTGTGGCTTTTTGGAGGTGGGATTCAAAGTGTGTTTGTAGAAACTTCTTTTTCTAGGTGACCCCCATCTTTCCTCAAAGAATGATTGCTCTCTAGTTCAATTAAGCAATAAATCTTCTAGTCACTCCTGAAAGAGAAGTGAGATGAATAAGAGAAATCCAAATATCCTAACCGGTTGCTCTTGTTGTTACTGTTTATGATGTTCTCTTGTTTCTTCCTAAGCTTCAAGAAGAAGGGATTTGGTATAACTAGTGGCTCAGTGACAGTAAATTATCTGCCTGGGTCCCAAGAATTTCTGTCAGATAATCACTCCTTCCTCTGTGATATATTTCTAATACATACTTATTATAATATATGGATTATTAACATGACTATCTTCACTATTAGACTATAAGCTCCTTGAGGTGAGCCATAATTTAATTACCTCTTTTTCTCCAATGCTTATTACAGCACTTACAGTATAAAGGATGCCCAAATCTTACTTGTTGAATGCAAATTTATAAGACTGAGCATTTGCTAGCTGTCACTCAAAGATCACTGGTATTTTGAGACAGAGACAAATAAGAGACCTAAATGGGATAACTGAAACAGTTAACATTGGCTGCAGTATCTCCTGATATCCTTAAATTGAAAACAGAATTAGCTTGCTCTAGCCAAAGATTTTAAAATTAATTAAAATTATTTTGCACTCTTCCAGGAACAGAAAAATAATCTTGCAAGCTGTGTGTTCAAAGCAATCCTCACTAAATATGTCAAAGAAAGCAATGAGATAAGAGTAGTATGTATATAAGAATTTACCAGCATGTGTTATCAAGGCAGATGTAATGGGAGAAAAAATTTTTAAGAGGGACCCCCCAGGTCAAATTTATTTGTGAAATGCTAAATATAGTGTATCAACTTCTTACAGAGTCACAATGCACATTAAAGACACAGTGAAGTCCTGCATTTCCTAGGCATTTTTTCACTGCTAAATCAATTTTTTCAAGTAAAACACCAAGGAGCTTTACAAACCAAATTAAATGAGAAAAATCAAGGCAAACATGAGTGAGTATTGTGTCCACTGGTATTTATGCTTTTAAGAAACAGAGGTAATGTAATGTGCGTGTGTGTGTGTGTGTGTGTGTGCGCACGCGTGCGTGTGTGTCTGCCCTATGATGGAAGCTACAACTCCTGGATTTAAAAATACTCAAAGCATTTATGGTCTCTGTAGACTGAAGAAGAGAAATATGTCAATAGATCTAGGGTGAGGTTCCAGAAAGTTTCAAAACCAAGTTGTAAAAATGCAGCATGAGGTCACTACTTCTTGTTAGAGATACAAAGCAAAATCCTACAGAGTGCCAATTTCAAGAGTGCAAAGCCATCTTCCTTCCATCTCCAGGACCTATTAGCACGTTTGATGTGCAATAGCAACTCAAGAAATATGTGTGGAATGAATGAAAACACACATCAAGGTCATTGCATTCTGTCGTCATAAAGTTGCCCACTTATTCACCAGACCAAAACGCAATTATCTTCTAAGGTCCAGATCCAAAATTGCATTTCCTCTTCTAGTACAGAGGAAGGAAACAATTAATATCTTATGCATGATGAAAAGAATAAAAATGATTATGGAGACCATTTATTGAGCCACCAACCTGTGCCAGCCATTCTAAATAAAGCCCTTCTAAGTCCTAACAACTTACAGAAAACAGACCATGTTAGTCCTAGTCCTCACTTAGGGAAACAATCCCACAAAGATAAATATTATAATATGCCTAGGAAATAGTTTCTCTGCTTCCAAACTCTGCCTTTCTAACTATGCCATGCTGCTTCCCACACTTTAAAAAGGCAATGTAAAGCACTATTTAAAATAGGCATTATTTGCATTATTGAGTTGCTATATGTCTCTCCAACTTGTCTTCCACACTGCATGGAAATAGTATCTAATCCATATTAATTATAAATACATAACCCTGTATTTTAAATATTGGCTAGTTGATGGGTAGCGCTGAGCTAAATTTTTTAGTAAGTGATGAAGGTTAACACATTTGACAGGGAGTCATCTCTTAGCACAAAGCCCAATATTAAAACTGTGGTATTTAAGTTCTTAATGAGAGAACTGTTTGAGCTTTGGGAAGAGTGATCTTCCTTGAACAGGCCTGAAAAGGGCTCAGTATTTACCATATTTTTACCTGCTCAAGGCCAGCAACACTTCTGTCCTTATGAATACCAAAACTGACACCTCACATGAAAATAAGTCCCCCACACATTTAAAATGCTTATTCCTGGCATTTCCCTTGCAACCCAGTGGTTAAGACTTCACCTCCGAGACAGGGGGCGAGGGTTCCATCCCTGGTCAGGGAGCTAACCCCATATGCCTTACGACCAAAAAACCAAAACATTTAAAAAAATAGAATACTGAAAAAAAAAATAGAATACTGTAACAAATTCAATAAAGATTTTTTAAATGGTCTACATAAAATTAAAAAAAAAAATGTCCCTTTCTGATGGCTCAAGTCCATCCTGTGTAGAACCTGTGGATATAGAGATTATTGGTAATCTATAAGATCACACAGTAGGTAAGAAACATAGCCAGAACTATTCCATGCAATAATAACATCTACTGTTTACAGAGGAATTGGGTGACAAGGCCTATACTAAAGAATTTATGTTATCTTCCACCTTTTTCCTCATGCATGCATGCATGCTAAGTCGCGTCAGTTGTGTCCAACTCTTTGTGACCCTATGGACCACACGTAGCTTGCCAGGCTCCTGTGTCCATGGAATTCTCCAGGCAAGAATACTGGAGTGGGTTGCAATGCCCTCCTCCAGGGGATCTTCCTGACACAGGAATTGAACCCACATCTCTTATGCCTCCTGAATTGCAGGTGGGTTCTTTACCACTAGAGCCACCTAGGAAGCCCTTGCTCCTCATATGATACAATAAGCACATACTGTGCTTAATTGGCTTAAATGGGCTTCCCTGGTGGTTCAGTGGTAAAGACTCTGCTTGCCAATGCAGGAGACCCAGGTTTGATCCCTGGGTGAGGAAGATCCTCTGGAGAAGGAAATGGCAACCCACTCTAGTGTTCTTGCCTGAGAAATCCCATGGACAAAGGAACCTGGTGGGCTACAGTCCATGGGGTCACAAAGAGTTGGACATGACTTAGCAACTGAGCATGCACAATCTTGCTAACTAATAAAATGAGCACATAAATACCACATCATGATCTAAAGCCTGGGTTCTAGAGTTAGACAGCCCAGTACTGTCTCCACCACTTACTAGTTGTGCAAACTTGAGTTAGTCAGTTTCTCAGTGCAGTGTTTTCTCTGCAAAATGAGGATAACCTCTGAGAGTTGTTGCTGCTGCTGCTGCTACTGAGTCACTTCAGTTGTGTCCAACTCCATGCGACACCACAGATGGCAGCCCACCGGGATGCCCCGTCCCTGGGATTCTCCAGGCAAGAACTCTGGAGTGGGCTGCCATTTCCTTCTCCAATGCATGAAAGTGAAAAGTAAAAGTGAAGTCACTCAGTCGTGTCTGACCCTCAGTGACCCATGGACTGCAGCCTTCCAGGCTCTTCCATCCATGGGATTTTCCAAGCAAGAGTCCTGGAGTGGGGTGCCATTGCCTTCTCCGTGAGAGTTGTTAGAAGAATTAAATTAGTCAAGCCTAGAAAACGTTCAAACTCCAACCTAGCTCAAAGCTGTGGGCAGTTCTTCCCTCTGATAGCCATGGCACTATTTTCCTAGCACTGTATTGGAAGACATTGGGAATAGAAAATAAGATCTCAAAGGTTGAGTTTACATTCCTCTAGAAAAACAGTAAGAAAGTAGTTTTCAACTAAAACCTATGTAAGAACTCACCTGATAAGACAAGTGATTTTGAATCAGCTGTGCTGGGATGACAGCTGTCAATAGTGGCTAGGGAGATCAGAGGTTTTTTTTTTTTTTTTTTAAGAGCTAGAATCTTACCTATGCCTGGAAATATGGGCAAGAGGTATACCAATGAAAAAAAGGAAGATGGCATTGGATAAATAACAAGAGCAAAGGTATTTTTGTTGTTGTTGTTGGAAAAGTAATATCTCTGCTTTTTCAAAGGTATTTAAAATCAGTGTCTTGCAAGATAGGGGTGTGTGTGTGTGTGTGTGATGCAGTGGCAGGTGAGAAACAGGTAATATTCATAGCAACATGTAAGTGAATAATGGACCATGAGATGTTATTAGAATTTATTACAGAATTGGGACCGACTTCAGGGAATTTCATTTGCCTCCTTGGAGAAGAGAGCTTATCCATTCATGGCCCTTTAACCATAATCCCAAGAATAGTAAGTGAAGAGTGAAACTAATCACAGAATACTGAAAAGGCACTAATTGTTCTAGTCGTCCTGGCTGGTAATTTAGGGGTTTATTCAAAGGGTTAGATTCCTTTGCCTAAAAAAAAAAGAAAAAAATCAATGTTGGGCAGTGATGTGATGTTAAGACCTACAAAATTAAAGTGGTGACCAAAAAAAAAAAAAAAAAAAGGAATTTGGGGGAATCAGCCCAGAAGAAAATACAGCCTGGAGTAAAGAAGGTAGGTGGTGTACGTAGTAAGGCCTCACCTGCCAATGCAGGAGACACAAGAGACGCACATTCAGTCCCTGGGTGGGGAAGGTCCCCTGGAGGAGGGCATGGCAGCCCACTCCAGTATTCTTGTTTGGAGAATCCTCATGGACAGAGAAGCCTGGTGGACTACAGTCCATAGAGTCGCAGTTAGACATGAATGAAGCAACTTAGCACACACGCACGCAAAGAAGGTGCAGAAGGAAGAGGAGGTGGTGATGAAAACCAGTGTTCAGCGTTTATTTCTTTGCACACAACACACAGCACAGTCCTTGGCAGTATGCAAGGTGGAATGATGTGAACGCGGCCTCCATTCTTAGGAAGCTTACATTCTTACAGAGCCTATCATTGGAAAAGACCCAGATGCTGGGAAAGGTTGAAGGCAGGAGAAGTTGATGACAGAGGATGAGATGGTTGGATGGCATTACCGACTCAATGGACATGAGTGTGAGTAAACTCCGGGAGTTGGTGATGGACAGGGAAGCCTGGTGTGCTGCGTTCCATGGGGTCGCAAAGAGTCGGACGCGACTGAGCGACCGAACTGAAAGAGATTAACACCTGAATAAGAAGGAAGAAGTGATATATGCTCTGGGAGCTTCCTGGAGGGAGAAACTGAGCCCCGCTGGAGGGAGCAGGATGACCGGTCACCTGGGCCTGGAGGATATAGAACAGCAGTGTATGAGAAAATACAAGATACACATTCACGTCTTGGTTCTGTTCTTCTGCGACTCCTCCATCAGATATTAGGCACTGTTTCACTTTTCTATGGCCAATATGGTTTCTTTTAGGTATTTTCTTTCTCTGTGTGTGTTATTGTTACTTTGCTGCAATATCAGGCTGTACACTACATTGCTCAGAGAGCCTTTAAAAGGTACCAACACTGAACCTTCTCTCAGAACATTTAAATGAAAATTTCTGTAAGCTGGACTTGGGCCCAGGGCACCTGTATAAAAATATTCCCAAGTGATTCTAAGGAGCAGCAACCTTGCAGACCTTTCACTTTAGTTTGTGTGTAAGGATGGCAGGGAATTTGGTCAAAATGATGGCTAAAATCACTTCCCATTCCTCAACTGCACCACTCTGTTCATCCCATCTTCTCATTTCCAAATTACCATCTTCTTTTATAGGTGAAGAGACTTAAGTTGAGATAGCGAATAGGGCTTTCCAAAGCAGGCAAGTCAGCTAACCAGAGGGACAGAGTCTGAAGGAGGATCTTGCTTCTGCACTAATTCTGTGCTTTTCTTCTCCATCACTTGCCCAGCCCTCTTCCTGAATAGATTTTGCGATTGCTACCAAGGAGAAGAGTTTGGTTAAAGGCTTAGAGAGTTTGTGAAAGTAAAATATGTAATTGTCAGCTCCCTAGAGTTGGATTTTGCAACAGTGACAGCCACATAGGGGTAGAAAATTGAAATTCAGGTAGCAGCGTGACCCTCCCAAGTGTGACCCCTGTTTGAAGAGGTGATCAGGCATGCATCAGTGCAGCTGGTACCCAGGAAACAAGTCAGCAGGTAAATGTCTTGCTGATGCCTTGGTTGAACAGTGGAGGGAGACAAACCTCAGCGATTGCCCTAATTGGCTTTTTGACCACCAAGTTCTAGTTTTTATATTCCCTGAAATGTTGTTTTGTATGGAAAATATCTATAAATGACCCTCACTTTGGAGTTGCAAAGATGATGTGATTAAAGGTGCTGCAGGGAGATTTGGGTGAGAGATCTCAGAGTAACAAACGTGGGAAGGGAGGAGGAAAAAGGAGACCTGGGACTCAGTGGTGATCTGTCACCAGAAGTGAGTGTGTGAAGGTGTGTATGCACCTGTGCAAAGAGGAGAGGAGGATGTGGACACGGAAAGGAACCGGGCTTTGGCAGATATGTTGTGACATCTGACCTCATGTTTAGGGCTAAAAGAACAATCCATAATGGCCATGCATTATGTTTTTTCCTTCCCTTCTTCTAGCTTTTCTCAATGAAGCTTCTTATAAAGCCTGTAATAAATACAGGGTTACAAGTTTCAGGGGGGCAGGGCTGTGTCTGACACGTCTACTCCTGCATGACAAGGATCTACCACATGCTTGATCCACAGTGAATACTCACCATATATTTGATTCTATTGAATTCATGTGTAAACACTTACCTAACAGCCCAGGCAGCCTCTCCTTAATAGTTTTCTCTTGGACTGCCTTGATATTTGATATGTCCCATTCTCATAGGTAAGCAAATTATGCATTTGTCTGCGTGGTAGCAGAGCTTAGCACATTCTGCTTAACAGCACATGGCGTTGGTTCTCCTACGGCGCTTTTTTTTTTTTGTTCTTAGTCCTTGTTTGATGCTGATCTCTGCTCAGTGTGCCTCTCATCCTCTATGATCCTGCAGACTGTGTTTTATCTAAAGAAATCACCCTTTATTCTAGGCAAAAATGCCTCCGAGATATATTGCCAGTGTTTCTGCCAGCTCATGTTAATTTTTGCGGCCTCTAAACAATTGGCAAAAACTGCTGATGCAGCAGCTGTTGTAATACTCCCAGGTAATCCAGGTATTTTGCATGTTCTTGGTGCACTGATGCTGTTGCTTAGAGCTGGAATGGAGCATATAATAATGGATACATAGCATTCGTGCATTCATACATTCATGCTTTCAATTTAAACTTGATATCTAAAGTTACTTTTTCATCATTATTTAATGAATAATAAATACACCTTGATATTTAAACTTACTTTTTCATTACTAAAATATTGCATTTAGAAACTTTAATTATAAAATAGTCACCAAAAGTAACCCTTCACTGAACAGCTAGAGGGAGTCTTTGCAGCAGACTAGGCATATGTACATTTTGCTTGTTTATTGATTTGTTTCTGCTTTGTTTTGCTTTGCTTTACCCAGGAGAGAGATGTGACAGAAAGTCTACACGGTCACATTTAGGACAATAAATTCATTCTGAGTTCATGAAAACAGGTTTCTCCTATTCTCACCAAAAATACGACCTCAGAAAGGTGTGCACAACCCCTGAAAGTACGTGTGTACATTTATCTGAGAAAGGGGAAGAAGTAGGACTGTTTAGATTACAAAGGTTGGAAAGCTGATACAGCTTACGTCTTGGTGGACCCCCTAGATAAAGGAGACAACTCTGCAAGGGACAAAAACGTGCAGTTATTTAAAAGGCCAGCTTTGCAAGGCATGGCTATACATGATAATAAAAGAACAAATACCCCAAAGTACAAACCTAAGAACTCTAGTAAGGAGTATGTATGTCTGGTTTAGTACTAAGAAAGTAGAATGAGCCTTCTTGAAGAACCAGAGAATTGGATAAGCAGTTAGCTGACAGTCTGTTGGGTTGAGTCTCTTGTTCTCTTAAGACTGTGTGTGGCAACGATTTAACTAATAGGAGCTGACTTCTATTGAGGAAGCTAGACTCTCATTTGAACTGCACGGCCTCCAAATTTCCTCCATGATCCTGGAGAAATGAGAAACTCTGAGTGGAAAATATTGGTGCGAGTTACTGCTAATGTGTCAGTGGGCACTTGATGCTATTTTATTTGAAAATTTACAGACAGATTTTCACGCATTGGAATCCTGAGCTTGGAGAAGAATTCATATTGAATTCAGGCAATTTTATAAGCAGTTTAGTTTAATTTAAACTTGTATTCATGAGGGTGAGGTCACATTTATCTACCTTAGTGTTCTTGGAGTTGTTGGAATCTTATTGTTCCTCGAGAATTACTAACTGTGCTACCATTTTACCTATATGGCTTCATTTCCACGTGCCACTCATGTTTGTTTTTGATGATGGCATTCTCTTTTTTGAGATATCTGCACCTTTGGCTTCTATGATATCAGACTCTCTTGCCTTGATAGAGACTCTCTCTCTATCTTATTCTCTGTGCCTTGCTCCTCCTCTGCACTGCTACCCAACTTTGAAGTTGTCTATGGCCATCTGACTTGGTTTGACCAAAGGAATTGTGTATCTTCTAGCCACAGACTTTGGAACCATGCACAGAAATTAGCAGAACCCAGGTGGCAATTCCTTCATCATTCTGGATCATGCATTGAGGATGACATGGACCTGAGCCCTCAGCTGACTTCAGGTGGACATGGAACATGAGTGAAAATACATTTTTTTGGCTGAATTCATTGAGACTTTTATATTGATTATTACTATTGATTACTTATTATTACTAGAATAGCTTCCCTTATCCAGACTGATATATTAGAAGATAACCTAGAAACTTGGTACTGCTGCAACAGAACTTTGAAATACATGACATTGGCCTAGTAATTGTCTGATGGGTGGTAACAAAACTGATCAGAAGTTGAAAAAATCATATTTTCTACTTTGCAGAGGCAAAGCATTTGGTAAAACTGTTACATGTGGTAACCTGGGAGGAAGATGAGGTATCTTATGAACTTTTGGGTCTATGAGAAATGCATGAAAGATAACTTGATACTTCTTGCTCCAACTGGCAATGTATTAATAAAGAGAGGGTTTCAGAAAAGTGTTGCCCAGCTTCTAAGTAAAAATGGAAGGGAATAGCGATAATTCATTAAGACAGGGGTTTTCAGAACTGGAAAAGGAAATAACTTCTCATTATCCACCAGTGAAGAATAAAACTTAGAAGCCTTCTAGACAATAAAGGCTGATTAAAACTCAGACTTGTAGCAAGGATAAAATTAAAGGTTATACCCATTGGTGCAGCCTCTGAAAAGATGAAATGTTTGAAAGTCATAGGACCAACTAAAGATGTTATGCACAGTAAATCCATTCCACTGAATTTACAAAATAGCTCAAGAAATAGAGTGTGACTCTAAGAAGCCCAGAGTACACATGATTAAGTTGAGAGAATGGAAGAGAGAGAGAAGAGAGAGACGATAAAACAGAAGTGAGAAAGCAAAGTAGACTTTATTTAGCAAATGAAGCAGTATATGTAGAAGGGAACTGTGCAGGTTTCTACTGGCACATAGAGCTGATTGTAATCAAATAGATTTTCAAAATAGTTTTTTAAGAGTGGTTCACTTGTTCACTTTTTTGGTTCACTTGCACTGAAAGTAAACCAAAAGCCTAAAAACAACTTAAAAAATCAGTATTTGATAAACCAGTTGAAGAACTTTGCTTAAAGCAAGGAAGGTAGTTATGAGGCATTTAAAGAAATCATCAATATAAATAGATTCTAGAGTCTATTTTCCATGAACATAGCCACTAGCACATGTAAACTCAGTGTAAGAAGACCATTTCTAATGACTGTTCTCCAGCAATTGAACAAGTTGTCCTGAAAGACCTGCATCGCCTATCATTGGTTTGGCTAACCCAATGCTGACTTTATGGTTTTGGGGATTGGAAGGGAGACACAGTACAATTCACTGGATAAAACTTTTGCAGAATTATTTGTACCTTTCATATATTAATACTTATTACCCAGGCACTCAGCTAAATTACTTCACATACATAACTATTATGTTTCACTGTAAGTATATGAGATTCCTATCAACTTCAAGTAACTAGTAATATTCAGAGCTAAAATTTGAAACACAGCTTTTGAAATCTCCCACTCATGGCATCCATGAGTCCATTATCTCTAACTTCTGCTTGTTGATGTTTTCTTCTCCACCCAACAGATTGTTTTAATGAAATGGAATAAAGCATTCTTACCTCTCACTGGACTGTGTTTTTCAGTAAATTGTAGCTGTATCTAGTAGAAGGGATTCTGTGATCCAAATCAAAAGACTTACATGCTGGGGCTAATCATTATTTACTGGATGAAAATGGGCTAATTTTGAACCTGTTCGTTGGTCTTTTGTTTTTTATTTTGGAAGAAAGATTCTATCATCTTCCTCCACTTTCTTCACAGATTTCCACTGGGGATTTGGACCATATTTTATAAATGGGTTCTTTGAATGCTCAAACTACTGCACAATTGCACTCATCTCACATGCTAGTAAAGTAATGCTCAAAATTCTCCAAGCCAGGTGTCAGTAATACATGAACCATGAACTTCCAGATGTTCAAGCTGGTTTTAGAAAAGGCAGAGGAACCAGAGATCAAATTGCCAACATCTGCTGGATCATCGAAAAAGCAAGAGAGTTCCAGAAAAACATCTATTTCTGCTTTATTGACTATGCCAAAGCCTTTGACTGTGTGGATCACAAGACACTGTGGAAAATTCTTCAAGAGATGGGAATACCAGACCACCTGACCTGCCTCTTGAGAAATCTGTATGCAGGTCAGGAAGCAACAGTCAGAACTGGACATGGAACAACAGACTGGCTCCAAATAGGAAAATGAGTACGTCAAGGCTGCATATTGTCACTGTGCTTATTTAACTTATATGCAGAGTACATCATGAGAAACACTGGGCTGGAAGAAGCACAAGCTAGAATCAAGACTGCCAGAAGAAATATCAATAACCTCAGATATGCAGATGACACCACCCTTATGGCAGAAAGTGAAGAAGAACTAAATAACCTCTTGATGAAGGTGAAAGATGAGAGTGAAAAAGGTGGCTTAAAACTCAACATTCAGAAAACTAAGATGATGGCATCCGGTCCCATCACTTCATGGCAAATAGATGGAGAAACAGTGGAAACAGTGGCAGACTTTATTTTTCTCGGCTCCAAAATCACTGCAGATGGTGAGTGCAGCCATGAAATTGAAAGACGCTTACTCCTTGGAAGGAAATTTATGACCAACCTAGGCAGCATATTCAACAGAAGAGACATTACTTTGCCAACAAAGGTCTGTCTAGTCAAGGCTATGGTTTTTCCGATAGTCATGTATGGGTGTGAGAATTGGATTATTAAGAAAGCTGAGCACCAAAGAATTGAGGCTTTTGAACTGTGGTGTTGCAGAAGACTCTGAGAGTCCCTTGGACTGCAAGGAGATCCAACCAGTCCATCCTAAAGGAGATCAGTCCTGAATGTTCATTAGAAGGACTGATGTTGAAGCTGAAACTCCAATACTTTGGCCACCTGATGCGAAGAGCTGACTCATTTGAAAAGACCCTGATGCTGGGAAAGATTGAACGCAGGAGGAGAAGGGGATGACAGAGGATGAGATGGTTGGATGGCATCACTGACTCAATGGACATGAGTTTGTGTGAACTCTGGGAACTGGTGATGGACAGGGAGGCCTGGCGTGCTGCAGTCCACGGGGTCACAAAGAGTCAGACACGACTGATCTACTGAACTTAACTTAAGAAAGAGAGTATAATCTGCTGGCAGATGTTTTATTTAAAATTTTAATAGCCCACAATGGAAATATTTAAAAAGTTGCACTTGTGATATAAATTCTGTGTCTGTCATGCTTCAGCAGACCACCTTTTCCCTTATTTCTTCTCTTCAGCAAAGCAAGTATGAGCCCCATGACTTCTCAGTTTAGGGAGGAGGATTCCTCTTTTGTTTCTCAGTATAATTCCTTATTCCTTTGCTTCTTCAGCAACATCTGTCAAAATTCTCCCCTCTGCCAAGGCCTCATGTAGGTTCTCAATCCACCTACAAGAAGCTGGCACTAAAATACTTCATTACCACTAACCGAGCAACTGGATACTGGGCATTATGCTAGATTTGAGTAGACTGTTCCTGCAAATCAATCCTCAAAACAAATATATAAATTGGACTTTATTCTACAAATGAAAAAATCGACACTCAGAGAGATTAAACAACCCCACCAAAGTCCCACCGCTAGCAGGTAGCAGCCTGACTCCAACGCCTGATTCGTTTCTACCATGGATGGACCACTTTCTCTCCTTCTTCAGCTAACCTACACCTGCATCTCTATTTTCTGTGGTCACTCTCAGTGATCATAGGAAACTCAGAGGTCACATCACTGTAAGGAATATTTTTCCTTACCATGGTTACTCTGGTTAAAAAAAAAAAAAAAAAGGCAATAACCCATCTCCATCTTTGTATACACTGGGTTTATTCTCCAAAAGCTGTTGGGATCCAAAGCCAAAGTGCAGACTAAGTGCAGAGAAAACTGCAGGAGAAGGAAGGCAAAAATCAAATGGAACATCTTAGAAGAACTGCAAAGCCCTAAATCTGTGTGAGGTGAGGGCAGATGGAGCAGAGGTGGAATGTGCAGCCTCAGCAGGTATGTATATACGTATGTATGGCTGCTGCTGAGTCGCTTCAGTCGTGTCGGACTCTGTGCAACCCCACAGATGGCCGCCCACCAGGCTCCCCCGTCCCTGGGATTCTCCAGGCAAGAACACTGGAGTGGGTTGCCATTTCCTTCTCCAGTATGTGTGTGTGTGTGTGTGTGTGTGTGTGTGTGTGTGTGTGTGTGTATAGTAACACGTGTGTGTATGTGTGTAGACATATTAGGGTTTCCCAGGTGGTACAGCTGGTAAAAAGTATGTCTGCCAATGCAGGAGATCAAGAGATGAGGGTTCAATCCCTGGGTCAGGAAAATCCCCCAGAGTAGGAAACAGCAACCCACTCCAGTATTCTTACTTGGAAAATTCCGGGAAGAGAGGAGCCTGGTGAGCTACAGTCTATGGAGTCGCAAAGAGTAGGACACAAGTGAGTGACTGAGCACACAAGCACGTGGACATATAAACACACAGAGATATAGATGCCTCACAGTCGACACATTTTCTTCAAAGACAATATATTAAAGAAATCATAATGCTGTAATCAGTGTTTTATATACATATGAAACAAGTTATATTAATATATAACAATAACAATATAACTTACTTTTATAACTTGCTCATCCTGCCTCCTTTTACCACTTAGCCACTTTTTGGACATGATTAGAAAGTAACAAGGAGAAGGCAATGGGACCCCACTCCAGTACTCTTGTCAAGACTCCCATGGACGAAGAAGCCTGGTGGGCTGCAGTCCATGGGGTCGCTGAGGGTCGGACATGACTGAGCGACTTCACTTTCCCGTTTCACTTTCATGCATTGAAGAAGGAAATGGCAACCCATTTCAGTGTTCTTGCCTGGAGAACCCCATGGATGGGGGAGCCTGGTGGGCTGCCGTCTATGGGGTTGCACAGACTCGAACACGACTGAAGCAACTTAGCAGCAGCAGCAGAAAGTAACAAAACGGGGAATAAACAAGTAGCCGCGTCACAAGCCAAGCTGATAATGGTAGGAACCTGCAGGGAACTAAAGCCACGGAAGGCTTGGCCATAGATGTCCATTTACCTCTTGGAACTGGTAATTTCTAGACTTGCTCATTTACTTTGTGGTTTTCATTTGTACAAGTAAGTGGGCTTCATTAATGGGCTTCCCAGGTAGCACTAGTGGTAAAGAATCCACCTATGAATGCAGGAGACACAAGAGACACAGTTTCAATCCCTGGATCAGGAAGATTCCCTGGAGATAGGGAGTGGCTACCCACTCCAGTATTCTTGCCTGGGAAAATCTCATGGATAGAGGAGCCTGGTGGGCTATAGTCCACGGGACTGCAAAGAGTTGGACACAGCTGAGCACAATAGACGCTGGATGGTTGAATAAATGACTAAATATGATGCTCTGTCCTATGACTGGACATGATCCAGGATGCCTTACATCCATCTGCACCTGTATGATTCCTACTCAATGTTCAAAATTTAGTTCAAAGCTGAATTCTTCCATTCTTCTCTGTCTGAAGCATTACAGAGTTCATATTTTAGTTTATTTGGGCTCCCATGACAAAAATACCATCAGCTGAATGGTTTAAATAACAAGTATTTGTTTCTCACGGTTCTAGAGGATCAGGGATGGCTCACTTGTCACTGTGTTCTCACAGGGAAAATGAGGGGAGGTCTCTCCGGGATCTGTCTTATCAGGGCACTGAATCGATTCATGAGGATGCATGGGGAATCATGATTCCATCCTCATGATTCAGTCCCTTCCCAAAGGCCTCTCTTCCTAATAAGATCACATTTGGGGGGTTAGGATTTCATTGCATGAATTTGGGAGGACAGAAACATTCAACCCAAAATGGTTAGTAAATATATAGAATTTCTAATATTATTAATTAGGTCGACTTCTGTGGGCTTGAAGGTAGGAAGTAGCAACACACTTGCCAACAGTTTGTCCCCCACTGAGTTCCTCTCTTTAACTTCATATTTGGAAAACTTAGAGGCAACGAGAAGTGACTGTCTCAAGATCACACAGTCAGCAGCCAGTTACTGGCAGGAACAGAAAGAAATTCAGGCTTCTATCCTCAATCCAAGTGCAGTATTCCTTCCACTTATCTTAAGAGTCATGGATTGTAAAACTTCAACACTTCTGAATGTTAAAGGCTAATTATTATTTTTCAAGATGCATCCATACGGTATATTTCCATAGGTTATCATGGGAGAAAGTGTGAGTAGGAAGGAGTTTAGATAGTCCACTGAAGAGACAGCATTCCTGCATCTGTGAAGAGGACGGTAAGCATGCAGCCAGCAGTCAGTGCTTCTGTTTTCTCGGCACCGCCTGAAAATGCACGACAGACACGGCAGCTGATAAGGCTGAGGAGCAGTGGGAGTCTGATCCAGCACGTTTGAATGAAAGGATGAAACAAATGAAACAAACTTTTTTGAAGCCAGAACAGCAGTAATCCCTCCTGTGTATGCTTTAGTGAATTTGGCCTCCCAGATATAGATTTGTAAAGAACAAAGTAGCAGCCTATGGATGGCGATGGGAAAACCGGCTTTACAAGCAAAATCTCAGAAGGAAGGTGGGGAAAATGAAGAGAAGGGATGTGAGAAAAATGAAGAGAAGTGTGGAGGATGGTTCAAAATATCTATTGTTCATCGCTTTTGTTTCCTCAAATACAATTCTATTGTCCCCACAATTTATTTTTAGATGGCTGATAGCACACCGCATATGAAAATGATAGGTTACAAAGCGCTACTTTTACGGTAATACCTTACGTATGGAAACGTGTAGCTTACAGGGTGCTATTTTAAGTTATATTCATTATCTCATTTGGTTCTTATGACAATACCAGGAGGAAGGCGTTGCCCTCTGGAGGGTGGTGTTTTGTCCTTATCCCAATATTCTAAAGGAAGAACGTGTGGCAAGGGCTTGGCCACTGGGGTAGAGCGAGCACAACGCAGACTCAACCCCTGTGCTCTTTCAACTGTGCTGGAAAGTGACCGCACCCAGTGGGCTCCAGAGCTGAGCTGTAACAGACAGGCATTATTTTAACTGGTTCCAAAACTGGGAAAATTGCCTTTGTCTCTGTCCCTTCTTTCTGTCTACCCTTCCTTCTTCCCCTCGCCCTCCTGTGGACAACAGCCTCTGTCTCTTGTCTTCACATTCTTCTTTTTTCCCTCTGTCTCTCTCACGCTTGCTCTCAGCGGACTTCCTCTCTTCTCAGTCTTTCTGCTTCCCGGAGAAGTGCAGGACTTTTGCCTAATTCACCTTTAAATGATATGATTTTGAAATCTTAAAAAAGTAAGGGTGTTTCCTAGACATTCTGAAACAAAAAAGTATACATAGAGAAAAGATAAGATTTCCAGATGCGTGTATGTGGAGAAGGCAACGGCAACCCACTCCAGTACTCTTGCCTGGAAAATCCCATGGACAGAGGAGCCTGGTAGGCTGCAGTCCACCGGGTTGCAAAAAGTCGGACATGACTGAGCAACTTCACTTTCACTTTTCACTTTCATGCATTGGAGAAGGAAATGGCAACCCACTCCAGTGTTCTTGCCTGGAGAATCCCAGGGACAGGGGAGCCTGGTGGGCTGCCGTCTATGGGGTCGCACAGAGTCGGACACGACTGAAGCAACTTAGCAGCAGCAGCAGCAGCAGCAACAGCATGTGATAGTAAGTGTAATATTGTATTCTCTATGTCACAGGTAATATAGGAAACTATGTCTGATAGATACAAAAAACCACACAGGCAAACTCCACCCAGAGAATGGGATGATTGCAAAGCGAGGGATATTATGAGCTCCAGTGACGTAAAGTGAAAATTTCCCACCATCTGGGAAACCAGTGGTGCCTGAAAAATAAGCTGATATTCATCTAAATTCATTTAAGTCCTTTTAGGTTATTGTCAATAAAGTCTGGGTCATGTTTCTGCAAATGTAGGTTCCTGCTGACATTTTGATCAGTTAGAATGGCTTTAAGAACTGAATGTAGTCCGTAACTTCCCTATCAAGAAGTTCAGATAACTGACCTGTACTTATAGAACTAAAAGGAAAATAGAGAAATAAAACTAAATTTACTGTATGGTAAAACTTTGGGGCTTCCCTAGTGGTTCAGATGGTAAAGAATCTGCCTGCAATGAGGGAGGCCTGCGTTCGATCCCTGGGTCAGGAAGATCCCCTAGAGAAAGGAATGGCAATACACTCCAGTATTCTTGCCTGGAGAATTCCATGGACAAAGGAGCCTAGCGGGCTACAACAGTCCATGGGGTCACAAAGAGTTGGACATGACTGAGCAACTAACATGGTAACACTTATACATGAAACCTTAAAGAAAAATTCAGACTCACAAAAGCAGAGAGTAGAAAAGTAGTTGCCAGGAGCTGGGGAATGGGAGAAAGAGGCAGAAGTTGGTAAAAGGGTACACTTTTCAGCTTCAAGATTCTGAGGCTCTGATGTGTTACTTGGTGACAATAGTCAATAACACTGTGTTGTATAAGTAAAATTCGCTAAGAGAACAGAACTTAGATATCCTCAAAAACAACAACACGAATTTTTTTTTTTAATGTACCACTGATTTCTATTTCTGTTCCTTTGACTTTATCTGGAAAGCTGGGCCACCACTGAAGGCAACTATCCAGGGCTTTAAAATCCAGTCATGCATTTGTGTAACATCATAAACCCTAAACAGACAAGAGATGATGTTTGTAATTGGTAGCCCATGAACAATGAAATGTACTTGTTAACTCTGATGCAGACAATTTGGGGTTTTCTTCCTCAGTTCCTGGGGTGTATGCAGCTTCATGGCTCCTGCCTGAAGCTTTAAAAAAAAAAATGACGTAGCAGCGGGAAGAGACTTATCCCTAGTCTGAGTCTAACTTCTGCTCAGTTGCCATTTGTAAAAGGAACCCACGTATTTCCAAGCTCATGGTCGAAAAGCTGTATCTGGAACATGTAGAGAATTTACACAAACTCCTAGTATGTGGCTGAAGTAGAGAAGATACAAATCCAGTGCTTCACAGTACAACAAAATTTCCAAAAGCAGAAATAGATACTTGGGTTAGCAAAATCCACAGGTCACCAGATAGGATAACTTTCCAGTCAGTTCCTGTATCATATCTTTAGTTTCTGCTCACTTTCTCCACCAGTGACATGCAAGATCTTTAAGGTGGTGGTTTCACTCAGGTCATTTTGAGTTGGTATTGCCAGCTTGTTTTTCCTGCCTACATCATTCACGACTTGGAACACACTCTGATAAGAACACACTGCAAAGAGGGAAAGAGCTGTGACCAGTTAAGACGTACGTGGACAAGACCGCAGCCTGAACTTTGGGAGCAGCTTTTAATTCCACAAGCTGCTATTGTCTTAAGCATTTACATTATGGCCTGAAAAAGACAAATAGTCTTCTGAAAATATCTCTACAGGAAGAGCCTTTTCCCCAGTACCTATAAAACATTCATAACACCTTCATTGTGCTGTAAATCCTTAGCAGGAGTTGATAACAGTGTATGAATTTTTAATGTAACATTTATAAATGGTTATTAAAACCATCCTTAAAGTAAAGTGTCAGTTTATTTTTAATTAACTGTTGGCTATTTAAGCTCCCAGATGGCCTGGGGAGAGACCAACAGGCCCACATGTCAATTACCTTCCCTCCTGCCCCATCTTTTACCTTTTGCTGTCTGCTGTCATGAAGGCCAGTGCATGTAAGCTCTAATAACTTTATGACATTTGCAGATACTGTCTCAGGAATGTCTTATGGTCCTGGAGTCAGCTATCATGGCTGCCAAAAAAAAAAAAAAAAAAACTGAGGAAAGCATCACCCATCCTGAATCCTCACAGCCCAAGACAACTTGTACATACCTACGCCCAGCAAGAGAAAAAACTGGGACAAAAATGGGTAGATTCTAGAACACTAGATCTGAGACTCAGGATTCCACCTCAAGCTCAGGGACATCCATCCTACACATGTGGTCCCGAGAAGATTTCAGCTTCCTGGAACGGACAGCTCTCTCTCACTTTGTTGTAAGCATCAAATTAAAGCTGGGCATGAAGATATTTTATGATTATGAAAAGCTGTCCACACACATGGTCTGCTCTTTTATCATCTTCAAATTATTCGTCATGTTTCCTCACGGTTTCCTGATATGAACTTCCCCCAGGTGTGGATATTTCGTTTTCAGGACTCCAGAAGACAGGAAAACCCATCTTGTCTGTTTGCTTTAGAGTGCCATTCTTTCCTAGAGTTGGAAGGATGATTTCACTCAGGACACCTACTCTCTCTGCATTATCATCTGAGAAGGCCTGTGTGACTTCGAATGGCAGTCCCAGGAACCAGAAGCTTACTATGCATTGCATTAGAAAATCCAACTATTAGCAAGATGGGCTTGGTTCCTTTGGGGTCTCAGATTCTCCAGATACATACATTTTGCTGATTCTCACCAAGACGTGTGGAGCAGATGCTCTTGGCAACCTGGGCTGTGATTCTTTGCCTATGTTGCACCACACACCCCAACATTTCTGCCTTCCCTTCATTTGCCCCCAGATAGCATTACCCAGCCAAGCATGGGGGATGGAAGAATCCAAAAATCTGGCCCTCACAGGATACGTGTGAATGTGTATATGTTTGTGAGCACATGTGTTTAAGTGTGTGCTGGTATGAATATAAACATGTAAGTGTCTGACATCAGTCTGGAAGACTTCTTAATGTTCCTAACAAATGGAAAAATTAAATCTGGGCATGCACTCAAATTCCTTAGAATGGTAGTCAAAGCCCTTTGTGGGTAGCCTGGGATTTGTCTGTGGTTCATTCTCCTACCAATGCAGCTCTTCCACTTTGGGCTCTAGAAAAACTGAATAACTCACCATTCCTCTGAATGAACCACACTTGCTTTATGAGTCATATAACTGGCACATACTGTTTCTACAGCTAAGTGAAAGTTGCTCAGTTGTGTCCAACTCTTTGCGACCCCATGGACTATACAGTCCACGGAATTATCCAGGCCAGAATACCGGAATGGGTAGTTGTTCCCTTCTCCAGGTGATCTTCCCAATCCAGGGATCAAACGCAGGTCTCCCACACCGCAGGCAGATTCTTTACCACCTAAGCCACCAGGGAAGCCCCTACAGCTAGGAGTATTCTTTAATACCTGGAGAATGTCTAAACATTCTTCAATATTCCTCTCAGCTGCTGGTCTCTGGGAAGCCTGTCCTTCACATATAACCCCTGGGTTTCCTCCCATTACGACATGTATCACATTACATGGCAATTTCTTGCTTATGTTTTTGTTTCCTTTATGAGTGTGAGCTTGGGTAAAGCACAGACTAAATGTCTTTTTTGTCTATCAGCCATTGTTCACACAGCAGACACACATCAATCACTTGTTGAGGAAGGAAGAATAGATATGTTCCAATACAGGCTTTTCAAGTCCCACTGGTCACATTAAAAAGGCAAAATGATTAATTCTCTTTTGTTTTATGCTGCTGAATATTAACCAAGAGTTTATTTTGTGATTAGGAATGATGATGTGTTCAACTTATTTCAGACAGAATAAACTTGAGATGTTTGCAAAACATCTGAGTTCTAATTGGAAGAAAACTGTATGTTTGGTGAAAGGGGTTTGGGCCGTGACTATGCATACAAGGCGTTTCTGAGCACAGTATGACAAAATGCTTGTGCAAAGAAAAAAAAAAGAATATGGAAGAGAAAACTAGACTTGGGGTTAAACATAGCAGATTAAACATAGACTTTTCCTTGATCTTTTTCAAACCCTCCTAAAATGATAAAATGATACTGATGGACCAAAAAAGAAATACATCTATGGCATAAAAGAGAATGAAAGAAGGGTTGACAGATAAGGAGAAATGTCAATGGAATTATAACAGTAAAAGCCTGTGGGTGAGTAGTCACTGAGCCCATCAGAGAGGGCTGAGTGATTGGTATGGAATCTGGAAGAGTCAGGCAATATGCAACTCTGAAGTCAGGAACAATGGGAAAACTGCAAATAAGAGGGTTGGTTGAATGTGAATGTGTATGCATTGAGCAGTTGGGTGTGTGTGTCAGTTGCTCAGCAATTGAGCAGTTAGACCCTCAGAAAAACTTCAAAAGTGTCACGCTTTTATAAAGCAAGACAGGAGACTTAGTCTTAATGGTTGATTCAGAGGGACTAGAAGGGGTAGCCTTGCCCTCCTCCAGGGGATCTTCCCAACCCAAGGATTGAACCCAGGTCTCCGGCATTGCAGGCAGATTCTTTACCAGCTGAGCCACCCGGGAAGCCCAAGAATACTGGAGTGGGTAGCCTATCCCTTCTCCAGCACATCTCCCCGACCCAGGAATTGAACCAGGGACTTCTGCATTGCAAGCAAATTCTTAACCAACTGAGCTATGAGGGAAGCCCATTCTCAGGAACACTAGGCACAAATGAGGCTAGACACAAAGCAAGGCATGGAAGACACATACATTGATTGGAAGTCTGCCCCTACTTAGCATCCAGAATCCTGGAAACAAAGTTTATGTTCTCCAGACACTCATTGCTGGGGAAAGTGGTCCAAAGGAAGAGACTTATGTTAGCGGTCATCTGCTAATATAAAGGTCAAGTTCTGTCTCCACCACCTTTCAGGAGAGCCCACAAGTGCACGAGATGTGTTCTATGCATTGCTCCACAGACACTTCTTAGTGAGACAGATTAGAGAGATCGTAGGTATAAACAAAATATAGATTTAAAATTAAAGCTCTTATGAAAGAGGTCAAAACAAATGTATATTATAAAAGGAAGGCCAAGGAAATAAAAATAATGTAAACAGCACAAAGAAATGCCTGGAAAAATATAATTATTCCCTTGTGAGAAAAAAAGATATTTAATCAATGAAACATACACAAAATGTTGCAAAAATGTTATACAGCAAAGGAAAATTATCTGGAAAATTGAAAACACAGAAGCAAAAATTAAACATGTGGATGCATGTGTATATATGCATATATGTATGTTTATATATACATATACTCAAAAGAATGATGCAATGTTAAAGTAAAGAAAATCTCTCAGAAAGTAAGTAGAAAAATATATATAAAATAGGAAATAAAATATACAATAGAAGATTAATACAAGAAATCTAATATCTGACTAAAGTAACTTGCAGATAACAGACAAAATGGAAAGAACGTATTTACCAAAGAAATAATTCAACAAGGGCTCATGGAATGCCCAGAATATCAAAATATAATCATTATAAGATTTCAGAACATGATAAATAAATCAAATATTGTTCAAGCTTCCAAGAAATATGAAATAGATCATATATAAAAGGACTGGGAATTAGAATGGCATTGCTAAGTCATTTCAGTCATGTCCGACTCTGTGTGACCCCACAGACGGCAGCCCACCAGGCTCCACCATCCCTGGGATTCTCCAGGCAAGAATACTGGAGTGGGTTGCCATTTGAGAATGGCATTAGGCTTTCTAAAAACAATATTGGAATCTGCCAGACAGTAGTGTAGTATCTTAAAAATCCTGAAAGAAATTCACTTCACACCTAGAATTCTATACACAAACCATTATTTAATAATAACAACACTATTTTAGACATCCAGGGGAGAACACAAAAACTTAATCGTTTTGTACAGTTTTTAAGGAGAATGGAGGATGTTTGAGGAACGCATAGGCAAGAAATTGGCAATCCAACATGAGGGGAAAGCAAGTGCCAGTGTAACGACTGAGGGGTGTCCTAGGTCAAAAGCTGCGAGCAGCTTCCGGACCAGTAGTGCGGATTAGAGGAGCTGAATGGCTGCAAGGTCATGGCTGTGAGACAAGGGAAAGGAAAAGGAACCAATACACTAGCGTTATCTGATGTAGTTCAGTACATTGAGAAAAATGGTTGAGACTGAATTAGTGATAAAAACACAGAAAAGTAACCAAAGCAAAAAAAAAAAAAAAAGATTTCATTTTAATTTCAGGAAAAGTTTTATATATGTGCATACACACACACAGAGAACACAAACACACAATCCTAGCGTGCTATGTACTTCAGCTGTGAACAATATTTATATTATCATAATAATCTGAACTATAAATATAAAATTGATCTAAATACATTAGAACAATGGACAAAATAACTTTAACTGGCAGATCATGTTAGAATACCAAAGTCTTTCAGAGTATGACTTCAAGTCAGCTAAACATTTTTATAAACAAATGAAACAGCATGCCCTCGTGTCCTAGGATAGAGATAAATATTTGAAGAAATCATGAAAGAAAGTTGAAAGAAGCTAACTCTGGGAAGAAGTGCAGTGGAGAACTTCTTTTTAAAACTTGAATTATTTTACTTTTTAAACTATAAATATTCTGTTTAAATACTGTACCCCAATAAAAGGAGGAGGAACTTGGGTGGAAAAACACATATATAAAGGTCCAGAAGATAAAAACAGGATCATAATCAAACATTCTTGTGCTAAGATGGGAGAGGACAGAATTCCAAAAAATAAGGGGCAGGGGGCGGCGGCAGCTCAACAGTGAGAAATGCTTCAGAGATTCAAGTCAGGGTGAGGACTGAGGAAAATGTATTGAATTGGACCATTAAAGGGCCATCGATAGCACCAAGAAGGGCTGCTTCAGAAGGTCACCTGAGATTGCTCCAGGTTCTGGCTGAGAAAGGTCTTGCAGATAAATTAAGGATAAATCAGACCCTTCCACCCTGGGATCACTATTCATCTGGTCAACCCAGCTGTGGTCAACCTCTAACGGGAAGTTTTTGATCTTGCAGGTAAACAAAAAGGAAGGTAAGAATCGCTCTTTCTCAGGCCAGCGAGCTGCAGCTTCTCCCAAGGATCAACTCGGCACCAGCTGATTACTGAGCTGCTCCTCTGCTTTGTGTTCTGGATGCAGGGGAAAAAAATAACACATAGTTTTTGCTCTCATGGAATATATGCTCTATTTAGAGAAGAAAGATACCATCAGACAAAATAAAAGACTATAGATGGGCATGCAGAGTCAAATGATAAATGTGTAATTTAGACTTCAGCTATTATAAAGGCTCATGAGAGCAAATAGCCAGGAAGCCTCACAGAGAAAGTCTAGGACTGAAATGAGACTTGATGGGTTGACAAGAGGGAAAAGGTGATGAGAGACGAGAAAGAACTGCTGTGGAGTTTAAGTCAGATGTGTTTCTCCAGGCACAAGCTCCAGTGTTCAGACCCCCTTTCGCAATGACAGCCTCTCTTTCTGTTTCAGCTCTGGCACATAGTAGGAGGGAGAATTTGGACTAAGCCAGCTTCCCTAGGTCTCAATGACAGTGTCTTTGGCGATGGCCTTAGGTGATGGCACCGGGGACCCCGTCCTATAGGGACACGGGATTTTTGAATTGTAAAACAGAGCAAGAAAGCAAGCAGTGCTGGAATGTGGGTTTGTGATGTCAGACTATGTGACTGCTCCTCATCATTCACTTGATTCAGTGAATTCACTCAATTGATGCACGTATAATAGGTCAGGTTTTTAAGGGAAATAAGGCAGGCATTGTACCATCTAAGATAAACATTCTACAGCAAATCATGTAATTAATCATTTAATCAGGCCATTAACATAGCCCATCAGGGTTTGCATCATCTGCTGTCCACCTCCTTCAACCTCTCGTGTTCCAGAGCTCTGGTTGGGTCATCACTCAGAACTTCTCTCATTCCATGAACATGTTCCACTTCTTCTCTGTGCTCTTCTCTATTCCTCTTCACTCTTTCTCCTTCTAGAGATCTTAGTTAAAATGTCCACAGCTCAAGGAAGCTTTTGTTGAAATCCCAGTTAGGGTCAGGTTACCCTGCTATCGTAGCATCTAATGATCCTCTCAGTTCAGTTCAGCTCAGTCACTCAGTTGTGTACGACTCTTTGTGACTCATGGACTGCAGCACGCCAGGCTTCCCTGTCCATCACCAACTCCCAGAGCTTGCTCAAACTCATGTCCATTGAGTCAGTGATGCCATCCAACCATCCCATCCTCTGTTGTCCCCTTCTCCTCCTGCCTTCAATCTTTCCCAACATCAGGGTCTTTTCCGATGAGTCAGTTCTTCGCATCAGGTGGCCAAAGCATTGCAGTTTCAGCTTCAGCATCAATCCTTCTAATGAATATCCAGGATTGATTTCCTTTAAGATTGACTGGTTTGATCTCCTTGCAGTCCAAGGGACTCTCAAGAGTCTTCTCCAACACCACAGTTCAAAAGCATCAATTCTTCAAGCATCAATCAATTCTGTGTTTCTCTTCTATAGCAATATTTACAAGTGTAAAAAGGAATTAAATATGTGATTTAAGTTCTGTGGTTCCTTGCTAAAATGTACACCCCAAGAGCAGACATCTTTATATTTTATCATTGCAACCCTAAGACTTAGTATGAATATCTGCCCATAATAAGCTTTCAATGCACATTTTCTGAATGACTAGTCAGATGTACATAAAAGCTATTTTCAGGATGTTTCAGAATGCATGGGCAGCAATTTATCCTGATGAACCTCTAACTTCCTTTAACAGCCTGTTAGAGATCCATCTTCTCCAGGTTTATTCAGCCATCTCTGCTTCTCTTTTTATATACTTGCAAGTTCTTAAAGTTACCTCACGAATGTCAGAGCCAGACCCAAATTACATAATCTTTGTCCACTGTCACCAAGAACCAAGGCTTTTCTTTTTCTTTATTTTTCAATTTACTTGTAAAATCAGGGGGTGAGGAGGAAGGCTACTCTAATATGGGCATTTATCACAGTATAGAAATAACTAGTAATTATGCTCTCTAAATGAACTTGACTTTATGGCTGGTGTCAGGCTTTGCTAAGTGCCCTGGGCCCAACAGAGACTAATTAGGCCTGCATTAAATATTAAAGCATTCTGACACCCAGGTTTTGACGGTGACAGAGAGAAAAAAATCCTGTAACCGGATCTGCACCCAACAGGAGTAATTTATGTTCACTTCTTATAACAAAAGAAAATCCAATTATATAGCTGGCTGGAAGATGTATTTAAAGAAGTTAATGTAAAAAAATTGCATAAACACACATGGAGTACATAAAATAACACAAAAAATATCAACAAATAGCTCTTGTTTGCCATCACCTACATCAAATGCCTGTTGATTGTTTCCCTATAAACCTATGTTTGCACAGGAAATAGCTTTTTGCCTGTTAATGTGCTTGATGTCACATAAAGGCAGGGAATCAGCCATGGACCTTTGGCTGCTAAAAATATGATAATGCCATTTGACTTAGGAAAGGTCTATTGTGTGGAGACCTCATTCACGATCCATCACAGGACCACACCTTTTTGTTCTTTCAGGTATTGAACTTGTTAAGGCGCAACCTGCTTTTCTCACAGATGAGGCACAGCTAGGAAACACGGTCAACATGCCAGGTCAGTCCCTAACCAGATGCATGATCTCAGATAAGCCATAGAGCCCCCTGGGGCCTTCTCTTGTCCTTTCCGTAATATGTGGCCTGTCATGCTGGTGGCCCCCAGTTCTGAGTGCTGATGTAGCACCGTGGTTTTCAGCACCCACAGGAAGCAAAACTGCAAACAAATTGTACCTGGTGTCTGGATGATAAAACAAAATAAAACCCAGCATTTTACTAGTACACATATATTTTATAAGCCCAAATGTGTGCTGTTTACTTGTTTTGAAGTCTCTTGGTGAGGGAAAAAGAGCTGTTTTTAATATAATGTTTCTATAATGGAAAAGTTCAAATATAAACAAAAATAGAACTGATGGCATAAGAAACCCCCAGGCACTCACTACTCAGATTCAATAAATCAACTAATGGCCAATTCTGTTTCATCTTTCCTCTTCCACAATCTCATTTTTTTTGGAAGCAGACACCCCTCACTATATTATTTTGTCTGTAAACATTTCATATGTACATTCAAAATGTAAGGACTCTTTAAAAAAATGGGGACATCAAATTTAAAATTAATGTTAGCTCCTAAATGAAAAATTAGTTATTTTGACAAACAATATAGGAATGAGAAATTCTAAATGATCATTATTTGTGGGTCAACCTAAGAATCCTATTTGTTTTTAGTTACATTTTTATGGTAGGATATGAGGTCCTGAGAACACAGAAAATGCTTTCAAATAGAAGTCTTTCAGCAATGCACCTGGCGATATCAAAGAATCTTTTTCAAGTGAGCCAGATTAAGAAAAGAACTTGAATGCTACCTTTTAAAAATAAAACAAGTTAATTTAGCAGCCAATCAGAGTTCTCTCATTTTGATAAAATGCAACTTACAACCTTTGGGGCACATGTTGCTGATCATTCTTCTTGTTATTACAGTTTGCAATAGATTATTTTATGATTTTAAAAGAGCTACTACAGGAGTCTGTGCAAAGTATGCCCTCAGTAAGGATTTACGGACAGAAAAATGAACAGGTAAAAATGATATTTTAATCAAATATTTGTGAAACAGTGAGAGATCGGTCGAAAACTCAGAAATCAGTTCTTACAGCCACTGAAATCCTAGATGAGTACAAAGTCTTAGAACAATGATATGGTTCAATAAATGTAAGATATCACATTATTATTATTTTATTACTTATTATTAAAGCGAGATTACTAGATATATACCCATCTTCTTCAGTAAGCTACTGCCTATTAAATTTAGCAAAATTTGAAAATAAAGAGAAACTGTATGCAGGGGGCAAGCTAAAGAAGTATACAACATTGTCTAAGAGCAAAAAAATGTAAGAATACTATACTGCAAGTCAGGAGACCTGGGCTCCAGACCCTCCTTAGCTATCACTGACCTTAGTTGTCTTGGATGATCATTTCCACCCATGAAGCTCTAGAAATACAATTAAATATTGAACAAAATAACTGTCCATGCCTCTTTCAGTTCTTACTTCTGTGATTTATAACATAAGGGCAGTGGGGACTAATTAAATAGGCAACAGGAAGGTACATCATTTGGGAAATAATGTTTCAGTAGCGTTGGGGCTTGTCTGAATATGTGGGGGCAACTTAGAGTTGGTGTCAGCCCATCTCTCCAAATTGGGCTGCCACACTTGTGTTAAAAAAATAATTAGAATGTGGGTAGTCCCAGGGTTCTTTTGAATCACACAGGAAGGAGGGCCTCTCTGAGTTTATTAGAAGGAAGCATGGTTTCCCTATGAAAGGATGGTGTAATCAATTTGGAGACTACAGAATCCTTCATTCCCTGGTGTGAGAGCAACAGCCTTCAAAGCCAGACTTATTTATTTATTTTCCCATTTTCTTCTCCTGCCCCCTCCACTGAAGCACATTATGAAATTATGGAAAGCCATTTTCTATCCAAAGGCAGCTGGTTGCCACGGGTTACAAGAGCCTTATCTGTCCCCAGGGTGATTTTGCTGACTGAAGCCATTACAGGTGGGAGGGGCTGAAGAGAAGGAGGGAGAGGCAGGCAGGACCAAATCCTCCAGAGATGGGGCTCTTCTGAGCCTGTTAGGATGCTGCGTCTGAGGCCCAAGGGTCTCATACAGGCCTGGCATGGAATATGAACTTGTCTGAGGCAAGGGTGGTTGAGGGAAATGAGGTAAATAAGTGGTCTGGAAAATGCTTGGAAATATATTTCAGATAATGAGAGGACTAAAAAGGTCACAGCATGTTGAAAGTCAGGATCACCTCATTAAAGATTGGATATCTCTCACTGTCTTCTCTCTCTCTCTTCTCCCCCTTCTCCACTCCGAATACTGTTTGTTCTTGTTGTTCAGTTGCTAAGTTGTCTGCAGCTCTTTGTGACCCTATGGCCTGTAGCATGCCAGAATCCTCTGTCCACCATCTCCTGGAGTTTGGTTAAATTCATGTCCATTAAGTGGGTGATGCTGTCTAACCATGTCATCCTTTGCTGCCCCTGTCTCCTTTTGCTTTCAATCTTTCCGAGCATCAGGATCTTTTACAATGAGTCAACCTAATACTGTTAAATACTGTTCTTTTAAAATAATAGCAAATCAGATTAAGAAGTCAGTGTAGTTTTCTATTACATATTGAATTTCTTCCACATTCTCCTACCCCCCAGTAAGAGCTCATTCAATCTCTGTTTGAATTCCTAGATGGACAGGGAGCTCAATTCCTCTTAAGCTTAGTCATTCTATTGTAAGTTTATCTGCATTAATATTGATAATGAAGTCTAATATTTACTTGATAATTGCCACATCTTGGCCTCCAGACTAATTCTCTTATTTTACCCTCATAACTAATTAATGAAATTGATATACCTATTTCTCAGATGAGAAAACTAAGGTTCAGGGCCATATATCAAAAAACTAGAGAGGTTTAAATTTGATTTAGTGTTTGAAGGATTCCAAAGTTCTGCTCTTTCAACTGTGCTGATATGCATATTGTATGCTTATGTCCTTTTTCTCTCTCTAAGTCTAAGCATCTCTATTACTCCAGTTTCAAGCCTTTATTCCCATCACCTTCTTGGTGACCTTCTGGGTCTTCTCCCTTTGCAAATATCATCCATATATTATCATGTCCTAAACTATTTATTTAGTCTAGGCTGTCTGGCCACCTAATGGAAAAGCCTCTCTTCTAGTCTCCAATTTCTACTTCTATTAATTCATTCTGAAGCAAATACATTTTTTCTGGTCTCCACATGTACTATATTCCTGAAACACTTTGAGCCAGCTGAAAGCCTCAAGCCTATTTCACCCCTGCTGAGTTTAACTTATGTTCTTCCTATCTTCTGTATTTTTTAAGTGAATTGTGGCAGGTGTTTACATTTCTTCATGTGAAATTTCATCTGGTTAGTTTTCTCATTCCAGGTCATGGAAACCTCTTTACATACTAATCTTTTCATGCAACATATTTGATTTGACCAACAGCCTATGATTCATTCCCTGTCATAAATTAAAATAGTATGATCATTATCAAGAATGTAGACAAAGATGTAGCCTCCTGTACAGAAATCAACAACTGATATCCGATTACCTAGTAAAAGGATATTGGAACAGGACACAAAAGGAAGATGTGCTTTTCGGAAAAGACTGGCTAAAAATGGCATCAGTGTCTAGCTTCATGGTTGCTACTGGCAAGTGGGCTGGAGGAAGGTATTCTGTGCTAAGAACCAAAGCTACAAACATGAAAGCCTCTACAAGACACTGGCTCTCTTTACACATAATGCTAACAGTGCTTTTTAAATTACTTCAGAAATCAGACAAACATTAATTCAGTTAGCAAATAACTAATAGCCCCTACCAGACAGGTATCAAAAAATGTCTTTAAAAAAAAATAATTTATTCCACAAGCGTCTGTCCTTATAGGTGTTGCCCTGCCCTCATGGAGCTTACAGAGCAGTGAGGGGTAAAAAGAAAATCCACAAACCAATTGTGATTAGAACTATAAAGAAGATAATTGAGTTTTGAATAGGTGGAATAATTTAGATTAATAATTTCAGGATGCTTCTCTAAAGGAATAACTTTTAAAGTGAGACCTGAAGGATCTATAGTTTTATTTCGGCAAAGAATGGGGGAAAAAAAAGATTTTTTCTGGTAGAAAGCTTTGAGAGAAAAAAGGAAATTTTAGGGAACTAAAAGAGAAAAAAAAATAGCTGAAGAGCAATGAGCAAGGAGGCTGGTGAGCTGTAAGGTGTGAAATGCAGACAGGAGTAGGTCACATAAGGTCTTTGCATAAGAAGCTTGCATATTATTCTAAATCTAATTAGAGTCTATAGAAGGGTTTAAGAAAAAGATAACTTAATTAGATTTGTATTTAAAGAAGATAGATTTGGCTGTGATGGAGAAATAAAGTGAAGGAAGTTAGGAATGAAAATAAGTAGATCAGTTTAGGGGTGCTGCAGGGTCGAGATCAAGGGAGACATGGTGATAGCTTATATTTCAGTAGTACCATTGAAAAAGGGAGAGAAATTGAGGCTCTTTTCAGGTAGGTTGCAGGGGACTTGGTTTTAAATATGGAGTAAATAAATGGTAAGTAAGCAACACCTCAAAAATAAAATTCCAATAGTCGCAGGGTTTTTCCTTAGAGAATTTATAGCCTTAGCAGGAAGATCAGAAAGTAGAAGTGTTAGTCACTCAGTCATGTCTGACTCCTTGTGACACCATGGACTGTAGCCCGCCAGGCTCTTCTGTCCATGGAATTCTCCAGGCAAGAATATTGGAGTGGGTGTCATTCCCTCCTCCAGTGGATCTTCCTGACCCAGGGATCAAACCCAGATCTCCTGCATTGCTGGAAGGTTCTTTAATATCTGAGCCAACAGGGAACCCAAATATGCACACAGATTAGAAAGATATATCTCAAGAGGTTTGGGGAACACAGAAGGAGCCCAGTTTGTACTGGAGGATCTCAAGGAAGACTTCACAGAGGTGGTGGCATTTGAAGCACGTCTTAACATAGGGGCTACATTTCAGGATGCAGAGATGGAAAAGTAAACACCATTATAACTATGCAAATACGTGAGGAATTTCATCTCTACAGATTTTTATGTAGTCATGTATTTGGCACAATATACTAAATGCCTACAATATGGCAAAAAGGTTATACGATTTTAAAATGATTTTTTTGATGTGGACCATTTTAAAAGTCTTTACTGAATCTGTTACAATACTGCTTCTGTTTTATGTTTTGGCCTTTTGCCTGTAAGGCCTGGGCGTCATAGCTCCCTAACCAGGAATTGAACCAGCACCCCCTGCATTGGAAGGTGAAGTCTTAACCTCTGGACCACAGAGAAGCCCCAAGAATTTTATACATTCTAATGCAACATTTAATGTAGAAGTAGATATTCATTTTTACCCATTTTATAGAAAAAGGAAGTTACAGAATAATTAAGGTACTCAATAGTACACACATGTATACATAATTGAGCCTGTTCTAAATTTAAATCTGTATTTAAAAAAATTAAATTCATAACTATAGCATCTGTCCCTCAACACTCTATGCCTTATTTTTTCATAATACTTATACTATCTAATGTAATACATATTTTTTAAAAATTATAGCCTCTACCACTAGAATAGTAAGCCCTTGAAAGGTCAACATTTTCCTGTTTTGTTCACCCCCCAATCCTCAGCGTTTGGGTGAAGACTATACACTCAAATGATTCAGTGGGAGGAACAAATCTGAAAACTGGATGATTCTAAACCCATTTTCCTCCCACTAACCAAGATCTTCTATCAAGTAGGAGTATATCAGTTTTTAATGTTATTGATCTATTTTTACCAACTCAATCCATATTTGATATTATCTTACTTTCTTTATTATCCACCAGTCAGTCAAAGATAATTTACTGACCCAGGTGCTAGGCTCTCCAGGTGACTATGAAGATATACAAGACAGACTATGCCCTCAGGAAGCATGTGATATATTTGAAGACACATGACATAATCTTTTGAAAGGTTAAATAATACTAACACAGTGATATAATCAATATCCCAAGACTGCATTAAGACAAAATTGAAGTGCCAAAAAGAACAATAAGGATAATAAATATTATGGCAGATAAGAAGACATTATTGAGGATTGAGTTGATCTATTTTGGTTTCATAGAGGAAAATAGCTTTGACCAAGTTATTAAAGATAGGTAAGATTTCCTTAGGTAAGGAAAAAATACGAGGATGATCCAGGCCGGAGCCAAGCAGAGGCAGAAACATACAGGTGGGCCTAAACAAACTGGAGGGTCAGTGCAGAGATAAGGCTGGCTGGATCGGGGAATGGGAAATAGCTGGATTTCTGGGGTACTATGCCCAGTGTGAGAACTGGGATTAATTCAATGAGGTTTCCAAACATATCTTGATATTAAGCCGTGACTTAAGATGACTGATAAGTTTTACTTTTGAATTCTTCACGATGGCAAGGTAGGTAAATACCAATACCTCAGTGTCATACATGAAGGGATATGGGGCAGGTACTGCCATGGAAGCTTACAAGTCACAGGTCAGAAAGATCCCCTGTTCTGTCAGCAACATATAGAGAAAGATCCGCTGGAAACATAACTGGTTTGACTCTTAGGGCAAAGGCCTTGCTCCCTTGCTACTCCAGAGTGCAATGGCAAGGATAGTGTTGAAGGAGCTCCTTGCCAGGCTTTCTGGGGCACATGCCAGCTGTGTAGGAACCTGTTGAGAACGGCAGCCTCCAGAACCCACCTCCTTTATAAACTTCAGATTTGACTTATGGGCCAAAAGGGGTTCCCTGGTCCCTGGTGAAGTTGGAATCAGACATCTGTTTCTAAGCAACCTAAGTCTTTAGGGATAGTCTCCAAAGCAATCTCTCTCACCAGCTCATTGATGCACTGAGCATCTCAAATATGCTCTATTGATTTAGAAGAATGAGCACTGACTAATTCATTTATTTATTCAAAAATGTGTATGTGGTACCTCAGTTTAAAAGCAGTATCAGTACAGAAGTTCCCTGGTGGTCCATTGATTAAGAGTCTGAGTTTTCACTGCCAAAGGCCTGGGTTCAGTCTCTGGTGGGCGAACTAAGATCCTGTAAGCCATGCAGCCGAAACAAATAAATGAATAAATGAAAGCACTGGACCGACTGTGTGCCGTCCCTAACCTAGACATTAGTTGCACATTAGTGAATAAGACAGAGCCCCTGCTCAGGAAGGATGATGCTGTGATGAGGACTGTGAGAGGACCAGGCACTGGATCCTGCAGGAAGGCAGGGGAGGTCCACCCAGAGGATAGCGAGGTCTAAACTGAAACACAGAGATGAGCCAGGGGTGGACTCTAGGGAGTAAGGGCTCTCCAGACAAAGAAACTGGCCCAAGCAAAGATGTAGAGTGTGTGTGTGACTGTGTGTGTGTGTGTGTGTGTGTGTGCGCGCTCAGTTGCTTTAATTGTGTCCAACTCTTTGTAGCCTGCCAGGGGATTTTACCAGGCAAGAATACTGGAGTGGGCTGCCATTCTCTCCTCCAGGGGATCTTCCTGACCCAGGGATCGAACCCACATCTGCTGCATCCCCTGCATTGCAGGAGGATTCTGCAGTCCTGAGGAGCCCAAGCCACTGAGGAAGCCCGAGCAAAGGTGCAGAGATAAGGAAAAACAGAGCCTGCAAGTGATTCTTTGGGGCAGGAGCATAGCGAGAGATGGAGAAGCAGACAGGGCCCAGATCAGCAAAGTTTTCAGGTCATGTTAAGGAATCGGACCATTGTCTAACCCTTTATGGCTTTTTATAAGGGGGGCAGAATGGTCAGATCACATTTGTAAAGGGTCTGCCTAACACCACTCTGTTAAAAATATAACATGAACCACAAATACAAGCTACAAACGTTAAATTTAAATTTTCTAGTGGCCACATTTTTTAAATAAAGGAAAAGTTGAAAATAATCCTAGAAATATATTTGACTTAACACCATGTATCTAAAAACAATGTACAGTTTCAACATGAAATCAATACAAACATTGTTAAGGTAGAATTTTGTATTATTTTATTTGTACTAAGGCTTCGGCAGCCACTGTGTACTTTATACCCACAGCACATCTCCAATTGAACGCACCACATTTCAAGTGCTCAATAGCCACGCGTGGCTAGATGTTATCCACCATCCTCCATGCAGCAAGGCCTAGACCGCGGCGGATAGTAAAGAGTTTGGCATAAAGAATGACAGAAGTCAGGGTAAAGAAAATTTGAAGGGATTTTAAACTTAATGCTTATTGCAGGACAAACTCCAACATGGGCAGGTCCACGCTGAATTGATTCCTGGCCAAAGATCCAGCTAGGATGAAGCTTAGCTGTTGGGTAAAACTAAGAAATGGATAGGGATAGATACCAGCAAGGGGAAAAAGATATATTTTTTTAATGTTTAAATGCTAATTATGTGCAAGTCATGTAACCAAAATATAACCAGACAGATGACCCCAATCTATGCAGATATATATGTGAAATGGCTGCAATCCCTTTTCCCAACCATCTCAGTACATTTATGGGTCCCTACCGGCAGGCTACAGCCCATGGGGTCACAAAGAGTCAGACACGACCTAGCAACTAAACGATGACAACTATAATCCAGTTCAGTCATCCATAATAAAACCTGAAATTCTCCAAGCTTGCTGCTTTCTCATTGCTAAAGTGCAAATTCTGATTTCACTGGCCCTTATGCTTTCAAACTCTTCCTTTCTGTGAAGGGAGAAGAGAGCCACTGCCCTCCTTCCACATTGTTTTGAGTTAGAGGGGAATACCCAGCAAGATTGTGCAGGTGTAGAGGAGCTGAAATGAATACAATGTCTCTTAGCTGACAGATGGACCCCTCTCCTTCCCAGTGGGCTCGCATGCTAAGAGCATCCCTTGGCAAGGACAGAGTTAATTAAGAGTCATGACACTCTTGTGAGAACCATATCTCTCCACTCACCTTCAGATACTATTGCCCAATCTCTCTATATTCTTTCTCCCCTGATGAATAGAAAAGAAATTTTTTTCTCAGAAGAAGCATAGATCCTCCTTGTGATCTCCCTGTTTTTAGTGTGTATCTTTCTCCACAGCCTCCTGGCAGTTTTGTAACTATCTCAGAGGACGCACAACTCCCATACAAATCCATGGATCCAAATAGACACTGTGTGGATGGAAACTGAACTAGGACCCTCAGCTTCAAAAGTCAGAGAGTCAGAGGCATCTTAGGACTTCTCTGGTGGTCCAATCATTAAGAATCTGCCTTGGAAGTTAGGGCATGTGAGTTTGATCCCTGGCCAAGGAACTAAGATCCCACTTGCTGCAGAGCAACTAAGCCAGCCTTCCACAACTACTGAAGCCCACCCACTCTGGAGTCTTCAGGACACAACTGCTGAGCCCTTGGGCACAACTAGAGAGGCTGTGCACAGCAATGAAAGAGCCCACGTGTTGCAACTAAGACCCAATACAACCAAATAAATATTTAAAAAGTCAGAGAAATTTTCACACCAGCCTTGCTCCAATCAGAACACCTGTGTACACTTTAATTATTTCACTAATCTACATTTCTCTTCTATAGATGAAAAAACTGAGACTTGAGATCATCAAGTAGAATGGCAGAACCAGTATTAAACCTAAGTCTGCCTTACTCCACTGTCCATTATTTTTCTCTTGACCAAATCCGCCTCTGTATTTGGAACACGTGGGACAAATCAAGGACTCAGTCAGCAGAACTGGGGCACATATGGCAATAAGGTCTATGAAGCCAGTTAAGGTTCAGGATCAGAACTGAGCTTCAAGACCAAGGCAAAGAGAAGAGGAAAGGAGAGACTGGACGCCAAGTCTTAGAGAATACAGCTCTACAACCATCCTTCCATCAGATGAAGTTTAGGAGCATCAGGAGGTTCCCTCCAAGGCTGGACTATCTGAGTTTGAACCCTAACTCCACCACCTGCTAACTGCGTGTCTTGGGGTAAGTTACTCAATCTGCGTCTGTTTCCTCATCTGTAAATACAAATAAAATAGCATTCACCTCCTAGAGTTCTTTCAAGATGAATATTGTTTTAAAATTGGGGAAAATACCTAATGCCTTTGCAATGCAATTCTGACATTAACTTCCTGGAGTTATTGCAGACTTCACAGGCTAATGGCACAGGCTTGTGAAATTGCCCTCGCGTCAGATACTAGCCACAAGCTTGGGTCACCAAGCTGCTCACCATTCAGACCAACTGGCTACAGGTTAAGGAGTTTCCACCTCAGGTTCAGTAATTCTCTGGAACAGCTCACAGAAATTAGGAAAGTACTATACTATGATTAAAGTTTTATTAAAAGGATGCAAATCAGAGCCAGTAAAATGAAGACCAATATAGGGTGAGGACTGAGAAAGTCCCAAATACAAAGATTCTGTGTTCTCAGGATGCATACTCCTCCTGGCAACCTAGACACTCCCTCCAGCTTTAGGTCATTACATGTTGGTTTTCCAAACATGACCAGCTCCCACCCTGAACCTATATTGGAATCAACCATAAGTCACCTCATTAGCATGAAGGCAGATGTCATCTGAGAAGCCCACTGTAAATAAACTTCAATTTGGGAGAATGACATTGAAACATGTAAAATATCATGTAAGAAACGAGTTGCCAGTCCAGGTTCGATGCACGATACTGGATGCTTGGGGCTAGTGCACTGGGACGACCCAGAGGGATGGTATGGGGAGGGAAGAGGGAGGAGGGTTCAGGATGGAGAACACATGTATACCTGTGGCGGATTCATTTTGATATTTGGCAAAACTAATACAATTATGTAAAGTTTAAAAATAAAATCAATCAATGCAAAAAAAAAAAAAAAACAATTCTGAGAAAATTTCAAAAAAAAGAGTGTAGAGGATCCCTGCCAAGAACAAGAGACAAAGACCAACACAATGCTTTATTATACAATAACCTGGTATCTAGACTGTTCCATGGAAGAAAGGCTATGACAAATCTAGACAGCATATTAAAAAGCAGAGACATCACTTTGCCAACAAAGATCCATACAGTCAAAGCTACGGTTTTTCCAGTAGTCATGTATGGGTGTGAGCATTGGGCCGTGAAGAAGACTGTACACCAAAGAATTGATGCTTTCAAATTGCAGTGCTGGTGAAGACTCCAGCGAGTCTGGACTGGAGAGTCCCTTGGACAGCAAAAATATCAAACCAGTCAATCCTAAAGGAAATCAACCCTGGATGCTCATTGGAAGGACTGATGCTGAAGCTGAAGCTCTAACACTTTGACCACCTGATGTGAAGAGCTGATTCATTGGAAAAGACCTTGATGCTGGAAAAGATTAAGGGCTGGAGGAGAAGAGGGTAACAGAGGATGAGATAATTGGATGGCATCCCCAAGTTTAAGGACATGAATTTGGGTAAATTCCCAGAGGTACTGAAGGAGAGAAAATCCTGGCATGCTGCAGTCCATGGGGTCTCAAAGAGTCAAAAATGACTTAGGGACTTAACAACAAGCAAATTCTACATGAATACTAACACATAGCAGGGCTGGCAAACACTTTCTGTAAGGGTTAAACAGCAAATACTTAATCTACCTACAATGCAGGAGACCCCAGTTTGAGCCCTGGATCAGGAAGATCCGCTGGAGAAGGGACAGAGTACTCACTCCAGCATTCTTGGGCTTCCCTTGTGGCTCAGCTGGTAAAGAATCTGCCTGCAATGCGGGAAACCTGGGTTTGATCCCTGGGTTGGGAAGATCCCCTGGAGAAGGGAAAGGCTACCCACTCCAATATTCTGGCCTGGGGAATTCCATGAACTGTATAGTCCATGGGGTCGCAGAGAGTCGGACACGACTGAGTGACTTTCACTTTCACTTAAGTATTGTAAACAATATAGTCTCTATAGAATATTCTTGCCTTCCTTTCCTTTTTTTTTTTTTTAACAGCCCTATAGAATGTAAAAATCATTTTTAGCTCATTGACCCAACAACAACAGATCATAGACTGGATCTGGCCCCCCAGTCTTAGGTTGCTGATCCCCAAAATATACCACTGGTGAGTTAAAGTATATTGTCAATAGATACTATATAATAAGTATATTATTGTTATTGGACTGATGCTGTTGCTGTCATCATCATCTTCATTACTGACACAGCCGATCTCATTTCAGCTGTCGAATTCTTTGTCATTGAGTGTGTGACTGGTGCCATTCCAGCCACATGAAATTCTGGGTCATGTTCTAAGATAGTCCGCCTCAGCTATTGTTCAGAAATGAGATGTGTAAAGAGAAATAATTTCTGTTTCATGCAATGTCTGACATTTTATTTCTTGTTCTATTGTGTTGGTTCACTGAGTAACTCATTCTAAAAGGAAATGGCATTCTAGGAGTACTGTCTGTATTGTCAAAAAATAATTTTTAAATTCTCTGATTACCACTTTGCCTGAGAGGTTCTTGTCTTCGGTCTCTATTTGCCATTTCCCAAAGCGCCCTCTCTGCACTCACTATTTCCTGCCGAAAGAAAGCCGCACATCCCACGTTGCTCAGGTGAAAGGAGAAATAGCCATGAATTAGACTCCGTGTTTCCTTCTTATGATTTCCACGGCTAGAATTGGTGCAAAAGAAACATTAGCAATTGCTTACCTCAAGGCTCATATAAATTAACATTAATAATGAAGAAGGGGAGAAAAGATATGGTCTTTGAGACGCAGTAACTGCTCAAAATTTTGGCACGGGACTCTGCAATATTGACTAATGAGCAAGAACCAGGGAAATCATTTTAAAGATTTAAACCACTTGTTTTTTAATTCATGTGAGTGTCAGTCTCATTTCATTCTTAAATATTTGCCCTTCATCCCCAGAAGCAAGATTTGCTCCAGGAGTGGACAAATTATGTGGCATTTGTCTAAAATGATAGGTCTAATTATTGCTCTAAAATCCTGAAATATTTCTGAGCTCTCACTAAAAAGTCAAATGCAAGGAATTCATAATGATTTTAAAATTGATTCGAGGCCCCATTTCTCTATGCTGAACCTGGGAGTTGGAGGATCAAAAAACTAACCAAAAAAAGAAAAGACTTCTTCCATCAGGTCACTTCCTGAGCTTTTTGGTGGCTGAATAAGAGAATTTGAGAGAATAGAGAATACAGGAGGTAGATGACTTTCAGTAAAACACACAGACACAGAAAATGGGTCAGACTGATTCTGATTAAGCAAGAAAGGTACAGGTATAACCTTAAAATATATGTTTCTGGAATCTTTATATTTTGTAAATGTAACTTAAAAATATGGTCAGTGCAGGCAGGCCTCCCTTTAGTCACCCCTATAGAAATGAGAGTGGCCGTCAGTATACATGTGGCGTCATGTGTGCACTCCATCATGAGTACCTCCCATACGGATCCCTGTAGTGATACTTTGTGTAAAGCAAATGAATATTTTAAAACATGCAGAATCAGTTCTGGAGTTTATTGGTTGGTATGAATTACTTTCTGTGAAGAAGAGGTTGCTTAACCGGAGAACTAGCTGGGCAGTTATCACTGAAGGCAAAGCAACTGATGCCGGGTGGAGGTGGACCAGGGCCTGTAGTTGTGGCTGTGGGCAGTGGTTAAATCAGAGGCGACTGAGAGCAAGGAGGCTTTTTCAAAACTGTGTTTTTACATAGGCTGTTTCCTCTTCCTGAAATCTCTGCTTTCTCTCTGATTCCTCAATATGTAACGTCGAACATAAACACGTCCTTTGAGCTTTATCTCAAGCGACACTTCCTTTGCCAGGCATTTTCTGCAGCCTCCCACTTGATTTGTGTCTTTCTCTGCTTTGTTAGCACTCAGCCTATGCCTCTATTGTGGAACTTATCATTGTATTGCATCTGTTGATTTCTTGTCTATTTCCTTCTCCAGCCTGCTTCCATGATTTTAACCAAATGTGCTATATAATATAGTCAATGCTTCATGAATATTAGATGGATGAATAAAGCAGTGAATGGATGAAGGGATTCTTCTACTGTCTCAGGTGGTGCTCTAAATCCTGGTAATGTGAAAGCAATACTTCCAAGAAGGAGCCTATGTATGTATAAGGAATAGTCTATGGTGCATCTATTTCCGGAGGAATTGACAGCCATGCTCCAGTGTTCTGATCTGGACAAAATGAACCATGATATAAGTGTTTGTGCACATCATTTCTTCATCTTTATTAATACCTTCTTGTTGTTATTTAGTTGCTAAGTCGTGTCTGACTTTTTGCAACCCCACAGACTGCAGCACACCAGATTTCTCTGTCCTCCACTATCTCCTGGAGTTTGCTCAAATTCATGTCCATTGAGACGGTGATCCTATCCAAATATCTCATCCTCTGTTGCCCCTTTTAGTCCCTCTATAAAACTTCTTACCACCTAGGCATTCTTTACCCTGTCAGTATTCACTTCTCCTCCAGCTTTCCCGCTGCTGCTGCTGCTAAGTCACTTGTTTATATGAAGGCATATCAATAATGCCATGTAGCCATTCTTAAAAGTTTGGGTCTCAGGAGTTTATCAACCTTCTGAAGCCTATTTTCAGATTCCTGGAGTTTTGGATATCAAATTAAAAAAGACTGCTTCTTTTTAAATTATGAGATATTCTTTCTATTGAGATTAAATATATATGCAAACATATATTTATATTTTGTATATTTACAAATATAAATAAATTTACATGTATTTATATGGAGTCAGTTATATTCTTATGGAGTCAATATTAGAGATAACTGAAATATCAAAGCTATGCTATTTATGTAATTGAATTAATCCTGGGAAAGGGAACGATAGAGAGGATTTAAGTAGCAAGCCACCTGGGACATTTTGGAATTCTTTCACCAAAACAAAAGAAAAAAAACAATAGCAAGAGTTTTTTACAGGGCTATGTTTATGGATATTGGATGGTGGAAGAATTCTCTTAAACCAATTTAATACTAACATTTACTTCTTCACTGAGCCTTAGTTCTGTTACCTATAAAATGGGAATGACATTTTTTGCCTTGAATACCTAATAGACCTATGGAGAGATCCAACAATGAATGTGAGATCATTCTGTAAGCTGCTAGATGCTATATAGCATTTTGTCAACTGCTAGATGCTTCTGAGACCGGTAGAATTATTGACTTCAGTTTCTGTTCTCTGCCAAGGAAACAATAAGTGAAATTGTGTTCAAGTAATAATAGATGTTTGCTGTGTTCCTGTAATAAGGGATACCAGGAGGCTCACAAACAATACTGGTCGCCACTCCAGACAGGTCGTATAAGGCATGTCTGGATACAATTAATGAAGCACCAACATGGAGGGAACTGCTATCACAGAGGCAGTGATAGAGACATACTAACGGATCTGTTCTTCATTCTTTCGGTTGGAGATGGAGAGCAGAGGGATTAAGAATGCTTCCGACTATAAGAGACACTGAGTGGCTTTGAGTGTGCAGTTTTCACAGCAGGAGGAAATCTAATTGAAAAACTTGGGGAAAATTCCTCCAAGTTTCCCATCTCTAAATTGGGAAAGTAGGAGGAGGTCAGAGGATGCCATTGAGATTCTGATTAAAGATATGAATCGCTTCCACCCCCTAAGGGTTCTGCACCTAATTCCACCATGACAGGGTGGTGGTCCCTTACCCCAGCAAGCAATGCCCTGACACCAGTTAGTTGTCCTGTGAGTCAACTCAATTCTGACACTATTTACCTGGAGAGAGCATCAGATCCCATAGGTGAAGGGCTCAGTCTTATAAGACAGTCCCCCTACCCCCTACTTCAGATGTCAATCACAAGTTTGGGTTGTCAACCAGCCTTCTGACCACTGGCTGTAGATTAGAAGTTCCCCATGGCCAATCCTTGGATTTGAATAGTTTGCTAAAGCAGCTCACAGAACTCAGAGAAACCTTTTATGTATTAGATTACCAGTTTATTGGTTTCGGTGGCTCAGATGGTAATGAATCTGCCTGTAATGCAGGAGACCTGGGTTCGATAACCTTGCCTGGAGAATTCCATGGACAGAGGAGCCTGGGGTGGCTACAGTCCAAGGGGTTGCAAAGAGTCGGACACAACTGAACAACTAACACTCACTTCTCATAAGTTTATTACAATAGGATACAATTTGCAAAGAGATGTCTAGGACAAGATATGCAGAAAGGGCACAGAACTTCCATGTCTTTTCTGAGCGTGCCGCTCTCCTTAAACCTTCATGTGATCACCAACCTGGAAGCTCCTCAAACCCCATGCACTTGGGATTCTCCGGAGGCTTCATTATATAGGCATGATTAATGAGATGATTGCCTTGTTGTTGTTCTTGTTTAGTTGCTAAGTTGTGTCTGACTCTTTTGTGACCCCTGAACTATAGCTTGCTAGGCTCCTCTGTCCATGGGATTTTCCAGGCAAGAATACCAGAATGGGTTGCCATTTCCTTCTCCAGGGAATCTTCCCAACCCAGGGATCAAACCTGCATGTCCTGTGTCTCCTGCGTTGGCAGGTGGATTCTTTACCACTGAACCACCTGGGAAGCCCTGAAATAATTGCCTCTTGGTGATTATTTCAACCTCCAGCCTCTCTCCCCTTCCCTGGAGTGGTGGGACTGAAAATTCCAACCCTTTAATCAGGTAGTTGGGCTTTCCTGGTGGCTCTGAAGGTAAAGAATCTGCCTGCAGTGTAGGTTATAGGGAGGATCCCTTGGAGGAGGGAATGGCAACCCACTCCAGTATTCTTGCTTGAAGAATCCCATGGACAGAGAAGCCTGATGGGTTATAGTCCATGGGGTCATGAAGAGTCAGGCACAATGGAGCTGCTAACACATACACACACAAAATCAGGTGGTTGGTGCGGCTGGCGGCCAGCAGCCATCCTTCACATCAGTCCAGTTGCTCAGTCCTGTCTGACTCTGTGCAACCCAATCACTGAAGCATGCCAGGCTTCCCTGCCCTCATCCTTAGGGTCTTTTAATCTCAGATCATTAACCTGACAAAAGACACTTAGCTCACTCTTGTGAGTGAGTGAAGTCCCTCAGTCATGTCTGACTCTTTGTGACCCCATGGACTGTAGCCTAACCAGGTTTCTCCATCCATGGCATGATGTTCCAGGCAAGAATACTGGAGTGGGTTGCCATTTCCTTCTCCAGGAGATCTTCCTGACCCAGGGATTGAACCCAGGTCTCCCGCATTGCAGGCAGACTCTACTTTACCGTCTGAGCCACCAGGGAAGATAAATTCCAAGGTTTTTAGGATCTCTGTACCAGAAATGGGAACAAAGGTCTAATACATATTTCTTCTAATAAATCACAGTGTCACATTCTCTAGAAAATTCATCACATGCACAATTTTTTTAATATATTTTCAGGGCTTTTATAGATTCTTTAGGGTCTTTAGAAGCCAGAATAACAGAGCCTGTTCTATTTTAACTAGAGTGTCCACTTCTGATGAATGAAAGTCACAAGATATTTAGTGCTTCCTATGTACTATATTTACCATGTATTATGTCTCATTACTTCTTAAAACAGCCCTAATAGATAGGCCTATTATTTCTCCCAGATTGCATCTGAGGAAACTGAGGCTCAAAGCAGTACAACAATTTATCTAATATCACATAGTTAGAAGTCTGGGAATTGAAGTAGAACTAGCTGTTTCCAAAGTGAGCGAGGTAGAGAGAATCTCTAACAATATTTCATACATCCATGTTGCTACTGGATGGAGTAGGTCTAAGTGCCTCTGCTAGGGGGAGGGAAGAGCCTCCCCCTAGCAGAGTTGAAGTGCCTGTTGCCCTTGGCCCAGGAAGACAGACATTAGAGTGACTGCCATGCACAAACCTGGTGCTCACAATGACTCCCCCAGGGACTGAGGCCCTGGCCCTGCCTCTGCTCTCTTTTCCCTTAGCTACAGAAAGAGCTCAGGAATGTAACTGGCTTCATTAACTGTCTCTCTCTAGGGATGTGTGACAGCCCAAGGCTTGTGACTGTGGGTTGGGAGTAACAAAGAAGTCAACCTCTGAATGTGGAGGGGGCAACCCTGCATCTCTGAGGGGCTCGCAGGTCACAGGCAGCACTGATTTCACAGCAAAGCAAGGTGTTTGCCAAAGGAAGGACAGATGGTCCGAGTCACCAGTTATTTATTTCTATAATTAGCAGCATGCCGTGATCGCTGAACATGGAGAAATTACTACTTCCTATGGAATTCCTCCCATCATTATGGAAGGAATGGGAATTAGAAGCCAAAGAGAGGATATGTGTTGAATGGTAACTTCCCAAGTCTGGGTGTGCAGCAGTGCTGGGAAGGAGGGCGGGGCCTAGAGAAATAGTCTGAATCAGGCAAAAGGACTGAGTGTGAAGTCCATCTCTACCAGGATCGTGTGTTTTCACGTAGATGTTACCCGTTCTGTTATTCTCATCTAACTGAGAAGAATATTTTGAGAAGGAATTTTGACCATGGATGTGATAAATTTCTACTGGTTGCATATGATTGGCCCTATGAAACATACTAAGATTTTTTTTTAATCCCTGAATTCAGTATATTAGACAAATGGATGTGTATCTAAATCAAGGCTTCTTCATGTATTAGCCACCAAGTTCTGAACAAGTGAATTTAAATCTCAGACTCTCGCCTTCACTATGTGTGAAGTGAAATTACTGTGTCTAACAGAGGGATCGTGAGAATTGAAGGAGCATTTACACGTAATGGGCTTCCAAGGTGGTGCTAGTGGTAAAGAGCCTGCCTGCCAATGCAGGAGACGTAGAGACGTGGGTTCGATCTTTGGATTGGGAAGATCCCCTGGTAGAGGAAATGGCAAACTATTCCAGTGTTCTTGCCTGGAGAATCCCATGGACAGAGGAGCCTAGTGGGCTATTGTCTGCTGCTGCTGCTGCTAAGTCGCTTCAGTCGTGTCCAACTCTGTGCAACCCCATAGGCAGCAGCCCACCAGGCTCCCCCGTCCCTGGGATTCTCCAGGCAAGAACACTGGAGTGGGTTGCCATTTCCTTCTCCAGTGCATGAAAGTGAAAAGTGAAAGGGAAGTTGCTCAGTCCTGTCCGACTCCTAGCGACCCCATGGACTGCAGCCTACCAGGCTCCTCCATCCATGGGATTTTCCAGGCAAGAGTACTGGAGTGGGGTGCCATCGCCTTCTCCGCCTAGCATACTGCTGATTGTGCTGCTAAGTCACTTCAGTCATGTCCGACTCTGTGCGACCCCATAGACAGCAGCCCACCAGGCACTGTCTACAGGGTCGCAAAGAGTCAGACACGACTGAAATAAATTAATATGCATACATACATGTAATAGCCCTAGGCCAGTGGTTGGTATAAAGTCAGCACTTGATAAACAGGCATTAATTTTGTTATTTTAATTTAGCAAAGAAGACATCTCTAAAAACAAAATATTTATCTAATATGACATAGAATAAGTCTAGTGCTAAATTGGTCTAGGGGCAATTCATCTAAGATGTTGAGGATAAAGAAGGAATAATTAATAATGTTCATCTAAGATGTTGAGGATAAGGGAGGAATAATTAATATTGATAGCATTCTCTGGCCCACTTTTGAACAATAGGCTTTTATCCACTAGAAACACACTTATAATAATGCAGATTTCTGTGACAAGCCTTGTGGATTGCTATGTACCCAAATTATCATTCCTTTCAGTATTCTCTGGTCTTGCATTCTGCCTTAGAAGTGGAGTTAGAGTTTAGAACACATTGTTGTTGTTCAGTCACTTAGTCCTGTCCAGCTCTGTGCGATCCCAAGGACCGCAGGCTGCCCTGTCCTTCACTACCTCCCAGAGTTTACTCAGACTCACGTCTATTGAGTCGGTGATGCCATCCAACCACCTCATTCTCTGTCACCGCCTTGTCCTCTTGCCTTCAGTGTTTCCCAGCATCAAGGTCTTTTCCAATGAGTCAGACCTTCGAATCAGGTGACCAAAATATTGGATCTTCAGCATCAGACTTCCCAATGAATATTCAGGGTTGATTTCCTTTAGAATTGACTGGTTTGATCTCCTTGCTGTCCAAGGGACTCTCGTCTTCCCCAGCACCACAATTTGAAAGCACTAATTTTTGGCATGCAGCCTTCTTTATGGTCCAACTTTCACATCTGTACATGGCTACTAGAAATATCACAGTTTTAACTATATGTAGCTTCATTAGCAAAGTGATGTCTCTGCTTTTTAATATGCTGTCTAGGTTTGTCATAGCTTTTCTTCCAAGGAGAAAGAGTTTTTAACTTTATGGCTGCAGTCATTATCCACAGTGATTTTGGAGCCCAAGAAAAGAAAGTCTGTCACTATTTCTAATTTTTCCCCTTCTATTTACCATGAAGTGATGTTAGTGGGTATACTTCTGATACCCTCCTCAGAATGAGCCCCCTCACACATTTAAAACAACAGGGCTTGTTCCTGGGAAATAAACTGAATTTTTTAAAAAGCCACCTTTTTTATGGAAGTCAAGAAAGGGAAACAGACTCATAGACAGGAAGGGCCTGTTTGCATACTTATTTATCTTAGTTAATATTTTTAAGGCAGTTATCCTCTAAAGAGCTTCAGGCACTCTGCATGTGCTTGTTTCAAAAGCTTCCATAGACTGTGTGGTGCACGACAGAAAAAACTCAGGCCTTGTGACAGCAGCTACGTCCCTCTGTGTGCGTGTGTGCTGAGTTGCTCAGTTGTGTCTAACTCTTTTTGACCCTGTGGACTGTAACCTGCCAGGGACCTCTATCTATGGGATTCTCCAGGCAAGAATACTAGAGTGGGCTGTCCGTCTTCCTTCAGGGGATCTTCCCAACCCAGGGACTGAACCTGGATCCCTTGCATTTCAGGCAGATTATGTACCATCTGAGCTACCTGGGAAGCCCTATATCCCTACATTGGCAGGAGGGTTCTTTACCACTAGCCCCATGTGGGAAGCCAATGTCTGTATGGTATTACACAAAGCCATGTATATTTTCTTATTTATTTATTGTTTAGCTTTTTATTTTACATTGGCATATAGCTGTGGTTCCCTGGTGTCTCAGTGCTAAAGAACGCCACTACCAGTGCAGGAGATGTGGGTTTAATCCCTGGGTCAGGAAGATCCCCAGGAGAAGGAAATGGCAATGCACTTCAGTATTCTTGCCTAGGAAATCCCAAGGACAGAGGAGCCTGGAGGGCTGGACTCCATGGGGTTGCAAAGAGCTGGACACAACTTAGCAACTAAATAACAAGAGCAACACTAGCTAATTAATGATGCTGTGATGCTTTCAGGTGCACAGCAGAGCAGCTCAGCCACGCATACACGGATGCCCATTCTCCTCAAAATGCGCCTCCCATCCAAACTGCCACAAAATGTTGAGCACTGCTCCCTGTGCAATACAGCAGGTCCTTATTGGTTAAACCATAACAACGCACCCAAGTGGCTGAAGGTAGAGTAAAAAGAAAATTTAAGATAATATAGAGTATGTGTGTGTGTGCTCAGTCATGTCCGACTTTTTGCAACCCCGTAGGTTGTAGATGGAATTTTCCAGGCAAAGAATACTGGAGTGGATTGCCATTGCCTTCTCTGGAGGCTCTTCCCAACCCAAGGAATGAACCTGAATCTCCTGCAATTCCTGCATTGGCAGGCGGATTCTTTACCACCAAGCCACCCGGTAAGCCTAAGATAGAGCATCAGTTAGGTTCATTCACTCAGTCATCTCCAACTCTTTGTGATTCCATGAACCACAGCACACTAGGCTCCCCTGTCCATCACCAACTCCCGGAGTCCACCCAAACCCATGTCCATTGAGTCAGTGATGCCATCCAACCATCTCATCCTCTGTCATCCCCTTCTCCTCCTGCCCTCAATCTTTCCCAGCATCAGGGTCTTCTCAAATGAGTCAGCTCTTCCCATCAGGTGGCCAAAGTACTGGAGTTTCAGCTTCAACATCAGTCCTTCCAATGAACACCCAGGACTGATCTCCTTTAGAATGTACTGGTTGGATCTCCTTGCAGTCCAAGAGACTCTTGAGAGTCTTATCCAACACCACCGTTCAAAAGCATCAATTCTTAGGCGCTCAGCTTTCTTCACAGCCCAACTCTCACATCCATACATGACCACTGGAAAAACCATAGCCTTGACAATATAGAGCATATCATACCTCAAACTCACCATGAGTAGGATCTAGCTACTCCTCTCCCTCAAAAATCTGATGACTCCCACATATTAGATAATGGCACTCTCTTCTACCCAGATTGGCAAGCAACGTGAGTCATCATTGCTACCTTTCCATCTATAATGACTCTGGGTGCAGCTTGTATAACGTGTTAGAAAGAAGACACAGTAAATAGTGCTAGAGTAGAATGCTAAAACAGAGGGAGATTGTAAAGTTCTGAACAAAATGCAGCAGCGGCTTGGCTCTAGGGTATCAGTGTTGGAGATGGAGAGAAATGGATATAATTGGGAGATATTACAAAGTTTGACTAGTATTACATGAGGTTCCCCAGGTAAGGTATCTGAGGTTATTGACATTTCTCCTGACAATCTTGATTCCAGCTTGTGCTTCATCCAGCCTGGCATTTTGCATGATGTACTCTGCATATAAGTTAAATAAGCAGGGTGACAGTATACAGCCTTAACATTCTTATTTCCCAATTTGGAACCAGTCTGTTGTTCAATGTCCAAGATGGAATCAAGATTTCCAGAAGAAATATTAATAACCTCAGATATGCAGATGACACCACCCTAAAGTCAGAAAGTGAAGAGGAACTAAAGAGCCTCTTGATGAAAGTGAAAGAGCTGGCTTAAAGCTCAGCATTCAAAAAACTAAGATCATGGCATCTGATCCCATCACTCCATGGCAAATAGATGGGGAAACAATGGAAACAGTGACAGACTCTATTTTCTTGGGCTCCAAAATCACTGCAGATGGTGAGTGCAGCCATGAAATTCAAAGATGCTTGCTCCTTGGAAGAAAAGCAATGATCAACCTAGACAGCATATCAAAAAGCAGAGACATTACTTTGCTGACAAAGGTCCATCTAGTCGAAGCTATGGTTTTTTCAGTACTCATGTATGGATGTGAGAGTTGTACTGTAAAGAAAGTTGAGCAATGATGAATAGATGCTTTTGAACTGTGGTGTTGGAGAAGGCTCTTGAGCATCCCTTGGACTGCAAGGAGATCAAACCAGTCAATCGTAAAGGAAATTGACCCTGAATATTCATTGGAAGAACTAATGCTGAAGCTGAAACTACAATACTTTGGCTACCTGATGTGAAGAGCTGACTCACTGGAAAATACCCTGATGCTGGGAAAGATTGAAGGTAGGAGGAGAAGGGGACAACAGAGGATGAGATTTTTGGATGGCATCACGGACTCAGTGGACATGAGTTTGAGCAACTCCAGGAGTTGTTGATGGACAGGGAAGCCTGGCGTGCTGCAGTTCATGGGGTCGCAAAAAGTCAGACACGACTGAGCAACTGAACTGAACTGAATCACAGGTAAGGTAGGATGGAACTGGCAGTCAAACTTTAATCCTTTTAAACTAATTCTAGTACAATTTCTTCTTGCCTTTTCCATGTTAAGGCATATCTTTTAAATGGACATATAGAAGAGACGTTTGTTTTCAGTCTTTTTTCACATGTGAAATTAGGCTAATGATGGTACCTGTCTCATATACTTATTGTGAGGATTAAATTAGATAACATATATAACTTTGTTTAGCACTTTTCTTGATGCATAATGAAAGAGTAATAAATGCATGTATATAAATGTATTTTTATCCCTATATCTTATAACAATAATTACTAATATAGGTTTAAAAACAAAGCAACAGGGGCAGATTAGAACCGCCGAGCTCTATTGCCTTTCTGCCTCTGCTTCATGTGTTCTTTCATTTTATTGAAGTCAGATCCAGCCAATCTGGAGTCCCTAGTCAGTGCCTCCCATCTAACGCAGATGATGCGAGGTTATAAAAGGATTTCCACTCTGTCCAGGCCTCTAGGGTGTGTGCGCGCGTGTGTGTTTCAAATTAATTTTATGAGACAAGCAGAAGATGCTGCCTTGATTTGTCCTTGGAAAGAGCCCTGCTTTTCTTGATTGAAGATATATTTTTACAGCCTAAATGTGCAGGTTAAAGTAATTTTTTTGACAGGTAAAATGCTTAGCTGTGACTGTCCATGAATCTTCTTCTTTTTTCCCCTCCATCCCCTGTCTCTTGCCCAGTTGATACCTGTATCCTCATCTTATTGAGGCTTCATATCTGTCTTATCACTGCCTCACTGAACTGCCACACCTTCTCTGCCAGACCTCTCTGCACCTTCTTTGATTCTTCTCCTGCAGAATGTGGATTCCGGCTCTGGATTTGCTCTCAGGCCTTGACCTCTTAAGTCTTCACCTCTTAAATCAAGGTGAGTGCCCATATGGAGAATCAGAAAGGTGGTGTAACAGCAGGGTCGAAACACTTTACCAGAGTGTCATATCACTTTAACTGAAGAGTATTTAACTTAAAACATATACATTTTTACAGAAATAAATTTGAGTAAAATGCCAGGTCTAATATTTACTAGTTTTGTTACCTTGAGATATTTCTTACTCATGCAATTGCAATATCTAATTCTGCAAAATACCCTCTAGAAGTAAGTCAAATAAACCTGTGAAGGCTGATCACACTGTCAGGCACAGAGACTTGTTTAATAAGCCCTGAGTTTCATTTTACTTTAAAAATAATATAACCATCTCTAGCTACAGATGAATAAACTGAAGTTCAGAGAGGCTTAATTATTTGCCCCAAATCAGCACTGACAATTGACATACAGAGGACTAAAGCAACACCTTGAACCTGTATGATCTAACTTTCAAGTCCACAATTCAGACCACTAAGCTATATGTAGCAAATAAGCTTTGCTTGTGTTGTAGACACTCTGGGCCATGCCCAAGACCCCCCAAGACTGTGAGTCCTCTCCCCTTGCCTTTAAGGGAAGGTGGTCTAGGAGCAACGTGACCTTTAATGCGTCATTACTTGTTTCCCTGCATGGAAGATTCTGGGTTGGATACACCAAGCAGCTGGCACTCGTGGTGAAGAACCCACCTGCCAAAGCAGGAGAAGTAAGGGGTCTTCCCAGGCTGTGAAGATCCCCTGCAGGAAGGTAAGGCACCCCACTCCAGTATTCTTGCCTGGAGAATCCCATGGGCAGAGGAGCCTGGTGGGCTACAGTCCATAGGATCACTAAGAGTCAGACTCTGAAGCAACTTAGCATGCGGTCATACAACCAAACAAACAAATAGGCCTGTTAATTGAGAATACATTTAGGGGGCTCTAGATGGAGGGGATATACATATAATTATGACTGAATCACATTATATGGCAGAGAGCATATAACCAAACCAACACAACATAGTAAAGCAATTATTCACCCATTAAAATATAAATAAATATATTTTTTAATGGCAAACACTCCTGAATGTGAATTTTGTAAAGTAAGCCCTTCCAAGCTCTAGCCCCAGGGTCTTTCCTCTTGTTCTTCTCTCTGTTCACCCTGTTATCTTTGTGAGCCACTGCAATCCCTTTATATTGCTACCCCTGGTTCCCCTTCATGTTTCTGATGAGTAACACAGCCAGCTTTATCCACTGCTAGAGGCCTCTTTCCTATTTGCCCTGCCTGCAGAGCACTTGCCTTCCTTCTCGGTGCCACAAACTCTCTGCTTCCTAGCTAACTCTTACCTGTACCCACAATTCTCATTTCACCATGGACGATACTTCCTCCAGGAAGCTTTCTGTGGTTTCATTCTGTATCGCCACTACAGATCACATATAGGCAACATACAGGCTGAATTTGGTGATTCTCTATGTATATCCCATTGATTTCCTGGTTCTAGTATTTCTCTTGTATTACATCTGGTTATCAGACTCTATCCCCAACTAGCTTCTTGAGCCTAGTGGTCACATCTTTGTCAACTTGAATTGCCACTATCAAAATGCCTGAGATAACAGGTCTTCAATAAATGTTTTTAACGAATGATTCAAATATAATTACTTTGTTAGCCAAGATGGGATTAAATGTGCAAAGCTTGTAGTAGGGGAGATAACTATGAGAGAACATGGAGCAGGAGTAAAGATGGCCTCAGAGAGCTATCAGACCAAGATACAAACCCAATCCCCAGTGAAGGAGAGAGAAGAAGAAGCATCCTAGGTTGCCATGCAGGCGGTTTAAGGGAGTTTCCGGAAAAGACAGAAGTTCAGGAAAGGGCAGAGAAATAAATGGAAACTCTGAGCTCCCTAGAGGTAAAACTATGATGTGACAATCATAGAGGGTAAAACAGAACGCACGGTCCAGGGCCAGTTACCAAGGACACACAATGGGTCAATCCCTGACTTAGGTCTGGGAACACAGAGAGGTCTCATCATTGACCTGAGACCTCAGGTAATTTACACTCAAAGGAGAGAAGCAGCCTGGCAGCTCTGTTAACAGATAATAGCAACCCAGTATCATAAAAGTACCTGAAGCATTGATATTCCTGAGGAGGCTACCGACCCTGGCCTGAGAGAAAGGGAGGAGAAATCAGGGAAGGTTTGCAGAAATACACAATAGAGCTTCAAATCTTATTTTATTATATTTCTCTCTTTTGGAGTGTTTAAAGCCTGATCCTGGGTCCTCATTTATAGAGAGGCAAAACTGAGTAGCAGGAGCATAGTCAGACGTCTTTCATGGGAGTCCAACTGTGATGGGCGCCATCTGAATCAGATCATGTTCATTCTGATGTTTGAACTCATGATGCATAGAGAAACGGTCAAATCCTTAATTCTACCATTCATGGTTCTATGTGACCTGCCCCTAACCCGCCATTCCACCCTCGCCTCACACAATCCTCTGCTCCAGTCTCACTGGCATTCTCATACCTCAAGCACAACAGAGTCCTTCTGACTCTAGGAAGTTGGCTCTGGGTGTTCCCTCTGCTTGGAATACACATTTCACCAGAATTTTGCAAGGCAAATTTCTTGATATTAGGGCCTCAGCTTAAAGAGAATCTGTCTACGACCACACAATGGGAAATGGCCACCCAGTCTCTCTCTTTTAATCGACCCCATGAATTTTACCAAAGCACAGATTACCACCAGGTAGTACATCTTAAAAAACACTGTGCATATTTGATTGTCTACTTTCTCTATATGTAATCTTGAAAATCTCATCTGCCTTGATCACAGGGATACCTGCAGCGTCCCAAATAACAGGTATCACCATGCATTTATTGTATTGATGAAGGAATACATACAAAAAAGAATAAATGGAGAACCATCCTGGTTTCCCAGGCTCTCTGCTCTTCATGCTATTTCGTGGGCCGCAGGGAGGAGAAAAGCAATCATCAAGAGCATACTTGCTCCTGAGAAAAAGCACACTTTGAAAAATGAAGTGTTCCCTGTCATTAGCTTTCAGTCAAGCATCACATCAGGAAACTTTTGCATCAGGTGCTGTGATTGGACCTTGAGGGGGGATGCCTGTGATGCAGACCTGGCCCTCCTGTGAGCTGAAACAGATGGTTCCTTCATACAAATCTAAATAAAGCTGTAATAGTGTTGGCCAGCAAATACTGCACAGGTGAGCCTTCCTTTAAAAAAGAGAACGTGTTGCTCGGATGTTCTATACAAATCAATATCTGCAATGCCGATAATTTTTATTTTTGACACAGTCTATCTTCTTTTTGGACCTCTCATCGATGGACTGCCATTCCTTATAGTCTAGTTTAGTATCAGCCTGACCCAGAATTTCCCCCTCCCCGATCCCCATCAAGATATCCTGCACACTCTATCAGGGTTATTGTTGCAGAGCATCACTCTCATAATGCACCCTTCTCCTTCACTATCTGAGTAATCTTTGATTATCTGATCAAGGTAGAGAATCACACACAGCACATCTGTAATTAGGCTGTGCTCTGATTAGGTGGTCGATGGCACAGCCACAGCTGATGCCTTACAGCACAGGAAACATCTTGGTGAGATAAGTCTGTGCATTGTTTGGAAAGACAGTCTAGCAAGATAATCACAAGGATTGTGCATTAAAAAGGAAAGGAAAAGATGGCCGTGCACAAGAGAAGAGATTACGATGTGTGGAAATTAAGAGATGGTTGTTCTCTCTCCCATCCAGCTGGTGGTACTCCAAGGAACCAAGAGCACAGGTGAGAATGTGTTCACTTCTCCAAGCTCAGTTTATTTGCTTTCTTCCTCATTGGATTTAAGTTTCATGAACTTTGGGACCATGTCCGTATTTACCACCATCATATCCCCCTTGGTAAGTACCAAGTATAGGACTTAATGAAGTTTTTTGAAATGATGAGTAGATTAATAATGCAAGTGATGCTCAAGTGAGGATACCGAGGTGGTAAGATATCAATAGCACTATATCAAGGAGCACACAGGGAGGACAGCTGGGGAAGAAGCAGTTGGGAAATACCTACCTTTCCCAGCAATGAGAATGCCCTGAAGACCTGTCAAAGACCAGACTCAGAGGACACTCAGACTCAGATAATCTTGGGGGGGGGGGCGTGTTTATTACACTAGTTGTAAGTTCCCTTCATGTATTTTTGTTGTAGGTTATGGTCTTATAAAGACATTGATGGTTCTGTATGTTTTTATCCCCATGGGTGCTACAAGATGGCATGTGGAGGTGAATACAGGCTTGGGATATGAATGATGAAGATACTATTTCGTGGAAAATTCCATGTTTAGGGAACTTATGAATGAATACAGACTCACATAAGCATGAGGAGATACTCTATTCCGTACCTATTATATGCTTTGCCCCAGTGGAGGGGTTATATCCATCAATCTCATGCACGTCTCACAGCAAATTTGAGAAGTGGGTTTTTGGTTTATAGTTTACAAAAGAGTAATTAGGACTTCAGAGAAGTAAATTAACTTTTCCATAAACACACAGCAAGTATATATCCAGGTTTCCTTATTCCAGAGAAGTACTATTTTCCTTCTTGATGTTTTCCCTAAAATATGCCAACAGAAGATGGAATCTAATCTTCCCTTAATACCTTTCTTAAATATATCTTTTATGAATTTTACTGGCCCAGATTTTCCTGTTTCTCAAGGCACATCTGCAGAAAAACCTTGAAAACAGAGATGGCAATCCTTGGTATATGTGCCATTTCTCCCACCCACATGACAGTATCACCAATTAACTATGGAGGGTTGGAGTTTTTCCCATCAGGGTTAGATGCAGACTTAGGGCTTAACATACAGAGCTCCAAATTCCACTAAGAGTTAATAAGAATTTGCACACTCATATAAAGTGTGTTTTTTGTTTCTTGTGTGAATATTCCTGGGTGAGACTCTGAGTGCATTAGAATAGGAATTAGGCTAGAATTTAGGAAACCTACATTTTACCACAAGCTGCCACTTGTAACTGACTCTGAATGAGTCATTCCATTTTTTCTGAACCCCAATTTCCCCATTTGTAAAAGGAAAGTTTTAGACTAAATCAACTCTAAGTTCTCTTTTTCCACTAACATTTTGGAAGTGACAGAGCTACTTAAAGCAATTTACTGGCCCTAAATCACATTCCCAGAAGGCTAGCTCACCTGATAAATTAATAACTGCGACAGTTTTAATGAGTCTCTCTTATCATATGTGTTCACCCTGTTAAGGAACATTATTACATTTCAAAAAGGTTTTCAAGAATATAGTTCTTGTACCCAAAAAATAGGCTCCAGGGCATATGAGTTCTTTTCTGTCTTCTTTCCAACATAAATTCCTGAGAAGAGGGTAGGTTTCAAGGGGTAGCGAGATTCAATTTCCTTATCATGTTTCATCATGTGAGCAAGATAAAATGGATTCTGTTGATATTAGTGGACTGAGAATTTTGACTCCCATTAATCCAAGAGTAAAGTGACTTTTTCGGGTAGATAAGGACAGGCATCACTTAAGTGCTGCCTGTGTGAGCAGATAGAGAGTCCCCAGACCCACGCCTACATGTCAGCCCAGAATCAGCATTTATCTCCCCTCTTAGAGTCCTCAGAGGCAGCCTGATGATTGGAAGACCCTGTTTAATAGAGCAGCTAGTGGACACACTGTGAATATTCAAATGTAACCTAGTGGAATCTTAAAAATTTGACCCCTCAATCACTTGCTATATTTCAAGAGCTCGATAGCCAGTGACTAATGTCCATCTCCCTGGTTAGCACAGATACGGAGAAAGTCCCATCCATGCAGACAGTGCTGTCGTTCAGTGTCATTCTACGTAAAGATGTTTGTGATTCTCTAGAACATGGAAGTCCTGACAATGCTCTTTGTGTTGGCAATAGAAAATGCTTTCTTCTTCAGGCTCTTGCTTTTCAGTGCTAGCTAAGCATTGCATTGAATGTGCAGCATGGAGCCAAGAAATTTTTTGGTTCTATTTCACCCCTGCTTTTTTTCAACGTAACAGTATGCAATGAGACTTAAGAAGCCCCAAAGAATTTTTTCACTTGTGTATCTTAAAAAGGATGCCCTTGTTCTTATCATTATACAGTTGTAAATGAATGACACTATTGATTCCAGTTTTGATTCAAATACTATTAACTTATTATTTTTGTCAATTAAAAATAAATGTTCATACACTTATGAAGTATTAGAAATAAACTCATTATTTGAGGTCTTTAGGGTCCCAACTAAGTCTCATCATTTACTATTAATAAACTAGCCATAAGTTCATCTTATTTCACTAGTAATTTTTTATCTAAAAAGACCATTTATTTTTAGGTTTTCTACTAGTGAAATACTGTGGCCACATGATTTTCCCATCCAAAGCTTATGGTATTTTACTCTGGTCTATTTCTCACTCCATTGACCTCATTCAGAATGGCCTTCCATTTTTCAGGAAAGGTTGCTAATAATGGGAACTGGAGCTTGGTTTTAGCAAACATATTCTGGACACCGCATTTGATCGACAGAGCCAGAGGTTCTTCACTTAACATTTCTTTTTCTCTGTGCACATCACAGCAGAAGAGTACTGAGGAGGAAACTGTGGCAAAAAGAGTTTAACAACTTAAGATCACACACTGGGTCTGAAGCAGAACTGGCATGTGAAGGTGGAGGTCTAGACTCATGCTACGCCAGCCTGCCCCGCAAGTACACTGAAGCAGTGTTGCTGCGGTTCCTCCTGCCTGCCTCTGGCACTGACACTGCTAATGAGGCACAGAACGCCCCCAGCAAATAATCACACCGTTCTTGAAATCGGAGCAATCAAAGTTAATGGGCATGAAGGATGGTACCATCTAGAACTTCACACCAGAGAAAACTCAGGGCTACTTTTGAATTTGGCTTACTTTTGGTCATTTTTTTGCAACCACTCTGTAGGATGTTCTAAACACCTCCCCAACACATTAAAGATGTAGGTAAATGGGTGGGTAGGTAGATGAATGAGTGAGTGAGGATGGTATGGGTAAAACTGGGAGGTTGATGCGTCATATAATGTCTGTACAACGGTGTATACCTGTACAATGTTTACAATGCTGTAAAACACAATTACAGCATTCCATTTTACCCACAAAGAGGTAAGACCATCTTTTTCAATTTACTTGAGGGGCAGGCTGGCATATGATCAAGAATATAGACTTCCAGCCTTCAAATTCCAGTTCTGCTTCAGACCCAATGTATGATCTTAAGTTTCTTAAATTCTTTTTGCCACAGTTTCCTCCTCAGTACATGGGAATAATAATAATAGAATCTACCACAAGGGGTTATGAAGATCGAATACATTTAAATCTCTAAACTACTTAGAAAAGTTCTTGGCACTTGGTAAGTCATCAATATTGCTAGCTATTATAGTGATTCCTTGGAACCTGAGAATTCCAGGAAAGAAACTCAGGAAGCTAGGGAAAGATTAGTTGATTTCTACTTGAAATGTTTTAATAACCCCCCAACTGCAGAGAAAATAGAGATACATTCTCAAATCAATTGAACTCAAGGTCTCTTCCAGCTTTGGCAGAGTGGACATAGTTTAAGAATGGCACCAGAAGTTCCCCCTCTTTCTCTTTGCAGCTTTGTGGAATATGTGGGGGCTTAAAAACCATAAGGCAAGCTCTCACAAAGGTGTCTCTCAGCATCTGCCAATTATTCTGTAAGCCTTCTGTCTTTCAGCTTTGCTACCACCTCCTGTGCTCTGCTCAGCTCAGTAAGCTCTAGAAGGCTTGCCTCCCCTCTCTGAAGCAGCAATATGCTTGAGTCTTGTACCTGCATCCCCTTTTCTGGACACTGGGGACCTTTGCTTGGCCATTGTGGGTGGCTTAAAATACATTAAAGCCAGCCAACGTCCCTCTAAGGAGAAGTTCATCTGAGGGTAATTCAGGAACCAATAAAGGATGGCAAATCACTTTATGGAAATTAGCTTTTAATTATTCATGGACAATTTGACTGCAATCCGGCAGGTGTCCTGATAAGATGAGGATGACTTGATAAGGAGATTTTTTTTCCCCTCTGTAAAACATATTCAAAACGTCCCCAAATCTACTTGAAATGTTCAGACTTGAAGAGGCCATAGAGAAGGATTAGTTTATTGACTCCAGAATGAGTGATCTCTGTAAAGATGTCATTATTCATTTATTCATTTGTTGAATGATTCTTATTCTCTGTTGATGAATCATTTTTGGAAGAGACAAGAAAGATAATTGATTAAAAAAAGAAAAATATATTAAATCATGTGATATGAGGTCATATTTTTACCTTTCTTCCTCCACCCATTTCCTGAAAGACGAGCACTGTTGTGTTATGGGAAAAAAATGAATTTTGATCAGGTAGACCTAGGTTCAAACTAAAATGTCACCTATTATTGGCTGGATGACCCTGGTAAACCAATTAACCTCTCTGCATCTCTATTTCCTTACATGAAAATGTGAGTATATTCAAATCTTGGATGAGGAATGAAAATACGAAGTCTGTGACTGAGAAGTTGTTGGTTTTTATAAGTGACAGTGGAGATGAGCATTATGCAGCTAACTGTTCTCTGAAGGACCTTGGGAGGCTAACATCCACCTAGCTGGGGCCTGAGGGCATTTGGCAGTTTGCATACTGCCCACAGGCCCATGTTACTATGATTTCCTCTGAGAGGTTTACTGCGCCAAATTCAGATCCTGCTCAATCATTTTCTCAACCTCCCCCTAAAAGCAAAAGGCCTCTAAATGAAGGGCCTACAGATTCAAACATTGGAGATAGGATAGAACCTTCATCCCTTCCCTTTAACCTTATCATTAGAACTATGACCATGAATAAAATAAAACAGGATATGTGAGAAACATTTCTAAGCACTGAATTGCTCTTCAAATATAATTATGACAATGATGGCATCCTAGGATCTCACATTTGGAAAGGATCTGATTATTACTAATTATTGAGTGTCCATACATGAGAAGACAAAAAGATAGACAAAAATAAATCCAACCACTAGCTTGATATATAGTTTTCAGCTTATTCCCTAATTTACCACTTCAAGGCTCACTAGCAGAAACTCAAGTGACTACAATTTCTCCCTCTTTCTTTATCTTCTTCCTATCTTCTCAAAGCTCCCATTTCTTTTTCCAAGAGTTAAAATTATTTTGCTAAAATCCAAAAGGGGACAGAAAAGAAAAAAAATAATGTAGCGTTTTGGTTTGTGAAACATTTCACACTCATTCTTGTTCATCATCTAACTCCTTCTCACCTCTCTAGTGTAACCTTTTTTTTTTTTTGCTTCTAGTTATTTTTATTTTCTTTAATTAAAAAATAGAGTTGAAATACAATATTATGTTAGTTTCAAGTGTACTACATAATGATTTCTCATTTGCATACATTATAAAATAAACACCACACTAAGTCTAGTAACCATCTGTCTCCATCTCCATACAAAGTTATTATGGATCATACTTCTTATGCCAAATGGCATGACTTATTTATTATATAACTGAAATTTTAAACCTCCTAATCCCATTCACCTATTTGGCATACTCCCCATTTCCCTCTGTAACATAACCTTCCACTGTTTTTATTGTTTTGTTTTGTTTTTTAATTTTTATTCAGGGCACATGGTTTGCAAGGATGGAAATGTCACTTGTCTATCAAAAGTTAAGGAACTCTCCCAAGTTCTTAAAATCAGACAGTCAATGACTGCTATTTCAGGTCCGCTGACTCTCATTCATGATTATTTCAGTATGAAGAAAGCCCAGAGGTAGGAAGCATAAAAGGACCAGAAATCTGAGAGAGGAGAAAATTCAGGGAGAACCTGTGAGGAACACACATGGTTTTGTAAGCAGATGGTCCTACATACCCTCCATGGGGAATGAGAATTGGAGCTGAGAATATGAGCTTTCCCACTGCTCTTGCCATACCCGAAACCTATCCCATATATCTCTAGGAGAAACTAAAGGATCTGAAATTGTCATGGAGTGTAGAAAGAGTGAAAGAGGGGGAGAGAGAGAGTGAGAATGAGAGAATGCCAAGAGAAAGAGACCAGAGAGGTAAAGAAATGATGAAAAATGACAAAGAAGAAACAGGCAAAGAGAAAGAAAAAAGGAAAAAGAGCTAGACCAGAAAACCACAGCAGAAGTGGGACAAAGAGGTGCAGACATAGAATCAGAGAGAGGGAGAGAGAGGAAGAGAAACAGAAAGAATCATTTAAATTCTTGAGCCAGATGGTAAGTGCTACAGTGAAGGGTCAAAGCAAATAATACTGTGACAAAGTCAACATCAGATTAAACTAGAAAACTGGAGAGGAAATCGTGGTAAAATTCAATCTAATGAAATAAAAAAAGAAGGTGGGGGGGGCAAGACAGCTGGAGACTGGGGCAGAGGGGAGTGAAGGATTGAGTTAAACAGAAAAAAAAAGTCAGCTAAGGCACAGATGTGAACTTAAGAACTAGACAAGAGAAGCAACTGAAATCCGTGGAGATGTGGAAATGTTTGGTTCAGAGACATGGGAAGCAGCATGAAAAAAAGTCAAGTCAAATGGCAGCCCTGGAGGGTCCTGGGGCTTGAATGTGTCTTTAGCTACAAACAGCATAAAGTCAGGAGGGAGACTGATCTCTGTGGTTGGTCCTTTCATTCTTGAGAGTGTGACCTTGGCGTCCATGTGAATGTGGAGGATGGTCTCGGTCAGCTGTGCAGCCCCTCCCCATTCTGAGATGATTCTGAAATCTCAAAAGCTGAGGCCAAAGATCCAAGAGGGGTGGAGACTCTGGCTGAGTTTGTGGATGGCAGGATAAGCTGAGCTGTGACAAGAGCCCTTATGCTTAGAAATCTCTCATCACAAAGATCCTCAACTACAAGTTGACAATGAGGTAGTGGAAAGAACACTGGACTCTGCTCTGGTCCGTGACAGAAACTTTCTGTGTGACCTCGGGCAGTTCCTTGACTTGTGTTGGTCTCTGTTTTGTATGGTCCCTGGGCTTCCCTGATAGCTCAGTTGGTAAAGAATCTGCCTACAATGCAGGAGACCCCAGTTCGATCCCTGGGTCAGGAAAATCCCCTGGAGAAGGGCTAGGCTACCCACTCCACTTGGACTTCCCTTGTGCCTCAGCTGGTAAAGAATCTGCCCGCAATGTGGGAGACCTGGGTTTGATCCCTGGGTTGAGAAGATCCCCTGAAGAAGGGAAAGGCTACCCGCTCCAGTATTCTGGCTTGGAAAATTCCATGGACTGGCATGGGGAAGTCCATGAGATTGCAGAGTCAGACATGACTGAGCGACTTTCACTTTCACTGTTCTATATGGGCAGGTGGGGAGATGGGAAGCAGATGGATTATATCAAATCCCAGGTAGTCAACTCAAATGCCTTCAGTAAATCTGCCAGTGGATACAGTGGAGAACCAGGAAGGTTGTACTTTACCTGAAAGAGAATAGTTGCTACTTGGCTTCCACTAATTGTATGTGTGGGTATGAAAATCAAATGTTAATTAGACCTTTTAATGTTTCCAAGAGAACTCTGAATTCCTGATTTGTTTGCAAAATGCAGTGGACATACAAAACAGGATTTAGGACTTCGGCCTATCAAAATGTGAATGGAGCCTCCAGGTTGCAGCTTCTGGGACAAATGCTCTTTTAAAAGGGTCATTCCATGCTGTTCAATTCTGGGATTCTGTAACATAAGGAATGGAGAGTCCTTAGATGTGAAATTGAAAATCAAGGGTAAAAGGATAGAGGGAGTTGATTAGGAAAAATGTTTAACACCATTTTCTCTTCTACTCTTTGCTTTTGTTCCAGTATTTGGTTTAATCTCCTCAATTTCAGTTCGAAGCTGAACTGAAGCAGAAGCAGTGCCTCTTCAATGCTACCCACGTCTTCCTCCTTGTTCTCTCTTCTGTCTTTGTCTTCGCTCTTTCCCTCTTACAGTCTCTTCCTGCCCTGTTTAAAAAACCCATTCCTGTTTCTCATTCCTGGTCTTTATCTCTTTGCTGTCTCTATTCTCTCCGTTCTGTCTTTCTTCCCCATGACTCAGAGCCTTGGGGTAATACCAGCCCTGGTATCTGAAGGCAAGTGAAATTCTACTATATGGAAAGTTAAAAGTGTTTCTGTGGTGGGATATTCAATCATTTGAATCCTTGATAGGAATAGTTCTTTTTCTGTCTTCCAGCAATAAATCCAGACTTTATCTAATCTCTGATCTCAGAGAGAAGAGAATTAACCAGCTGAGAGTGTGACTAGAAACGAAACCCACAGAGAAGGGAGTGAAAAAGAGACTGCTTTATCTGTGTGTGCACACAGCATAGTAACATGGAATCAGTGAGGAAGGGAGCAAGCTCGGATCCTCTGTCCTCATCAATCTATACTACTTCTTAAAATGCTTGACTTTTCCCTTCTAAAATCATCTTATTTTGCCCCTCTATTTCCCGGACTCTACCTCCAAGAAACCACGCGATTGTTACCCTCCACTTACTTACGCAGATCTCCTTAATCATCCCTTTCCTTGTTTTCTCTCTTTCTAGTCTCTGCTTCTCTCTCAAAAGCTGTTTTTGCCCTTCGTTTTCCCACCAGATCATAAACATTGTCTCACTCACCGTTGCATCCTCTTTGTTTGTTATAAGGTCTGGCATGAACTACCTTCCCATCTCACACCACAGACACACACACACACACACACACAAGGCACGCTGATGTCCTTACTGAATCTCTGAATCAAATAAAGACTTCCACTAAAAGTTCCATATGTAGGGAACCTGGCTCATCTCTTCTAAACTCTTTGGGGGTAGAAGCCTGTAATCTCTGTTGCACCAGAATTATACTTTACTCATAGCAGAGCTTGAGTTTTATGCTAAATTGCTTGAAAGTAAAATGACTTGAATTCTAACCCAGTTTTTGCCTCTCACATTTGAACTCTTTGAGACTCAGTTATTGTAACATGAAGACTACATATCTCTCATCCATTTGCATCTTTTAAAATATAACTCTATTTTGATTTTATAATTCTATTTGATTATCTTTGTAGTCTGCATTTCAGATAATTCCTTCCAATAAATAAAAGCAACAAATATACGTGGCTCTGCTCCACTCTTTAAGAGCATTTATCACATAGGACCAGGAAGAGAATAGAAGGTTAAATACAATGGAAAATTGATAAAACATCATAAATTCTTTATATTTCTATTGGGAAGAAATGCTGCCCCAATAGCAGAGCCATTGGAGGAATGAGAGAGGAATGTGGGGATGGAGAGGAGATCAGAGACCATGTCTGTGGCCTCTCTGGGCCAGTTGTGTTCCTTTTGGGAGGATTCAGCCTTTCTCACAGGCAAAGTCTCAGAATACTGAAGTCTTAGAATAAATAATCTTCACAATTTTGTCTGGGCTCTGGCATTCTAGGATTGAACAAAGAGCAGCTTGAGACCACATAGCAAGAGTCGAACTGGAGAAGAATTAAGTTATTTTGATATATGCATTGCAATGTAAGTCACATTGCAAAGGAGGATATGGATTGGGGTTTCAGCTTTTACCATCCAGCACTGGAGTGCACATCCTGCCTCCACCCTGATCTGTAGACTCTTTTCTTTCCTATATCTGCATAGATTCCTCTCTGCTTTCCTTGTTCTCCTCTCCTCCTGTCTTGCAGAGATTCTGACATCTTGTTTCCTTCTAATACTTAAAATAAAGAATTATTTCCAATGCACATTCACTTTTACTGTCAACACACTTAAAAGAACACGTTGAGTACATCAAAAGCATCAACTAATTTATGGAAAAAAACACAAAGTAGACAAAGTTATCTTTTCAGAAATATGTTTTTCTGCTTTGATTTTTTAAAAAATGCACACATAAGTATGTACTGATGCATTTCAAAACCTCTGTCTCTACTGATTCTTTTTCTCCTGTTAACATGATTTCTATCTTCATCTCTCTCCTTTTTTTCTTTTCCTTCTTCCTTCCTTTCTTCTTCTCTCCCTCACTTTCTTCCTGTCTTTGCATTTCTCTTTTCTCTGGTTTCTATATTTTCTCTTCTATATTCTTTTTTCCCACATGAACTCCCCCTGTTTGTCTCCTCATAGATAAAATAAAAGAAAGATAAATGAATATAGATTTGCATATATGGTAATGAGGTCAGTTTTATAGTTGTAATTTAGCTGGGCCTCAGTGAAACTGAATAATCTATAATAAAGTTAAAACAATTAAAACTTGGTCCCTCCTGCTACGTGGTGGATGCATCTCCCATGACTCAGCAATTTCACACCTGGGTACCTTCCCCACATACGTGTACCCACCAAAGACATGCAGTTGAAAGTGCATGGTGACAGTATTGTGATGATCGAAAATCACAACCGAGCCATATGCTCCACAAAGTAAGGTGAAAAAGTGTATACGGTCATATAATCACGACTTGGCGACTGAACAGTAGAATGATCATACGATAGATTCTAATGCAGCAGTTAGCATGAACAGAAAGCAACAGACGACAACACACACTACTGTGATTTATACACTGCAACACTGTGGACTTCACTCTGGTTTTCACGGGCCGCTACTCTGCCTCCATTTCCCACTGCAGCATTCAGCAGATCCTGTGGGGGAAAGCAGTCTAGTGTTTGCAGTACCTCTCGATTCTCAGCCTGCATAGCTGTCAAAGTTCCTCTGGTTTTCTTTTCCCTCACAAGAGTCTCTCTGTTTCCTGCAAGCTTCATCTTCTGTCTGTGCCGAAAGTGAAGAAATGCTGCCCGCCCCCCAGTCCCAGGAAGAAAGCAGTGATTCTACTAGCCTAGGAAAGGCTTTTTGGTCTGGAATTCAATGCTTCTAAATTCTTTACTTTCCATATGTTTCTGATCACTATTTAAAGATATGTTACTTTTGTAATTTGGGTATTTTTTTTCCCTAGTAGTTCTAACAGAAGCCATAGTTTGCTGCTACTTTCTGCTTCTGAACCAGGAGTCTTTTCAGATTTGAGTTTCAAGTTCTTCAAATTACAAGATCTGTAAATTTATGCAAAATCTACTATCAGTTATTCATCTTGACAACTGAGATATAATAAGATCTCTTCTATAGGGCTAGTGAAAAGAGTCAAGATAATTCATGCAATATGCTCTAAATGGTGCTTGGCATATGATAAGGATTTTTTTAAATGGCATCTGTAGACTTATGTAGATTTTGTAGATGCAAAAACATTATAGACTCACAGGGGTTGCTTTAAAACAAGAAAACAAAATTACAAACAGAAAATAAACAGCTAAAACTTATGTTTAACTAGAAAAGAACTCATAATAAACTCAATTATTTCAAATCTCCTCATGTGACTCAGTCAGTAAAGAAACTTCCTGCAATGCAGGAGAGTGAGCTTCGATGCCTGGGTCAGGAAGATCTCCTGGAGAAGAAAGTGGTAACCCATTTCAGTATTCTTGCCTGGGAAATCCCATGGACAGAGGAGCCTGGTGGGTCACAGTCCATGGGGTCACATGATTCGGACATGACTTAATGGCTAAACCACCACCACCAATCTGGAAAAAAATGTAATTAAAAAAATCATTTTCTGATATATTTCTATAATATTTTTACTTAGATATTTTTCTTTTGGCTTTATCTGATCATGTCTGTCTATGACAATGCTTTTGTAACAGTCTTTAAAGAGAAAATAAAAGGTAATTTGATCTTTTCTCTAATGATGTTGTTTAAAATTTGTTTTCCATTAAAGATAATTTAGAGAAGTTTATTTGAGTATCACTAATTATTCTAATGCCATGTAAATTTTTAAGAATGTGGTCAAATTTGTGAAAATCTTCAGAAAATTTGTTTCATATATGAGCTATAAAATTTAAAAGCTTTCAAGATTTTCTTACAAGCTTTTTGAGATTACAGCATTAGGAATATTTACTGAAAGCCATCCCTATACTTGAGATGACATTCCCACAAAAGTGCCTCTGAATCATGTAAATATATTTATCTTACCACATCTCAACTTTCCATTACCCAGACTCCAAAATGTTTACAGCTAACAGTCACCAACCCACAGGAGAGAAAACATTACATAATGGGAGTTGCAGTAGAAAGAGCTGTTTTAATCAATTATGGCTAACATATTTTACTGTAATATATGACCATGTGAAAAACTCCCCAGGCCTTAGATGGACCTGTGCAAGGGAGCAGCCCTGAAGCTTAAGCCTCATTAACTTCTCAGTAAACCCACCTAGGTGAACAGCTGTTATTCATGACATTTCCTTCCCTGAGCAAAAGCAAGCAGATCTTCTGCCCACTTCACTCTGCTTTCTCGGGCCCTGCTGGCTTCTGATAAGTCGGCCTAGCTGTTAGACCACTGCAGCATTTTCCAAAGTGTGTTTCCTAGTTTCTAGATCTGTACTGTCCAATGTGTAGCTTCTAGACACATGTGGCTATTGGAATTTAAATTAGAAATGAATTAACCTGAATACAACTTACACTCCGTTTCTTAGTCACATTGAAAAGGGCTCAATTGCCACCTATAACTAATGGTTACCATATAGAGTAGAGCAGATACAGACACATCTATTATGACACAGAGAGTTCTACAGGACACTACCACTCAAGAAATATTCAGAAGATATGAGTTTCAAGGTCAAGTGGATTTGGAAGACACTGCACAAAACATCCTCCTGTGATATCTCTCATATTAAAGCATGAAAAATCCTGCCATGCAAAAGCACACCTAACCCAAAGCTATTGGATGCTGGAAGCCCTCCACATCCCCCTTGTTTCAGGGGTTGATTTTTGTTTGCATCTTAATCACATTGCCTAGCTTCTTGTCTCACAACTGCTACCAAAAGAGATTAATAAAAGCAACTGCAAAGACAATTTATGAAATCATTACTTTCAACCAAACTCTTTAGAGTCATTCTAACACATAGTCCTTATAATTTTGTGCAATGAGTTCTATTTTCACACATGAGAAAAGTTTTTTCAGGGTTAAGAAACTTATTTAACCTTGCTGTCTCACATGAGAGACAGCAAAAGAGACACAGATGTATAGAACAGTCTTTTGGACTCTGTGGGAGAGGGAGAGGGTGGGATGATTTGGGAGAATGGCATTGAAACATGTATAATATCATTTATGAAATGAATAGCTGGTCCAGGTTCGATGCATGATACAGGATGCTTGGGGCTGGTGCACTGGGATGACCCAGAGGGATGGTACAAGGAGGGTGGAGGTGGGGGGCTCAGGATGGGGAACATGTGTACACCTGTGGCAGATTCATGTTGATGTATGGCAAAACCAATACAATATTGTAAAGTAATTAGCCCCCAATTAAAATAAATACATTTATATTAAAAAAGAAAAAAATAAAATGCCACTCTTAAATATAAATAACAAAAAAAAAAAGAAAGAAACTTATTTAAGATCACACAATAAATAAAGGGTAGGATTGGAAGCTGCCCCCGGGTCCTTGATTACGCTCTTATTGTGTCTTCTTTGGTGTGTGACTAAGTTTTAGAATCGATAGGGCTGCAGGTATAGAGTCAATCTAGTGGGTGGATGTGGCTGCCACCCAGAGACCCAGAATAGGTCCTGACAGTCTTTGGGGTGGTGGTGGTAGGATAAAGGAGGGAAAGAGGTTGTCTGGGAACCAAGTTAACAACAGCTAAATCTTCTTAGCTTCTGTAATGGTTTATAAAGTAGAGTTTCTCCAAGATGTTTTAATGCTGGATCCTTCACGTCTGGTGTGGGGATTACAGCCATCTTCCTTTTTCTGCTGGAAAAGAAGGCTCTGCTGCTGCTGCTAAGTCACTTCAGTCATGTCCAACTCTGTTTGACCCCATAGACGGCAGCCCACCAGGCTCCCCCATCCCTGGGATTCTCCAGGCAAGAACACTGGAGTGGGTTGCCATTTCCTTCTCCAATGCATGAAAGTGAAAAGTGAAAAGAAGGCTCAGGGGACTACAATTATTTGCTCAAGAACAAAATTCTAGTAGAGAACTGAAACCTAAATCTACTAAATGGTTTTAGCTTTTTTTTTTTTTGGTTAAATTTGGAACATTTTGTTCAAATAAAATGTTCTGTGGGCACACAGGAGGATCGGGGAGCTGTTCTGTCAATTCAGCCTTCCCCTCCCTTTTGCTCCGGGTTGCCTTGGAACCCTGCAAGGCCTCAGTGACCCACAAGGGCTTTATGGAGGAGAGTTTGGAAATAACTTTAATAGACTGTGTAGCTGCTTTGCTCTGTATCACAGGAAGTGTCCCTGAACAGGTTAAAACATGAAAGAGAAACCTAAGAGTAACAATTCACTCATGTTCTAAAAGAGATTTTAAAATTTGTGATAAGTCATATGAAAACTTGGAATCATTCTCATCAAAACAAGTAATTGTTTGGTTACCTGCTCAGAGATAGTATAAAGGTTGGAACAAAACACTGGATTTACCAACAGGATTTAACATGGGATCACTAAGGTCATGACGATGAGCTCTATGTCTTAATGCCAAGTTATCAGAATTTATAATAACTCTTAGACCCAAAGGAGATTTATAAAAGACACATGGCTGGATGGCAATCTTTCTCAGGTTTAGATCACATGGCAAATAGTGAAATTAAAATGATACAAGATTAAAAGCTTAAAAAGCAGATGTACGCTCTGCATCTAAAAGATGTTGGCTAATGGAATTAGTGCAACCTGCTCAGCTTTATTGATACTAAACCCATAATATCTCTTTACACACACACACACACACGCCTGTCCTTCAGACTTGAGAGTAAATGGGGATGATATGCCTTATAAAGAATTGCATAGACTTGATGTATCTTTGCCATCTGTATTCCCCTTTCCCTCTTTTCTTTCTCTCTTTGTTGCTAGAACTCAAGTCAACACAGTCAGGAAGGTGGATTGCCTACAGGCAAAAAACCCTGGTTACAAGGGGCTTTAATGTGACCTATATTTGACACAATTTGCCTTGGGCAATAAGTCTGGGGATGACCAGTGCCATATGTCTCTGAAAGCCCATCAGGAGATTTTTTTTTAAAAGACAGAAATTGCTCCATCTGCATCATCTGCCTCCACTTGAGCAGTTTTGTTGTTTGCAAGGTTATCCTGGAAAACACGAACACGCCAGAAAGAATGTGGCACTGACAGACTGAGAGTGAGGTGCTGTGTGTGAGCCGTGTGAGCACGTGTGCGTGTACTTAGACAAGAGGGGGCGTTGCGGCCCCTTTGTTCTAAAGGGCAGTTCTCCCTGGAAGTGGCCAATCAGTCACAGTCACTGCGCGAGGAGGGGGTGGGGGAGGTGGTACTGGGGCGGGGACAAGCCAGGTTTGCCCAGAATACTCATTGTGCAGGACGATCCCACAGCCGCTGCACACCCAGTGTAAATACGGACAGCCCCATTCATCACACAACTCCCTTCCGCAGCACACGTCCAAAGTACAGCAATGATTTAGTGCCTGCAGCTGGAACAGCACTACGTTTCTCCAAAACAGTGGCGTTTAAAAATGAGGCAGTGGAAGTGGAGAGGAGGCAGGGGCTACAGGGAGGGGAGAACTAACTTCAGGTTTCTGAGAAGAGGGGGGAAGAGTAACAGGAATGACCGCCCCAGTAGACCACCCTCTTGCTTTAACATCACTTTTCTCCCAGAACTTATTGGCGTTGGTGTAATTCAAGCTAAAATTCTTCAACTGGTGTTGTGTCTGCCGAACTGCCTGCCCCTGGCCCTGACCACATGTGTACTGTCAGACTCAGGGCATGCTCTTTAAAGAGTATTGATTCAGTTCTTTTGGAAACTTGTGTCTGGACAAAACATACAAACCCATCCATCAGGAAAAAAAAAAAAAAAAAAAACCAACCAAATAGCTTGATTTTTAGTTAGTATAGGTATTTATCATTCATTCATTCAATAAATAGTTTATAACATCTGCGGGCACTAGTGGTAAAGAACCTGTCTGCCAACGCAGGAGACGTAAGAGATGAGGGTTCGATCCCTGGGTCGGGAAGATCCCCTGGAGGAGGGCATGGCAACCCACTCCAGTATTCTTGCCAGAAGAATCCCATGGACAGAGGAGTCTGGCGGGCTACAGTCCACGGGGTCGCAAAAGAGTCGGACAGGACTGAAGCACCTTAGCATGCACAGCATCTACTACACACCAGGTTCTCTAGAGCAGGGGTCCCCAAACCCTGGGCCACGAATTGGTACCAGCCTATGGCCTGTTAGGAACTTTTCAGGCCACACAGCAGGAGGTGGGCAGCAGGTGAGTGAGCAAAGCTTCATCTGTATTTACAGCCACTCCCCATCACTCCCATCACCACCTGAGCTCTGCCTCCTGAAAAATCAGCGGTAGCATTCGATTCTCATAGGAGGATGAATCCTACTGTGAACTGTGCGTGCTAAGGATCTAGGTTTTGTGCTCCTTATGAGAACCATACCAAATCCATCCCCCCTCAACATCCCTGGAAAAACTGTCTTTCACAAACTGGTCCGTGGTGCCAAAAAGTTGGGGACCTCTGCTCTAGAGAGTACTGCAGGTACAAAAAAATGAGCACAGAACTCAGTCTTGAGACATTTATACTTTAGTAAGGGCAGCGAACTCTCAAATGAGAATATGAATTTTTTTTTTATATCTGGCATATAAGAGATACTCAGTGAATACTGAAAGCCAGAATAGAGAACATTATTAAGGTTTGTGGAGAAAATTCTTTTTCATTGCAGATGGCACAAATATCTCTAGAAGAGTTCTTTGAGTTGAGATGGAGCAAAGAATGTTTCAGATTCTTCAGAGTGAAATGTGTCAGTACAGTGTAGGAACTGTAAGAGATTTTGAAAGATTTCCAAGCAGGCTGTAACATGGTCACGGTTGTTTGTTAGAAAGTAACTAGAGTGTAGGTGTGAAATATGAATTTGAGGAAGAAAAGAGATAGAGACACACATTAGCAGACTATTTGGACAGTCTGGACAAGAGATGAGAGCCTGTACCGGGATGGGACTGAAGGAAACGAGGAGGTGAGGCTTTCCAGTACTTGTCACAGGGAGAATTTTCAGGACATGGTGATCATTTGGATATGAATGCTACTTCTCTGAGTTCAAAATCCACATATTATTCCTGTTCGTTGATGCTAGGACTGAATTTGTGAATTACTTTTTTTTTTCCCTTCTGATATCCAGTTTCCTAGAAGTTCTGAGACTTAAGGATTACAGAGAAGGCAGGAGACAAGGTGAAGAGACATGATCCTTCTTATTTTGCTTCCTGTTCTCATCAGCAATGATCCAGAAATGACATGTTACCTGACAGCAAAATTGGTTCCCAGGACAGCTTTGAGCTTTCACGAAACCACACCATCTCAAAGGCACCATCAGAGATTACCATTCCCCATCCCCTCAGCGGAAGCCCAGGCCCTGTAGAGCATCTTCTAACTGAGGGTGGAGATTATAACCATCCCAAATTCTTCTCTTTCTTCTGCTAGTCCTAGGAATAACAGCCGATTTCTAGCCTTTAATTCTTCTTTTCTCTGCCTCTGTCTTTCCCACCAGCTCCTTAACACTTCTACAATTAATTCCCTAGGTCCATCTAGTCAAGGCTATGGTTTTTCCAGTGGTCATGTTGGACCACAAAGAAAGCTGAGCGTGGAAGAACTGATGCTTTTGAACTGTGGTGTTGAAGAAGACTCTTGAGAGCCCCTTGGACTGCAAGGAGATCCAACCAGTCCATCCTAAAGGAGATCAGTCCTGGGTGTTCATTGGAAGGACTGATGTTGAAGCTAAAATTCCAATACTTTGGCCACCTGATGTGAAGAGCTGACTCATTTGATAAGACCCTGATGCTGGGAGGGATTGGGGGCAGGAGGAGAAGGGGACAACAGAGGATGAGATGGCTGAATGGCATCACCACCTCAATGGACATGAGTTTGAGTAAACTCTGGGAGTTGGTGATGGACAGGGAGGCCTGGCATTGCAGTTCATGGGGTTGCAAGAGCTGGACACGACTGAGCAACTGAACTGATATTAAATCTCTCTGAAAAATGCCTGGTATGGGGAATTCCCTGGCAGTCCAGGGGTTAGGACTCAGCAGTTTTACCACTGAGGCCCAAGTTCAATCCCTGCTCAGGGAACTAAGATCCTACAAGCCACATGTGGTGAGGCCAAACAAACAAAGAAATCTGATATGGTATATGTTCTTCTGCCTAAATGTTCACCAGTGCAAGGTCATTGATGAGTCCAAGAAATCTGGTTCAGGGATTTTATGAAATGTGAATCCTGCTGCAAAGATAACCCAGGAGAGCAATTTATTCAAGGCAAAACAATGAGTTTGACCAAAGAAAAACCCTTGGGATGGGCAAATGAAAATACGTCTGAAATGGAAGAGAGGCATTATAGTTGGAGAGGATGATATAGAAGTGATAAGTGCATAAATAAAAACCAACAACTAAAACTTTAAAATAAAGGAGTATGCTATGAAGACATATGTTATTTTGACAGAATCACATAAATGGGAGATAAATATTGAAATTGCTTCAATTAATGTAGTGCACTGACTTCTTCCACCTGTGGTTTAGACAGGTGCAGCAATATTACAATGTGGAAATGTGAAATCTTCCCTTGTACATTAGAGGGTGTGCCTTAAAGGCTTCTACCTTTATATTAATTAATTCTTGTAGAATTGATCCATTACTCATGGTATTTAGTTCTCCCTATATCCCAGCAAAGGAAAGTTTTGTGGGTGTCACATTCTCCATTTTATACTTGAAAAAACTCAAGTATTCTACCAAACACAACAGTTAGAATTCCAAATCAGATTATGTCTATTTGAATCCAAATACTATATATGTTCCTGACACAGCAAAGGAATCAATATTCCAGAGTTAATTCTTTGTATTAGAAAAGACTGGATCACATATGTAGATATTCAAGATGGGGATAGTATGGAGGGATTTAAAATCTAATCCACAGGTATTGGATTTATAAAGCCCTATTGACTTCTTATCAGGAGCAGCATTCTGGAAAGATTAATCTGGCCACGAGGATTTGACTGTGTGAAGGAGTAAGAGATTTAGAATGGTTGTACATAATAACAGGTACCTGGGAAACTGCTGGAGTAACCTCAGCATCCAGTAAGGTGCTTCTCTCAATTAGGATTATAAGAACAGAAATTGAAATCAAGAAGCAAACGTGTATGAAATCCACCACCCCTCAAAAAACAAGTGATGTTGGGATGGGTAGGTGAGTAAGCATAGGCAGCATTTAAGGTTAAGAGATGGATCAACTATAACTTTAAGATGTTGATGCTGGCTAGTTAGAAAGATGAAAAGTAAAACTGCCTTCTACTGAGCCTCAGCTGGTTTGTTGAAAAACTGGTTTGTCAGAGAGAGAAATCGGGTTCATATTTAAAGGTGTTAATTTTGACTTGATAAACTTATGGTGAAGAACTATCGTGACAAAGTCCATCATAATTGGAAATGCACGAATCCAATCTGTTTTTCAGGAAAGAAAATCATTGCTTTGTTCAAAACCCTCGGTGGAGCAGCACTAGTCAGGATGTGTACAATTCCCTTAGTTTCACCCGTTTAAGATAAAGATTCAGAAAAGGGGGAAGGATGGTGGAAAGAGAGAGAGGAAGACAGAGAAAAGGAGAGAGACCCTATTTTCAGAATTTTAAGGCAGATCTGTTTAGAAGCTTTCACTTTTACCCCTAAGTAAATGTTAGAGAATGTAGTGCGTATGACAGCAAAGCAGAGCTGTTCTGATTGAAGCAGGAGAGGAGGTTCCTTCAGGACTTTTCCATGCACCCTTTTCTTTACACTGGCTACTGCAAAGTGCCTTCTGAGATCCTGCAAAAAGTCCCTAGATGTTCCTGGAACACAGTGGAAAAAACAGTGAGTGAGTAATCCAAGTCCAGGGAAATGAAGGCACTTTCAGGCATCTGAGTGACTCTGTAATACCTGAGTCATCTCTGGGGAGATCCAACATTTCCTGATTCCACTGCCATCGCTTTCTAGCATCCAAGATCAAACATTCATACTCTGAGTTCTGAAAAACTGCCCTTTGCTGGTATGTGCCACAGAAAGAGTAGGGTCCCCTTCAACATGACAGAGGACAGTTCTGACCACTTTAAGCTAATTTTGCTCCAAGTACCATCTCCTCCTTATCAGGATTTTCATCAAAGCATGTGTTTCCTAAAATTTTAATAGTAATGGTAACTTCAGTGTCACTGGTAAGGACTGCCTCTTTTGGAGGCATTTTGACTAATGAGGGTGATCTGGAAAGGCTGTCTGGGTAACTGTTGGACAGATGTTTCCACATGTGGTACTGGAGCAGAAGTGGCAGCATGGGATGAAGGAAAGTACACTGAAGTAGAAGCTGCAGGATCTGGATTCAATCCCAGCTCTGATGTTACCATATAAAAAACTTACAAATAACTGGCTCTCGTGTTGTATATGGAGACCTGCACATATGGAGGTGAACATTAAGATAAATGAGGGCACAGCACATTTTGTCCCCAAAGAGTTTTGCACTGATGTCGAGCCTTGTAATTTTTCTTAATAAAGTAATATGAGGCAAGAGTTTGGAACTGGGTCTGGGAGCAAACTAAAAGGTCATGTGACATCATCTCTTCATTTGAAATGCCCAGACAGAAACGGTCTAAGAAAGTGGCCAGTCCACGGTAAGGCTGTGGTTTAGTAAAAGAGCTATAACCAGCACAGTTCTTGCTTGACTTTCCATTCTTGTGTCTGAACCTTGACTAAAAAGCCAATGTGTCAATGCTTTTGAGTTGATGCATTTAACTTGTGTTGTTTGCTGTTTAGTCAGTAAGTCTTTTGCGACCCCATGGACTGTAGCCCATCAGGCTCTTCTGTCCATGGGGATTTTCCAGGCAAGAATACTGGAGTAGGTTGCCATTTCCTTCTCCTACATTTAACTTATATCTTGAACATTTACTATGTGTAAATTTCTGAGATCTCTGTTATAGAAGAGACAATGAAAAACACAATTAGATATGGTCCTTGCTATTACGGTCTCAGAAACCAATTTAAGCTAACTTTAAAGAGTGGGGAATTTGAAAGAATATTGGGTATCTCCTTAAATCCAGAGCTGAATGACTAGGACTCTGCAGAAGTGGGGAGCAAGGAAGTTCAGAGGACCTAGGGAAAAGGAGCCCAGTTTTTTTTTCGATACTATCATCATTATGGCTCATTTGTCTCTCCTTTTGAGATTACAATTTTCCGTAAAAGAGACTCTGACTATTCCAACTGAGTCAGCTCTTCACTTCAGGATTAAATTGCTGTGGCCAGAGGGGTGCAGACAGGTACCACACACAAGGCAATTGGGGCTCACACCTAACAGTTCCCAGAGAAGAAAGAATCATTATAAGTCAGACAACTCCTCTAAAATGAGATCCAGTTCAGTAAAATATAGCATTGGCTTTTAATGGGTTTACTATCTAATCAGTGTAGGAAGCATGTAAAAGGAGCTGTAACAAAGAGCCAGGAATTCATATGACACAGTAGATGCAAGAAAAGCACGTGTGTGGGGGGTGGGGGTGGGGGTTCCCTTTTTTTTTGAAAAGGGAATCTGTTTTTTTCACTCCCTGTTGTCCTCTTAAATTTTCCTAGGAATTTGAACACCTACAATTTAGGTAAAAAGTGTTTTCAACTGTTCTCTAACTTTCCTTTTTAAAAGAGAACATGGAAAGTTATTCTACATGAATAACATTTAAGAATGTTGGCATAATGAAACAATCCCAATTTGCAAAAGCTACATTTACAAAACTATTCTGAATAGAAAACTTCTTATCTCTCCCTCTAGAGCAATGCAAGAGAAAAATAAAGACAAAAGCTGGGCCGTGAGTAAGACTATAAAGAAGTAGGAAGAACTTATTCTATTTAGCAGAAAAGAGAGTTGTAGCATAAATACAGTAGGTGGTACCCACAGCAGTCTTGAAAACCACTCTGACTTTCACCCTCGGTGAACTGGGAGGAACTGTGAATAGCTGGTTTCTGAGATGTGGCCTCAGACTTGGGATTAAAATAAGATAAATAGTTTAACAATAAGAGATATGCTGCTCATGTGATCAAACAGCTAAAAGTTTGGAAGAATGGGTATGCACTTCGAGTTCCCAGTCTGCACATAAAGCACACCCTTCCATTCTGACACAGAAATTGGAAGTTCTGGAGGAAAGAGGATCATTACCATATTTTACTTACCAACACACCTCCATCTCCTCCCATTTCTAATCCAACCTACAGTTGGTGAAGACTCTGCCTCTTTTCCTCAAGCCTCCCATTGTGTTCTCAATGCTAATGAAATAAGGCCCAAGTTCCTTAGACTACTTTAAGAACTCCAGTAACAGAGTCCTTAAACATCTTTCCGGTCACTTTCCCATCTCACTGCTCCATGAATGCTAAATCCCTGCCACATTTTTGCATTTTCACTCACTTTGCTTTTGTGTATGTCCATCTCATGCCTGTTGTTATCATTTTTGAACTGTATGATATTGTGATCTAGAAGAAAAACATACAGTAGGTGGTACCCACAGCAGTCTTGAAAACCACTCTGACTTTCACCCTTGGTGAACTGGGTTTGGTCTTTGTCCCATTATTGACGTAGAGTGTCTAAAACCTCTGACATTTCCTAAGTGATGAGAGCAATAAAGAAATTGCTTCTTCTGTGGATGAGGTAACTTTCGGAAAGACTGTTAAAATTGATCTGGTTGGCTGGGGACCCGATCTTGTGTTGAGAAAGTTGGAACTTTCAGCCCAACCACCTGACCTCCAGGGAGGGGAGAGGCTAGAGACTGAGTCAGTCACCAGTGGCCAATAGTTTCATCAATCTTACTTAGGTAATGAAGCCTCCATGGGCTTCCCAGGTGGCTCAGTGGTAAAGAATCCACCTGCCAAGCAGTAGATGTAGGTTCAATCCCTGGGTTGGGAAGATTCTCTGGAGAAGGAAATGACAACCCACTCCAGTATTCTTGCCTGGGAAATCCCATGGAGAGAGGAGCCTGGCATGCTACAGTCCATGGGGTCACAAAAGAGTCAGACACAACTTAGCAACTAAACAACAAGAAATGAAGCTTACATAAAACCCCAAAGTACAGAGAGCTTGCTAACTGGTGAATGCATTAAGATTGGAGACAGCGGATTTCCCTGGTGATCCAGCGGTTAAGAATCCGTCTTTCTACTGCAGGGAGCAGGGGTTCAATCCCTGATTGGGAAATTATGATCCCACTTGCCTTGTGGTGAGGTCAAAAAAAAAAAAAAAGAGAGAGAGAGAGAGACTTCAGAGAGTTAATAAACTGACCAAAATATTAATTAATAAATTAAAAAAGACAGAGGAGAGTAACATATATCAAGAAAGAAGGCATGGAAGCTCTGTGTCCCTTTCTCCATGCTCTTCCCTGTGCATCTCTTTGGCCTGGCTGTTCCTGAGTTATGTCCTCTTATAATAAACTAGCAATCTGGTAAGTAAAATGTCTCTCTGAGTTCTGTAAGCTTCTCTAGCACAGTCTTCAAATTGAGGAGAGGGTTATAGGAATCTCTCTGGTTTATAGGTAGGTAGTCAAAAATCCAGTAACAACCTGAGCTTCTGACTGGCACGTGAAGTCCCAGGAGGAGGCCTTCAGAACCAACTTAATAGCCAGTTGGTCAGTCAAATAATACAAGTAATAACTAGGCTTGGGATTATCACCTGACATGGTGGTCAGGTTCCAGGGGAGAGCAGTCTTGTAGGACTGTGCCCTTAATTTGTGGAATCTGATGCTATTTCTGGGTAGATATAGTCAGAATTGATTTGAAATACAGGGCACCTAGTTGGCATCTGGAGAGTTATTTGGTGCTGTGTGGGGGACATTCTCACTGCCTCATGTTGGAATTGGTCTCAGAGGCAAAAAAAAAAAAAAAAAAGGTTTAACTAGAATGCTTAATAGATGAAATGATTTCTTTATCTCATAGCAATTTAGTATGCCCATTTGCTTTCTTTATTTTTGTCTTTTCTATATGTAATTTCATTTATACACCTTTAATAAACTTTAAGCTCCCCTGAGTAGACTGGAAATTGTACTGGAAAGAGAAATTCAGATTTAGACTCACATTACAGATTTTATATTACCTGACCATGTAACCTTGGAAATGCCATTTGATTTTTCTGAGATTATCTATCCCCTTTGTAAAATGAGCTGATGATATTAGAGCCTCAGAGATGTACATAAAGTTTGCTTATGATTGTACATGACTTTAAATTTCATATATAAATGGAACTGTCAAAATTCTTCTTTAATTCTTATCTTTATCATAATCAGGTTTCTTCTGGTTGAAGAAGAGAGCAAAGAGATCAAGTAGCTTAAAGAAAACTAACATCTCCAGAATCCAAGAGAGTTTTTAATAACTGTTGAAAAGGGAAAAGGTACAGATGAGCCTCAGATATGAAGGGAAGAAGAGATGCAAATTCCACTAGAACTTTGATTGGCCTGATGCACCAAGGGCTCACTGCTCACTGCCAACCTCCTCAGGCCAGTGGAGGGGAAACATTTCACTTATCCTATGGCATGGTGCCACTTTCCAGTAGAAGGGTGTTTCCAAGCAAGTAATAGCATAAACGTACATCATAACATCCACAGAGTCTCTAACGTGGAATTCCAGTTAATACTATAAATAAGCAAGGCAAAGCAGGCAAGGTATTTTTATTTGGTCAGTTTTGGTTCTTCAGAGAGGAAATCTCCATAAAGAAACAGAAGTCCTCTGGACCTTTTATGACCCTGAAGATAATTGCAGTGAAGGTATTTAGACTCATCAAGGAAAACTCTCCCTTAAAAGAGATGTAAGTCAAGGAGCACAAAGTTTTACTCTAGTGAGATGAGTACATTCTGGAGATTTAATACACAAGAATGTGACTGTGGTTAAGAATTTCAAGGGAGTAAAAGTTTTCCTCCTCTACCCTTCTAAGTTGTTTGAAAGAAAGTGAAAATGTTCATCACTCAGTTGTGTCCAGCTCTTTGTGACCCCACGGACTGTAGCCTGCCAGGCTTCTCTGTCCATGGAATTCTCCAGGCAAGAATCCTGGAGTGGGTTGCCATTCCCTTTTTAAGGGGATCTTCCCAATCCAGGGATTGAACCTTAGTCTCCCACATTGCAGGCAGATTCTTTACCATGCTCAGGTCCTACTAAGTTCTTTAGCTGGCCTAATAATTGTATTGACAGAAGACATTAACTGGAGAAGGAAATGGCAACTGACTCTAGTATTCCCACCTGGAGAATCCCATGAACAGAGGAGCCTGGCAGGCTACAGTCCATGGGATGGCAAAGAGTCAGACATGACTTAGCAACTAAACCACCAAGACATTAATGGGAGAAAAACAAATAGTTTAATTATGCGTATATACTGAGAGATTCAGGAAAGCTGACTCTCCAAAATGGCAGAAGCCCTCACTTTAAATACCATCTTCAGCCAAAGACAAATGATCTTTGGTTTAGGGAGTCAGTGATAGGAAGTTATCAGGAAAAGCATAATATGCAGACTGAAGTCCTTGTCTTCTACTTTAATAAGATTCTTTAGAGATTGAGTCATCTTCCTGATACAGAGAGGGAGACACCTTTACAAATAGATTCCTTTATATATGTAAATGTCTTTTACAAAATGGTAACTTCAACTCAGTTTTCAGATCTCTGGTATCTGCTATTACTCAAAAATAACCAGCTTAAAATATTCCTGGTGTCAAAGAGACATATTTTGGGGTCACAAATTCTGCTCCCCTACACAATACTATAATGTATACTTAATTTGATAGGAGTGGGAATCTTAAGAGTTCTCACCATTAAAAAAAGAAAGTGAGATGATGGATATATTAATGAGCTTAATTATGGTGATTATGTCACACTGCATACATGCATCAAACCATCAAGTTGCAAGCGTGAAGTACACACACTTTTTAATTGTGAATTATACCTTGATAAATTTGAGGCAAAAGAGTTTCAAATGAACCCTTAAGTGCTTAATTGCCTTCAGAAGTCCTTTGTGTACACCATGTTTCTAGAAGAGCCATTCCTGGATTCCCTTGGTTGCCGAGCACCACTAGCTGGGCTGGCCTACAACTAGACTGAAACAGCTTCTCCAATGTGTAGTTTATCTGATTTTGTTTAAATTGCCTATGTCATTCTCAATCCATAGTTTTGATCTCTAGAGGTCCCAGTCATTGCTTCTTTCTTAATTGCACATTCAAAATGTAGTTATGATGGAGGGTGATTGAATCACTGTATTATAATAAATAAATATAAATTTGCGTTCTAGATCTAGCTTTGTCACTGATCAGCTCTGTGGTTTTATGTTAGATTTTTTCTCTATCTGAAACTCAGTGTCCAACTGATAAGACAATTCTGGATGATTCTATAGGGTTATTCTGCTCCAGCATTCAAGGGTTCTGTGGCCTCTTGGTGTCCTCTTTGGTTTCTAGACTTGATTCTTTTACAGGGACATGTCATGGATCTACTCATCTGAATTGTCTGTTTAGTATCTTTTATATTCCAAAACCTACGAGGCTTTAGAAATACTGACATGAATATGAGAAGATTTTATTCCAAACAGGCTCTTCATTTTTCTTCTTTTTCTCTACATAACAGCTGGCTTACCTCAGGGGCTTGAGAAAAACACCTGGATTCTAAGGTTAAAAAAAAAAAAACAACCGCACCTTCACTAAACACAACCCTTGGGTGAGAACCCCCTGGAGTTGAGTAAGTGCTCTATTTCTTTTCATCTGTATTTTCTCCATCTGTTCTAATTACATCCCCTTCTTGGGAGTAAGATAACCACTACTGTCTGTTGCAGTGTAAGGGTGAGAAAGGTTAATTAACACTGAAGACAGATCCCAATTGCCTTACATCACACCCCTGTCCATACGCATTAGAGTGTAAGAGGGGGGCCTCCTTTCTGTGACCCAGTGCTGCTCATGACTTCTCTGCCTGCTCCTCTCAGTCCCTTGCATGACTCCCCTTTCCTGAGTTACCTCCTCCAGAGCACTGCATCCAAAGGCTCCTCACCCATGCTAATACGGCCAAACACCTTGGATATAGGGAGGGGGGCGTGTCATGTCAGAGCAGAAAGGGCCATGCAAGAACTGCCTTCAGCATGCTCAGATCCTACCAGCATTAAAGTCTGCAGCCTGAATTAAGGTTATTTATCCACACAATGGTTTGGAGAGATAGGCAATGCTATAATTACTTTCATACTGAGAGCAAGAAACTCAGGGAGAGGAAGTAACTTACCTACGGTTACACAACTAGCAAGATACGATTCAAACCTAAGTCCAGTGCATTTTCCACTCCATGCTGCTTTTTGCCTGCTTCAAATTCCCTTTGTTGCTTGCCTATGGTTTCTAAACCTTTTGCCTTCTACCATTGCTTCTATTTTTCACTAACTTTCATCATTAAATTCTTTGTATTCAGGTCTCATAGGTCTCAGTTTTCCATTGTCACATGTTTGAACCTTTTATCATGAAAAAATCTGGGGAATTCCCTGGTGTCCAGTGGTTAGGACTCAACACTTTCACTGCAAGGTTTTGGGTTCCATCCCTGGTCAGGGAACTAAAATTCTGCAAACTGAGAAGCACAAACAAACAAAAAAAATTGTTTAATGTTAAAAATACCTCAACTATAAATGCTATGAAAATCAGGAGTTACTGTGGTTCACCACTGAAATCATAGCACTTAGCAGGTGCATAATTAACAATTATTCACTGAATGACTTCAGTAGAGGCAAACTGGTGCCTGTTTTTATTGATATGAAATATTTATTGAGTATACACACTGCACTGCAAGTTAATGTGAGAATTATAAAAGAAGACATCGCTAAAGAATTTTAATGTAATTTTAGAAGACAGCATAACCTGAAGTAATGAAAGAGCTCATATTTTTAATTCACAAATCTGGTATTTAGAAATAGACAACTAAACAGATTACTATAATGGCAATGGATAAATGCTAAAGATGAGGTATAAATGGTGCTGTGGAAGGAAAAAAGATAGGTACCTAGCAGTACCTAACCCATTGTTTTAACATCAAAGGAGTCATCCTGCAGAAAGTGGCATATAAGAACATGGAGAACCCACAGACCAAGAAGATTAAGGGTACAAATCATTTCAAGAAGAAACAACATGCACCCGGAAGTGAAAAAAAAATACAAATCATATAGCATGGCTAACAGGTAGGGCTTGAGAAATCCTGAGACATAAAATTGGGTAGATAAGTAGTGACCATTCAAGATTATCTTCTGACCTTGTGTCTTAAAACAAGCGGCATCAGCATCACCTGGGAGCTTGACAAGTGTAGCATCTAAGCACACAGTTTAAGGAGGAACTCACTCTCAGGCTCATGCAAAGTATGGGATTGGTACTAGCACAGCCTTGACAGTGGGTGCCATCTGAACATGGGTCTGCTTAGGGTGTGTTGCTCAGTTCATCTTAGTCCTGGACTTGTACTCCAAACACACTGGATCAGAAGCTATAGTTTAACAGGATGTCCAAGTCATGTGTATACACATTAAATTTGAGAAGAGTTGCTCTAAAGGCTTTGTAAACCATGCTTGAGTCTGGAGACTGTCTTGGGAATAATAGTTGTTATTTATAGGTGTTAGACAGGAGTAGGCTCCCTGCTTCATTTATAAAGATATGTCTAAGTGTGTGAGAAGCATGTCAGGAACTAGAGAAGCCAGTTAGGAGGCTTCTGTAAGCCAGTCAGATTCTTTGAGATTCTAAGATTCTACTATGAGTCTTTTTAAAAATAATTTTTTTTAAATTTATTTTTGGCTGTGCTGGGTCTTCACTGCTGTGCAAGCTTGTCTCTAGCTGTGGGAGCTACTCCCTAGTTGCAGGGCAAGGGTTTCTCGTGGCAGTGGCTTCTCTTGTAGAGGAGCACGGGCTCTAGGGCACAAGGGTTTCAGTAGCTGTGGCACATGGGCTCCGAAGTTGTGGCTCCCGGGCTCTAGAGCCCAGGCTCAATAGCTTTGGTTCACGGGCTTAGTTGCTCCGTGGCATGTCTGATCTTCCTGGATCAGGAATTGAACTCATGTCTCCTGCATTGGCAGGAGGATTCTTTACCACAGAGCCACTGGGGAAGCCCTATTATGATTCTTTAAATATTATTATCATGATCCAGGACTGAAAAAGTAGTCAAATTTGAGGGGTGTTTGACCAGAGTTAGTGGATGTTTAAAAGTCACAGTAAGAATGAACAAGAGATCAGGTATACCCAGTTCATGGCTGCAGGAACCAGGTAGTTGGAAGTATCACTCACTGAAGTAAAGAAACACACAGAGACACATAAGGAGAGAAAAGGATGAGCAAACACCTACAGATGTTAAATTTGATAAATTTTAGATTATAAGACATGATATATGGGTATCTCTATCATGAAGAGACACAGGAGGTACAGAGATGGATTTCAGAATTACCAGCTTTAAAAAGCACTGATTAAGGCTATGAGAAGAAACAAGTGTTTTTAGAGAGTATATAAAACAAGAGTTAAATTTAAAATTGTGGGAAACCAACATTTAAGTAAAACCAAATACTTATTTTTATTTTGAAAATTATTTTCAAATTCAACATGTCATTTGAAATACATAAATTTTGTGGGGAGGTGGTTAGGCAGAGCAAGATTATTATCCTCATTTCACAGATAAAGAAACTGGGTCTTATAATTTTTTGTCTTGGCTAGTAAATCATCTAGCTGAATACACACCTGGAACAATTCCAATTGTATTATAAGTCATGCAATTATGAGAGAAAACAAGTAGAATCCACTGTAAATTTAATAGGAATGGAGAGAAATACTGTAGCCCACAGTGGTTGAGCATGCTTTCATGGAAGAAGTTTCTATTTTTTCACCAACTGCTATGGGTCTTGTGGGAGATAATAGCTTTTGAATAGATAAATTAGTATTTTTGCTAAATGTTTAAGAGTCCTGAATAATTTGGTGAAAGAATAATAAGTGCTCCTTTGTCTATTGCAGTATTACTGATGATTTCACAATGACCTGGGCAAGGTATTAAGAACCGCTTGCTTTTAAATCTTGGATGACAAAATCTTGACAGAAACACCCCTTAATCATCCTATCACTTCAGGCCAGACTAATTATGATGGTACAAATGTGTACTTTGAGGCAGAACAGCAGCTAATAATTCTACCTGCATTAGGCAGTTACCAGGATAGGGGAAAGATGCAATAACTGATTTATAATGTGAGCCATGATTAAAAGGAAACTTTTGACTGTATTAATCTCACCTACAATTCTTAACCTTGGGTGACACAGAATCAACTATGACAACATTCCGAGTTCCTATAAACAGTTTTCATGTTAGTCACAGAGAATTTACAGCCACCACATCCTCATCTCTTCCAAGTGTCCTAAGGTTCTGAGAAATATAATTACTACTAATAATTATATATGGTTTGTTATATTTTCAAAGTACTCTAAGACATAATGTTTAATTGGATAATTACTTAAGTCTTATAAGGAGGGCAAGATGGAAATTTTTATTTCCCCCTTTTCTTATTTAAAAAGATGAGAGAAAATAAAGTTTATGGAGGATGAGCCTTGCTCGGGTTAAAACAGTAATTAATAGCAATAGATTTAACATAAATAATTTATTAAGAGCATAAGACAGGCCAGGAATGGAGCCAAGTACTTTACAATCATTATTTCACTTAATCCTCACAATGAGCTAAGTATTATGATCCTCATTTTATAGATAATGAACATAAACCTTGAATAAGTCAAGAAAGTTGTGCAAAGTTACGTGGAGAATATATAATGGAACTGGTGGATGAAGCTAGTTCTAACTAACCATTACACATTCGTCTGATGAGTCACTCGGTAATCTTTTGTTGAATATCTATTACAGCAAGGGTGCAATTGGAGACACTGAAAATCTATAAATTATTATTTTACCAAAAATATAGACTACTAGAATACCAAAAATTAAGAGATCAAAATTAACAGATTCTTCAAATATTATACAAAATATAGACATGGTTTCTCTTTCTAAGAACTTATAGTCCAGTGGGGATCTATAAAGAGCTAATTCCAAAAGATGAGACAAGTACAGTACCAGAAACAAAGACGAAGGGGAAACCAAGATTCAAAGATCACAACACAGAAAACAGGATGACTAATCTGGGTTCTGTGGGAAGAAATTTGGGTCCACAGAGTGAGGGGTCAATTCTAGGCTGAGGGGTCAGCACATTGAAAATGCATGTAATTATAAGATAGCAGTTTAGAGAAAAAGAAAGAAAAAGTTTCAAATTGCTGCACCATGATTATAAGGGTGACATGATGGGGGAGATAAGGTTATCGGAACCAGTGGTAACAGTTGCTTTTGTTAAAAGAAGCACTGGAGATATGAAACCAGTAAATGAATATGGAAGCTTATTTCCTAGGGAGACAAATGACTGGTCAGAGTGAAGGAAACTTACAAGGGGCCTGTATGAACTGAATGCTTGTGTCTCCCCAAAATGCCAGTGATGAAACCCTACTCTCCAATGTGATGGTCTAAAGAAGTGGACCCTTTGAGGGTAATTAGTATTAGATGGAGTCACAGGGCAGAGCGCTCATGAAAGAAATGAGAGCACTTGTTGTTCACTTGCTGAGTTATGTCCAGCTCTTTCCGACCCCATGGACTGCAGCACAGAAGCCTTCCTTGGCCTTCACTATCTCCTGGAGTTTGCTCAAACTCATGTCCATCGAGTCGATGATGCCATCCAACTAACTCATCCTCTGTTGTCGCCTTCTCCTCTTGCCCTCAATCTTTCCCAGTATCAGGGTCTTTTCCAGGGTCAGTTCTTTGCATCAGGTGACCAAAGTATGCAGCTTCAGCATCAATCCTTCCAGTGAATATTCATAGTTGATTTCCTTTACAATTGACTGGTTTGATCTCCTTTCTGTCCAAGGGACTCTCAGGGGTCTTTCCCAGCACCACAGTTCGAAAGCATCAATTCTTCAGTGCTCTGCCTTTACGGTCCAACTCACGTCCATACATGACTACTGGAAAAACCACAGCTTTGACTAGATGGACCTTTGTCAGCAAAGTGATGTCCGTTTTTAATATGCTATCTAGCTTTAATATGCTAATAGCTTTTCTTCCAAGGAGCAAGTGTCTTATAATTTTGTGACTGTAGTCACCATCTGTGGAGAAAACAATGGCACCTCACTCCAGTACTGTTGCCTGGAAAATCCCATGGATGGAGGAGCTTGGTAGGCGGCAGTCCATGGGGTCGCACAGAGTCAGACACGACTGAGCGACTTCACTTTCACTTTTCACTTTCATGCATTGGAGAAGGAAATGGCAACCCACTCCAGTGTTCTTGCCTGGAGAATCCCAGGGATGGGGAAACCTGGTGGGCTGCTGTCTATGGGGTCGCACAAAGTCGGACATGACTGAGCAGCAGCAGCAGTCACCATCTGCAGCAATTTTGGAGCCCCAAAAATGAAATCTGCTACTGCTTCCACATTTTCCCCAGCTATTTGCCATGAAGTGATGAGACCAAAGTGAGCATACTTGTAAAAGTCCTGAAAGACCTGACTTGTTCTCTCTACTCTCCACCATGTAAAGATTTAATGAGAACTTGGCAGTCTGCAACTAGGAAGAGGGTCCTTACTAGAAGCTGACCATGTTGGCACCCTGATCTTGGACTGCCAGACCCCAGAACTGACAGAAATAAATTTCTGTTGTTTATAAGCCACTCAGTCTATGGTACTTGGTTAGAGTGGTCAACATTGATAAGATAGGATCTGAGAGAGAAGACAAAAAGACTGTTTGTTGAGAAGCAGTTCAAGAGTGAGACAAGGAGGATGTGATTTAAGGAAGCAGTACAGTGAGCACAGAGTTGAGAACAAATATTTGAAAGATAGAATGGACATACGGTACCGGCGGCCAGCTGTCCGCCGGTTCTATCCTCAAGCGCCGGGACACAGAAAAAAAAAAAAAAAGAATGGACACATTTGGTACCAAATGTCTGATATTCTCACAAGAGCCAGTAAGTCCAATTCCCCTATTATGTTTCCAAACCTATTTTACTTTTATTACTGTTTGCTGAATATTGACGACTTTCTTGATAGATCTCTCGCCTGTACTCAACTCCTTCTTCTCAAGTCTGCAGTACTTATTCTGGCAAGGTACTTAGCATGGACTCTTAATTTCAAAATTACTTGTGTCCATGTCTTACCATGACTGGTTCTATAAATGTCTAGAGAGAAGGATGTATGTGATTAATCTTAAATTCAACCCAAACCTAGCTCAATATCTGAAGCATAGGTAAATATTAAATAGTGTGTGATAGTTACTCAGTCATATCTGACTCTTTATGACCCCGTGGACTGCAGCCTGCAAGGCTCATCTGTCCATAGAATTCTTCAGAAAAGAATACTGGAGTGGGTAGCCATTTCCTTCTCCAGGCATCTTCCCGATTCAGGGATTGAACCTGGGTCTCCTGCATTGCAGATGGATTATTTTACTATCTGAGCCACCAGGGAAGCCCCCCAAATTAAATATTGATAAATGAATTATTATGCATTCCCTCCCTAGCTCTTCTACTAATGACATAAGCAGTCCTGAGCTTAATAGGAAATAGTTCATGGCTAGATGCATCCATTCCCAAGACACTTCATAACTCCATAATACTCATCATTGAGTATTAAAATTCATTTTTAGACTGTTCATTTATACCCATTGTATGTTTTACAAGGTTTTAAAGTCCATAAGTACTTATCTAGTTAGTGAATAAATAAATAACCATTAATTATTTTATCTCATTATGTGTTATATATTCTGACTCCCAGATCATCCTTTTGACCTCTAGGCAAGTACACACCTGTATCTTCACATTTATTTGCTCAGAAACTTCAACTCTTTAAAGCACATTCAAAAACAAACAAGCAAACAAACAAAAACACATACACAAAGAAACCCAAAGAGAGCTCTATCCAGTCCAAATGAACATCAAAACATCCATTTGGACCTCTTTCTGAGCTACATTCTAAACCTGTAAAATACAGTTTCCAAAATTGGCCTTCCAAATTTAAGAGACTCATTGGATGAGAGAATCAGGCCACACAGGGGGACAGGTTCCACCTCAGAGTTTGGATGGAGTCCCAAAGCCTTTTACTATTTTTCCCCCCCAAATACATATACTGTGCTTAGAATGTGCAGTGAAGTTCAATGACTGTTGATTAGAAAAACTAAGAAAAAAACTCCCTGCTATTCAATTCCTGCTATCCTGAAAACACCACAGACGGTCACAGCTTTGTGTTGTTATCAACTGAGTTAACGCATGCATTGGCACTTATGAAAGTGGGAGAATTTGAGTGGGGAAGTTTCACTAACAGACCCAGTACAGGTAAGATGTCCTTTGATCGTCCGCACCCACTTCACCATGTCAATCACAGAGCGCGGTGCTGATCCCACCTCGTGTCTCTTGCCTCATACTGTGGCCACTGTTGCCATCCGCCTCAGTGTCACCGTTCACTCTCCTTATCGAATTGTGTCCTTATTCTTCTCCTACATATATAGTATCTCCCCACTCCTACCCATAATATAACAATTCTAAGGTTTTGTTTTGGTTTTTTGTTTGTTTGTTTGGAGCTTATTCCTATGTTTATTCATTTCGTTTGACCCTCTGTCTTCGTTTCTATGCATTAGATAAACCAGCCAAGTCTCCCAGTCTTGAAAGAGTGGCCTCATGTATGAGATGAACCTAAACATTCAACCCTGTCCCAGCTCTAAGCTGTTTCTCAAACCCCTGTGATTGTGAAGCCTGTTTTATTTATTTATTTTTAATAAACTCTTCATCAGATTATCTTTTTTTTTATATTGGGATACAATTGCTTTACAAAGTTGTTACTTTCTGCTGTACAGTGACATGAATCAGCTATATATATACAAATATCCCCTCTTTTTTGAATTTCCTTCCTATTTAGGTCACTACAGAATAGTAGAGTTCCCTATGCTATACAGCAGGCTCTCATTGGTTATCTGTTTTATGCATAGTAGTGTATATATGTCAATCTCCATCTCCCAATTCATCCTATACCTCCTTTTCCCCCTCTTAGTGTCCATATGACGGTTCTCTACATCTGTATCCCTATTTCTGCCATGCAAACAAGTTCATCTATACCGTTTTTCTAGATTCCACCTATATGCACTAATATATGATACTTGTTTTGCCTATTTTATTTTTAATGGCTCCTAGTAGTCAAGGAAGTGCCAAGACCTCTTAGTAGCCCTGACAGGAGAATCTGGGTCAGGACCTCAATTCATGATGATTGGAAGCCCGGCCAAAAGGCAGCAGCTTTCAAAGTATGCAAACATATACAGTTCTCGGGAGCCACAAGCTTAAGGCTTCCTGACATCAGAGCTAGGTGATCTAGGGGCATCCCCTGGGCAGCAGTCATAACAATCTGAACTCCAAAGGAGTGTATAGGCTCCTGTCTGGGAGATATTAGCAAGCTGTAGGGATGCAGAGGGAAAGTGTAAATACACAGGCTTACCTTATCAGGTGGCCTCTAGGTGTGTGGAAGCCCACCCCGCATCCAGAAGCTCCAGGACAGAAAGCCTGGGGGTGCGATTCAGTCCAATGTCCATGCAGTGCCCCAGGGTGGCCACCTGCCAGGGATCCAGCCCTCCAGGCCACCAGAGCCAGGCCATCAAGGTGTGTCCCCTGAGCAGCTGTCACAGAGACCACAGCACCAGGCTTTTACAAATGCTCCCCGGTGGGAGGTCCTGGCGCTCTGGAGACAGCGCCCATCCTCCAAGGTCTTCAGACAGGGTGAAACTCAGCCCTGAGATGTGTGTTTAATTAGAAGCCTGCCCTTCAGGCATGAAGCTCAGTGGATTAGCTAATAGGCCACTGTCACAGAAAGACTAAACACAGGGCCTGTGGCCCTCTGGCCGTGCCCTGGAGGTGGCAGCCGTCCATTTAATAACTCTTTCACTGTGAGTGACCGTCCTGTGGGACCCAAGCATGGAAGCCCCGTAGTCATCAGAGCCAAGAGATATTCAGGAGTCTCAGGGCAGCAGTTGCTGGTAACCCCACCCCGCTGCATGCAGAAGCTTTGGCGGAGGAGCACACTGCAGAAGGAGGACCGTGGTGGGAGCTAGAGCATCTGGCTGGAGTCCACCGTCCACCATTAAGATGGCGTCCAGCCGCCAGAGTACCACACGAGCATAAAGATGGTGCCTGCCAGTGTTCGACCCACAGAACACTTCCGCCTGCCTCCAAATGTCTGTCAAATCAGAACCTGTCCTCCAGTTCGATGCTCCAAGACCAGCAAATGAGCCTCTCCCACAAAGTCCATCAGCCGCTTGGCGCTGGTCCTGAGGCAGGTAAGTCTGAATGAAACTCTGAACCACACCATAGACTGCGAATAGCCCCGTGGGTTGCGTGGCCGTGGGCCCTGTTTACTCTTCCTCACTGGATGTTTTGGGGGCTTGTCTCTCAGGCGCAGGTCTTAAAAGCTGGGGTTCCCCAAGTGGACTTCAAACCGTCCTCGGGGAGAAGCTCCAGCTTTTGAGTTTCCCTCAGGTGGCGGAATCCACGTAGGGGTGAGGTTCACCGCTTTGAAGTGACTGGTGTAGCCAGGTCTCACCCACCTGCCTTAATGCGGACTTTCTCTCTTTTGCTGGTTGTGCAGAAGTCAGACTGTTTTCAGGTTTTTTTCAGAGGACGTTGTTCCCTGTGTAGCTGTGCATTCGGTGTGTCTGTGGGAGGTCGTGCCTTTCAGGCCCCTCTTACGTCGCCATCTTCGACGGGAACTTTATCTAGTCTCCTCACAACCTCCCCTGAAGGTTTCTACTATTTGCAATCAATCAAGCCATGCACCTGATAAATATTTGATCCTGGCTTCCCTAAACGATGGCATAAAACTGTGGGTAATTCTGTTGGGCAGACAAGTATCTCAGCAGTGCCTCTTCATTCCAAACTGTTTTTTTTTTTTTTTAAATCTTTACTTTACAGACCTTGCCATTGCAAGTAATATTTTCTCTGCCTGGAATGCCCTTCCCTCTGTTTGTTTACACTCATAAATCCTACTCATCCTTCGAGTCTCTGCTCAGATATTGCCTCTTTTTAATGTCTTTCCTTATCACCTGATGCAATGAGAGGGGTAGACATGTTTTTGATTTTTATTAACCATCTGTGGTCCAGAGACTGTTAACATCTCTGTATCTCCACTAGAAGCTATGCTAAGGTACTTGGGTAGAGGGGACCCTGTCTTCTCAACTGTTCATCCTCTGTCCTCAGGTACAAATGTGAGTTCAGAGTAGAAACTCTGTACCTATTTGCTGAATGATTCCATTCACATTGCTAGGATAAGTGTGTCTTACTTGGAGATATGTCCTAGTAAAATGCTCCTCTGCCAATTATCTCCATCTCTAATAGAACGATCCCTGAGCATCTATTATTCTATAGCTCCTGGGTGGCTCCATGTTTCAGCTGATACAAAGTCAACCTTCATATAGATGGCACCTCTGCTCTGGTGTGATCACCAAGAGGCCATAAAGAGGAATTAGTCAGCTAAGGTGGATAATTGATGAATGTCAAATGTCCCTTTGTGTAAGAGACTTTTGCTTCTAGATTGATTGCCTGAGGGCTCAAGAGATTCCTAGAAGACCGCCTGGATGATGTCTTCTTATTTCCTCTGAATATCTGCATTTTAATCCAAAATTAAGGCACCAAAGACAGCTTTGAGGGAAATAATGGCCTCAGGGCCAGTGCATTTATGAGAAATCTTCTTTTCAAGGGTCATCTGCTGATACCTTGTACTAAGCATGCCTGGCCTTGGAGTGATGGGATTGCCCTTTACTTCCTTACATTAAAAAAAAAAAAACAAAACTTCCAATATACTAGGACTTATTAGTTTTAGAGGTTTCTGACAACTTGATTTGCTCACTCTTAATTAGTTAATGGTTGTGCAGGCTGTGACAGCCTCCAGCAAGGCTTATAGCTTATAGTCAAAACTTATAGCCCTGAAATATATGCTCTAAGCTCAGAGTGGTTAGAAAAAGCATAAACAGGGAAGTGATATGTGTTACCCATAATGAAGGTCTCTTCCTCGCTCCCTCTATTATACAAAGAACTACAGAAAGTATTTTTTTAATAGACTGAAAAACTGACATTTTAAAAATAAAACCTTACTCAGATTCATGATTGGTGTTGACTGCAGAGTTAGGATGACAACCCTGCTTTTGGGCTCCCAGTCCAAAATTCATTCCACACAACACTGTGTTCCCTATAGCAGAATTCATCTATCAAACGTTAAAGGATTAAAATGCCAGTCTGAAGCTCAACAGGATAATGGTGAGGGGTTGAGGGGAGGGAAATCTGAAGGACCACCTGAATTTGCTGATTAGTATTGCTTAATGGAACTACGCCCTCTTACACTATCCCAGCCCACTGATAGCATTTTCCTTTTGTGCAGACTTCATAGCCAAAGAATCAATATATCATTAGTCTGCAGGATGTTGTTTTCTGGGTTTAAGGCAAGCTCCTGGGAGCATTATTTGTGTTGTAATGACAGGGGTTGGGCTGTAATAAAAGTCCTGAATTATGCCACATTAAGGATCTTTCCCCCATGAAGCTGGTAAGCTGCTCAAATATTCCCTTGTGTGGCTTCAGACACAGCCATCAAATATTTAGCATGGATTTTGGCTAATGTGCTTCATTTATCCCCAAGATATTCTCCTAAAGCAGGGAGCTGGTATTACTGTCTTTTAAGAGGTAAGGAAATAGAGCCTTGAAGAGATTAACTGGACAAGATTTGCATCCTGGAGTAGCCAAATCTATCCCTTAGATCCAGCAGCCACTCCCTGCTTACTTTGGCTTCCAGAACAGGCAGGATTTTGAAAATTCTCTTCACGGACTATCTCCAGCTGCTCTATCCCCAGCCAGAGAGCTCATGACCACAGGCTGGCAGTAATCTTCATCTTTCTGTCTCCTCCACTACTATTCCTGAGTCTGCCCCTTTCCAAGACTCAGAAGTCCCCTCTCACCAGCCTCCCCCAGTTCTTACCTCCTTCCTCTTCTTTCCCTGAATGACTCATATTGTTTACCAAGCAGAGAAGCTAATAGAAGGCAGCAGAATTTAAGCTTCCCTGGGACTTGCTTTACGCACTGACAAAATCATTCTTTTCTCTCTCTGTTAAATATTCATGGCTCTCAGATTTTTAGATACAAAGGTACATTTTGTTTTAAAATGTGCTGATCCAAGACATACTGGTTTGCATTGATTTCCTCCTCTTTGCATTTCTATTGCATTGGAAATAAAGAGGTCCTCATTCACTTCTGAAATATGGACCTGAATTTATCTAAGGTTTTCTTTTTAATTTGGTTGCTATTTGGTGAAAGGACTGATGTTGGTAGACATTTATGTGTTTCTGTGTTTTTCTCTTTTGACATTGTGCGTGCACACACACACACAGGCATACAGACAAGCAGAAAAACAAAAATCACAGGCTAACGTTTTCCAGCCATCACAGCTTAATGTTAATATAATTTGAAAGGAGTTTTAACAAAGGTTTGATCTATTACAGAATTCAAATATTTACAATTTGGAATAAAAATAAAATGGAGATAGATTTACAGAGATGAAGAAGAGGCTCACCCAGAGCAGTTCAGAGACCTGTAGAAAATGAAATGGGAACAGAAGTGCCTCCATTTTTAAAGGAAGGAGTGAGAGAAATGACCTGGCATAAGAATTCTGGAAAGAGAATAATGGGGGTGGGAGGGAAGAGAGATACAATCCTGATTAATTCAGGTCACTCATTTGACAGAGTCCTACAGTGCATAAAGTGAATGAACAAAAGTATTGTATAAGGCTTTCAGGTTCTGAAGGTTACCTGGGGATTTTTTTTGTTTTTTTTTTACCTTGCTGGTCTCACTCTCTGCCACATGAAATTAAAAGAGAAAACAACCTGTTGATAAGAAAACCTGAATTTTTTTTCTTGCTATGGTAAGGGAACGTTCTATCTTGGCAGACTCCTAATAAAATATTGGAGTGTGGAGATAAAAGGTAGAATTTTTATGAGGTTTTGGAGTTTTGTAATGAAGAAATTTAGGATTGCATAAGGATTGTGATATCATTGTGGACACTGATTGGAAGATTCATGGGGAGTCAATTTTTATTTAATCCTATACCGTCTTTCAACAACACTAGAGAAGTCTCTGCACATGGACATCAGTAGATGGTCAATACCAAAATCAGATTGATTATATTCTTTGCAGCCAAAGATGGAAAAGCTCTATATATTCAGCAAAAACAATGACAGGAGCTGACTGTGGCTCAGAACATGAACTCCTTACTGCCAGCTTCAGACTTAAATTGAAGAAAGTAGGGAAAACCACTAGACCATTCAGGTATGACTTAAATCGAATTCCTTATGATTATACAATGGAAGTGACAAGTAGATTCAAGGGATTAGATCTGATAGATAGAGTGCCTGAAGAACTATGGACAGAGGTTTGTGACATTGTACAGGAGGCAGTGATCAAGACCATCCCCAAAAAAGAAGAAATGCAAAAAGGTGAAATGGTTGTCTGAGGAGGCCTAACAAATAACTGAGAAAAGAAGAGAAGCTAAAGGCAAAGGAGAGAAGGAACGATAAACCCATTTGAATGCAGAGTTCCAAAGAATAGCAAGGAAAGATAATAAAGCCTTCCTTAGCGATCAGTGCAAAGAGATAGAGGAAAACAACAGAATGGTAAAGACTAGAGATCTCTTCCAGAAAATTAAAGATACCAAGGGAACATTTCATGCAAAGATGGGCTCAATAAAGGACAGAAATGGTATGGACCTAAAGAAGCACATGACACCACCGTTATGGCAAAAAGCGAAAAAGAACTAAAGAGCCTCTTGATGAAAGTGAAAGAAGAGAGTGAAAAAGCTGGCTTAAAGCTCAATATTCAGAAACCTAAGATCATGGCATCTGGTCTCATACTTCATAGCAAATAGATGGGGAAACAGTGGAAACGGTGGCTGACTTTATTTTGGGGGGCTCCAAAATCACTGCAGATGGTGATTGCAGCCATGAAATTAAAAGATGCTTACTCCTTGGAAGGAAAGTTATGACCAACCTAGACAGTATATTAAAAAGCAGAGACATTGCTTTGTCAAAAAAGGTCCATCTAGTCAAGGCTATGGTTTTTCCAATAATCATGTATGAATGTGAGAATTGGATTATGAAGAAGGCTGAGTGCTGAAGAATTGATGCTTTTGAACTGTGGTGTTGGGGAAGACTCTTGAGAGTCCCTTGGACTGCAAGATCCAACCAGTCCATCCTAAAGGAGATCAGTCCTGGGTGTTCATTGGAAGGACTGATGTTGAAGCTGACACTTCAATGCTTTGCCCACCTGATGTGAAGAGCTAACACTTGAAAAGACCCTGATGCTGGGAAAGATTGAGGGCAGACGGAGAAGGGGCCGACAGAGGATGAGATGGTTGGATGGCATCTTCAACTCAATGGACATGAGTTTGGATGAATTCTGGGAGTTGGTGATGGACAGGGAGGCCTGGCATCCTGTGGTTTGTGGGGTCACAAAGAATTGGACATAACTGAGCAACTGAACTGAACTAAAACAGAAGCAGAAGATATTAAGAAGAAGTGGCAAGAATACACAATAAAACTGTACAAAAAAGATCTTCTTGACCCAGATAACCATGATGGTGTGATCACTCACCTAGAGCCAGACATCCTGGAATGTGAAGTCAAGTGGGCCTTAGGAAGCATCACTACAAACGAAGCTAATCAAGGTGATGGAATTCCAGCTGAACTATTTCAAATCCTAAAAGATGATGCTGTGAAAGTGCTGCACTCAATATGCCAGCAAATTTGGAAAGCTCAGCAGTGGCCACAGGACTAGAAAAGGTCAGTTTTCATTCCAATCCCACAGAAAGGCAATGCCAAAGAATATTCAAACTACCACACAACTGCACTCATTTGACACACTAGCAAAGTAATGCTCAAAATTCTCCAAGCCAGGCTTCAACAGTATGTGAACCAAGAACTTCCAGATATTCAAGCTGGATTTAGGAAAAGCAGAGGAACCAGATATCAAATTCCCAACATCAGTTGAATCATAGAAAAAGCAAAATAATTCCAGAAAAACATATACTTCTGCTTTATTGATTATGCCAAAGCCTTTGACTGTGTAGATCACAACAAACTATGGAAAATTCTTAAAGAGATGGGAATACCAGACCACCTGACCTGCATCCTGAGAAATCTGTATGCAGGTCAAGAAGCAACAGGTAGAACCAGACATGGAACAAAAGACTGGTTCCAAATCGGGAAAGGAGTACATCAAGGCTGTATATTGTCACCCTGCTTATTTAACTTATATGCAGAGTACATCATGGGAAATGCTGAGCTGAATGAAGCACAAGCTGGAATCAAGATTGCAGGGAGAAATATCAATAAGCTCAAATACACAGATGACACCACTCTTATGACAAAAAGTGAAGAGGAACTAAAGAGCCTCTTGATGAAAGTGAAAGAGGAGAGTAAAAAACTGGCTTAAAACTCAACATTCAGAAAACTAAAATCTTGGGCATCCAGTCCCATCACTTCATGGCGAATAGATGGGGAAACAATGGAAACAGAGACAGACTTTATTTTCTTGGGCTCCAAAATCACTGGAGATGGTGACTGCAGCCATGAAATTAAAAGACGCTTGCTCCTTGGAAGAAAAGGTATGACCAACCTAGATAGCATATCAAAAAGCAGAGACATTACTTTGCCGACAATGGTCCATCTAGTCAAAGCTATGGTTTTTTCCTGTAGTTGTGTATGGAGGTCAGAGTTGGACTACAAAGAAAGCTGAGTGCCGAAGAATTGATGCTTTTGAACTGTGGTGTTGGAGAAGACTCTTGAGAGTCCCTTGGACTGCATGGAGATCCAAACAGTCAATCCTAAAGGAAATCAGTCCTGAATATGCATTGGAAGGACTGATGCTAAAGCTGAAACTCCAGTACTTTGGCCACCTGATGCGAAGAACTGACTCACTGGGAAATACTCTGATGCTGGGAAAGATTGAAGGTGGGAGGAGAAGGGGACGACAGAAGATGAGATAGTTGGATGGCATCACTGACTTGATGGACATGAGTTTGAGGAAGCTCCATGAGTTGGTAATGGACTGGGAAGCCTGGCATTCTGCAGTCCGTGGGGTCGCAAAGAGTCAGACAATACTGATCGACTGAACTGAACTGATGGAAGAGTTTAAGTGTTGTTGTTTATTTAAATAATATTTTGGTAAAGAACCTGGAATAAACATAAAAATTATATGTGATTTTTATCTCTTTGGGCAATGAATTTGTAGAATAGTTATGTTGATGGAGACAACAAATTTATAAATTATTTGATACAGACAATAAGCTGCAGGGGCATAATGATTTGGAACATTGATTATGCTGCTGCTAAGTCATGTTAGTCGTGTCCGACTCTGTGCGACCCCATAGACGGCAGCCCACCAGGCTCCACCGTCCCTGGGCTTCTCCAGGCAAGAACACAGGAGTGGGTTGCCATTTCCTTCTCCAATGCATGAAAGTGAAAAGTGAAAGTGAAGTCGCTCAGTCGTGTCTGACTCTTAGCGACCTCATGGACTGCAGCCTAGCACGCTCCTCGGTCCATGGGATTTTCCAGGCAAGAGTACTGGAGTGGGGTGCCATTGCCTTCTCCAAACATTGCTTATAAACTCACATGATTAGGAAACACCTAGACGTTTATCTAGTTTAGTCTCAACTTGAATTTTGAATTCCCTTATGATTTGCCAGCTATGTGTTCATTCAGCTTCTCAGAAATTGAAACCAGAGCAAAATTCTTGAGAATCTGGCATCAGGCACTTGTAGATATTTACTCTAGGTTTCCAAAATTAATGTAACTAAGATAGTCTCTGGATCTCTACCTCTCTTTTCATTTTTCTTTTTTTTTTTTTTAGTTAACTAAAGACTGGCTTCATTGTCGTTTACTCTGTCTTTCTCTCATAGTATCATCTGCAGCCTTATCACATGACTTTCTCAGACTCTCCCAGACCTTGCCCTTCTCTACCTCATGGACTCTGAACACTTCCTCATTGGTATCGACATCATTAAGTGTTTGCTAATTCGGATTGCTTAGAAAGGCTATGTAATTTGTCTAGCTTATGCTTTATACAAGGCCACTTCATGGGGTGCTGGCTAGTCCGTGTATTAGCTCTTCTGAGGGACAAGTACCTAACTCTGATCAATTAAACATAACCCTAGTGAGCAGGTTTCTGCAATAAGAGAATAATGTACTATGTCCTCAAAAGGACTATTCTGGAGTTATTGCTTTAAGGAATGCCTGTGGGAAGATTTTATTATTTTTTAGAAGAGAATGATGAGGATGTTAATATCATAGCAAATATATCTAAGTTAGTGAATTTACCTTCTTTGACTATCATGGATATTGTTCTTGGAAGATATCCTGTTTCTAAAGCTCCCACCATTGCTCAAGATGAAATATTCTTAATCTTAAGTCCAGGGGCTTGGATGCACAATGTAGGTCTATGAAGACATGATGGTATTCTGTGTTTGTGTTTATTAGTAGCATATGAACAGCTTTGCAGTTAGAAGTGGACTCCAAATCTCTAAGTGCCATCTTAAAAAAATTTTCAGATAAACACTTTTAGTTTCTTTTCCTGTTCCTTCAACTAAATACTATGCCATTCTTCATAGAATTTATTAGAATCAATTATGATTGGGTTTTTTCTTCCTAATACTTAATATGCATTTGCCTATTAAAATTAAGTGCCACTGTGGGAGGGACGTTCACTTTCTTGTGCACCACTTATTTCTAACCCAGTGATATCTGTTGGATAGAACCAGGTAGGGTCAAAGAGAGAAAATTGAGAGAGAAAAAAGAAAAAGTGCTAATTATTAAGTACTTGTATCTACTCTTTGAAGTTCAGGGAAGGCCTAGGAATCTAAAGCCTTTCTCCAAAAACAAGAAGTGAGGGCCACAGAGGGGCTTTTGTACCTGGGAGGGATCCACAGGGTCCTGCTCAGTCTCAGTACCTATAATTTTATTGTGTATTCTATGTTACTTAATTTTATTCATTTGGGGGCCTTGAAAACATTGCCTCTATTTGTGTGTGCATGAAAAAATTGAAGCTTAGAGAGTTCAAGCAACTTGTCTGAATGACACATCTTGGAAAAGACAAGTGCAATTTATAGGGGACATGTATTTGGTCATTCAGTTGACCAAAATCTATTCCTCATGTATACCTGTTCTTCTTCCATAGTTCCTGGCTCACAGCTTCCAAAACCCTTGTGTTTTTCTCAGCAATGGAAAGAATTTTTGTTAGAATATTTAGGCTCTTGTCCTCAAGTTCCTGAAATTGTTTCAAAAACTTAAAGGTGAAATGGTAGTCTTCTTATTTATAACGAGCCCTTTTCCCACCACAACCCAGTTTATGTTAAAAGGCGACTTTTGGAAAGCATATCAGGGTGGGGGCTGGTTGCCAGGGGAAAGCAGCTTGACTAGAAAGGTGAAGCTTTCAGTCCCTACCTCTGATTTCTGGGGAGGGTAGAAGAACTGAAGGTTGAGTCAATTACCAGTGGTCAGTGATTTAAATAATCATGTCTATGTCAAAGCCTTCATAATATCCTAAAGGAGGGGATCAGGATAGCTTCCAGGTTCGTGACCAAGGACACCTTCACTGAGCTAGACCCAGACTATGAGGACAGAAGCTCTGTTGTTCAGAACCTCATCCTGTGTATCTCTTTGTCTGGATGTTGACTCATATCCTTTATAATTCTTTGTAATAAACCCATAATCTAGTAAGTAATCTGGTTTCCTGTTCTTTGAGCTGCTCTTGCAAATTAAACCGGGTCATGGGGAATTCATTCACCATGAACTTATCAGAAGTACAGGTAATGACTTGGGCTTGGGATTGACAACTAAAGCGGAGGGTGTTCTTGTGGGACCTAGCCCTTAACTCAAGGGATCTGATGCTCTCTCCAGGTAGATGGTGTCATGTCAGAGTTGAATTGAATTATAGTTCACTCAGTTGATATCCCAGAATTGCTTGGCAGTACAGGGTACTGCCCCTTCACATTGGTTACTGGGTACAAAACTCTTGACGAGGATGGGATTTGAACCCAGTTATTGATGGGTTATGAGAAGGAGAATGAGGAAACTGCAGGGAGGTCATAAAATTCAGTGATTGTACAAGTTTCAATAAACAAGAATTATCTTTGCAACAAACACAGACATTCGTTCCATCATGTAAACATTTCTGAGCCTGCAATGTCACAGAACCTCTGCGTGATTCTGACAGTTAACATTTATTCAGGACTTACCCTACCAGGAATTGTTCTACATGGTTAAGTGCTTTGCTCAGTGTTTCATACCTGGTAGGTGGCCAAGGCAGATCCAACTCCAGGAGCCAGGTTCTTAACCACTTACTATACTCTAGTGACTTCTCTGACTCAGATAGTTGTGCATCACATTTTGAGAAACATGTAGATAAACAAATACTGAATTTAGAGGCTCAGAGACAGTGACTGCCATAGGGAGGAGTGGTGCCTGGCACAAATCATCAGGCAGAGTCTGTATAAAATTAACACGAAAGGTGGCTGTGATCAATAAAACTGAAAGCAGAACCAAAACCTGGCACAATATGTGCAGTAAAAATTTGTTGATTAAATATTTATGAGGACAAGAGCAAGTTTTCAGTCTTAGAGAAGAAAAACAAAGCATTCGCTTAGCCATGGAATTTTTGAAACCCAGATTAGAAGAAACTTGAAAAGTCCTCAATACCACCCCCTCCCCTGTCGATGATGCAACCATCTGACAATGTTTTAGGCTTCTATCAGTCCATTAAAGAAAAAAGTACTCACTGCCTCTAGCTTGCAGTGAGACCATGAGAGAAAAGACCAGAATTCTGACCCAGAGAGAATTAAGAGAACTTGAACTCCCAGAGTCAAATAGACTGCTTGTAGCCAGATATTTGAAGCACAAAAGGGAGATAAACCAGTACTGCAGCGATGATGACTGCAGTCATCTCCTGCTGTAAAAAGGTGCATGTGGACATGTGGGGCCCGTGTGAGTCTACTAGTTTCTCTCATAATTCCTTTTTTATTGCTCATCGTTTCCTATTCATGCAGCAAATGTTTGAGGGACTGCAGTTCCTCTTGGGCCTGCCAATCTGCCTGTTGAGCAACCATGAACTCTTTAACTGGACAAGTCCCAGTTAATAATGCAGTAGAAATGCCGAAAGTTGGATATATAGGTAGATGAGAGAAAGGCAAAAGGAGAGAGAAAACGAAGAATCCATGGGCTTCTTCTTCTTAGAGAGAGGGGAAACAGATACAGGAAAAGAGTCACTAAACACAATTCAGTCCAACCAACACTGGTAACAGATAGACTCCAGGAACCACGTACCACTTGAGCAGGTCTAGTCTTCTGAGTCACTTCGATCTGAGCTTAGGGATTGCTGGTGAGATTGCTAATATTCACAGTCTACTTGATGCTCACTGGGTAAAAACAACAATCTTAAACTATAGTTATTGAATCAGAGAATTTGAGTGATAAGTCTGTTATGCAAACTCAAGTCACTTCACTTCCAACCCAGAACTTCTTTTATTTAAAATGTTACATTAAGGCACTGATTTAAGATCTGTCCAATGTATAAACTAACCATAATCTCCTAAGAGTTTGGCTTATTCCTGGTTTAAAATAAATAGAAACGTCCATCATAATTTATAATGGAAATACCAGGGTAGTTGAGAGGCATTTAATGCACCTTATTAAAAATGAATAAACCAAAACTGACATTTTTGAAACTTGTGTATTCAGCTGTTGAGCAAATAGTGAACATTTACTACATAGAAGAAAAATTATTCTGGGTACTGAATGTTTAAGATTCAGTGATGACTAAGGTGTACATATTATTTTCTGCCATTAATTAGCATTCAGTTGGGTGGAGGAGAGAAGAGTAAGCAGAAAACTGCCATATCAGGGGATATGAGTAATGAAATACAAGGGTACTGAGTTTCAGGGCCACAGACAGGAGTATCTTGGTCAAATGAAGAGATAATTAAGGCTTCCTGGAGGCAGTATCGTCTGGCCAGAGGTCTAAAATGTCAGCATGAGTTAAACAGACAAACCGGTATGGAAAGCATTCCAGGCAAAAGGAACAGTGTGTCCAGACTCTATGGCACATTTATGAGAAGAAAGCAAATGTATTCTGGTTGTACTCTATGGGTCTTCTGTAGACTGAATGTTTCTGTCCTGGGAAAATCCATATATTGAATCCCTAATGCCCCGTGTGACAGTGTTTGGAGGCGGTCCCTTTGGGAGGTAGTTAAGTTTAGATGAAACTATAATGGTGAAGCCTCCATGATGGAATTAGGACCCTTAGAAGAACATGACGAAACCAGAGTGAGCTCCCTCTTTATGCTGTTTGAGGAGACAGCAAGAAGGTAGCAGCCTTCAGGCCAGGAAGAGGGTTCTCACCAGAGCTTGGCCGTGCTGGCACACTCATCTTGGATTTCCAGCCTCCAGAACTGTAAGAAATGAATGCTTGTTGTTTAAGCCACCTAGTCTATAGTGTTTGTTACAGTAATCTGATCTGGCTGAGACAGGTACAGTGAGAGAAAAAAAAAAAAAAAACAGGGAGGTAAGGCTGGCATCACCGATGCAATGAACATGAACTTGGGCAAACTCCAGGAGATGGTGAAGGACAGGGAGGCCTGGCGTGTTGGAGTCCATGCGGTTGCAAAGAGTCGGACACGACTGGGCGAATGAACAGCAACAACAAAGGCTGGAGTCGTGACCAGGAACCAAAACATGAAATTCCTTGTAAGTTCTGTCAGTCTAGTCTTCACGCAAACAGACCAGGAAGACTGTTGCAGGCTATGAGAGCTCACTGTCTCACACAGCCTGCTGGGTAGGCTTCATTCCTGCTATAACAGCAGCTCTGCCTGGGACCAGTGACTCAGCTTTGCACTCCGGATTCCTCATCCCAGTAACTGAGATTCTCCCTTGATCTGAGCAAGGCCAATCCTGCACCCCTGTTTTACTTATAGCATCCAGGCTTCCATCCTCAGCATTTCAGTCCCAACTAAGAACAAGCTCCAAGCATCTGCAGTCTCCTCTCAAACTAGGGTCTACCTTTCTCTTTTGGACCTAATAGAACTGGAGTCCTGTTCCTGAACCTAGGGTCCCCCTGGAGCTTCTCACCTCCATCTTATCATTGCCTCAGCAAGGGTCTCCATGTATCATCATCTCACCTCCTGACATTTTTCCACCTGCCTGTTGACATCTATTGGGCAGCCCAGGTACTAATCATGTCCACACTCAGGCTTTGTTTCATGCCTCCATCCACCCCTTGCCTGCTGTTTGCTCCAGCACCTGAAGTTGACTACAACTCCATAGGCTTCTGGATGTCATTTCTAGTCTGTATTCACTGCATCTAATCTGGCTTGACCATGATGTTTCAGATTAGATCTTTCTGTAACCATTATGAACTTCCACAAGGATAGCTAAACTATTCACTGAAACAATAGTGACCAAATACTTAACAGGTGAGAAAAGACACTAAAATAGAGTAGGTTTAGTAATTCATAATGTTTGCAAATTAAGAGAAGGAATGGATTTCAGTATGGTCTAGCAGACAGGTAAAGTTGGATTAGTTCTTTCATTTATTTACTTAGTAGAATTTTAGAGGATGATTGCTTTATGCCAGATTTGGGTTCTGAGATTTTGGCTGCAAACAAAATAAAGATACACAGAGATTCTAGTCTAGAGGAGAAGGAAAATCTAAGATTTACATTGTCCTCTAGGTAGACTAAGTGTGTTTTAGTATGGTAGGCACAAAATGTGTATCAGCAGAAACTGATTCTTGAGAAGCAATCATTTAAACATGGTCCACAAATTACTTTGAGATTTGGGGGAATCCAGACACCTGTAAGATCCCATTCAGTTCTGAACACCTGTGTTGGGCTGGGTTCTTTTTTGCCAGGAATCCAAAGGCAGAAGGTAGCAAGTGGATAGAAAATACTCCCAGAAGAATTGTTCAAGTTGTTTGCTTAGAAATATGACGCCACAGGTAGAACCAAAAAGAACAGCAAGGGAGAGGGAGATGGATACAACAGGAGTGTTTCTACTTTATCTGATGTTATGTTTAGTGACATCTCATCCCTCATGGGAACTCGTCACTGAACATTTTCTTCCCTTATATATGGAGTGGAAATATTATTCAATGATTGTCAGCAGTGAGAAATGCATGGAGAGATAAAGAAAGGAGTTTGCCTCTCGGTGACAGTATATAAGGACCTGTTCCTTTTATCAGAGAATCTGTACTCCAAAGAACAGATCCCGTAATGCCTATTTATCATCTGCACTGGAAGCCTAACAAGCTCTACCTCCGGCTTCTAGCCACGTGGGCCCCTCTCCTGCAGAAGAGTGTGCTATCCTTCCTGTCCTCCCAGGCCACCGGTGTGTTAATCCAAAGAGAGAGGACAAGAAGCCTCAGGAGCAGGCCACCGGTGTGTTAATCCAAAGAGAGAGGACAAGAAGCCTCAGGAGCTGCCAAAATGGTGCAGTGGGAACATTTGGGGTCAAACTGAAAGAGATCCATTCTCTTTTAGAACATCAGTTGACTTTATATCAGGCCGGTCTGTCTCTTCTCAATGCCCTTTTAGATCAACCCCCTTTCTTCTCATTTGAATCTAAGACAAATATTTCACCTGTTTATAAAAACAATCTTATCTCCAGGTAATAAGACAGCTGGTAATGTATACTTTTTTGTTTGTCAGTATATTCTAAATCATATATGTTCAGCAAGTAGTTCTATTACAGAAAATACATTGTTCTGAATTTGATAGTGGTGTGGAAGTGTGGATTCATGTAACCCTTTTATAGGCAAGTTTAAGACATTCTTAACTGTTCAAATGTAGATACTCTTTGTTATGACAGTTCTTTTTCAAGTATATATTCTAAAGAATACTTCTCAGGAATGTGCAAAGATATACATAGAAGAATGTCCATGGAGGTATTTATAAAGCAAAACTGGAAATAGCCTAAATGTCTTTCAATAGTCAATTTATTAAATATATGATAGCTTTTTTATACAGTCAAATAACTATTAAAAGAAAATGGTAGCTCTAATAACTATGAAAAGAAATGGTATGAAGAAATGGAGAGATCACCAAGTTGCTTTATTAAATGAAACAGCATGGTATAGAGGGGAACTTTGGGGATTTTGTTTTCTTTGTTTCTTGATATCTGTCCAACTGGTTACATAGGAGCATTCAGCTTATAAAAAAAATCAAAGAGGTATAAACTTAAAATGCATGCACTTTTTTCTGTATGCACATTATACTTCAGGAAAAATATTAAAACAATGTACAAGGTATCATGCAATGTCATTCATAGTTTCAAAACAGTAAACATTTGTATCAAATACTTTGATAAATTCTAGGGTACACAGCTATTATAAACAAAGATGATCTCTGGACTGGAGAAAGGAAGTTAGGACATGTAGACTTTTCCTTTTGGTTTTGTATCTTTAGTACTTTTTGATTTCTGATAAGAGAAAAAAGTAGTTAAATTAACTTAAATATACAGAGTGAAGTTAGTCAGAAAGAGAAAAACAAGTGTTGAATATTAACACATACATGTCGAATCTAGAAAGATGGTACTGAAGAACCTACTTGCAAGGCAGCAGTGGAGAAGCAGACATAGAGAACAGACTTGTGGGCACAGTGGGAGAAGCAAAGGGTGGTAAAAATGGAGACAGAAGGATAGAAAGCATATACATTACCATATGTAAAATAGATTGCCAGTGGAAACTTGCTGTAGGACACAAGGAACTCAAGTCAGGTGTTCTGTGACAGCCTAGAGGAGTGAAATGGGGTGGGGGATGGGAGGGAGGTTCAAGACAGTGTATACCCATGGCTGCTTCAGCAATTATCCTCCAATTATTTTTTTGTAAATTACTGATACAGATTTATGGGGAAATTATAATAAATCTGTGTCTTCATCATTGGAAATCAACTCTCAAGCCCTGTGGTGGTTTTCCCCTGCCAGGTCTAGATTCTCCAGTTCCAGAATTCGTCACAATGTATCTGCAGTGCTCTGCTCTTTCTTGGTCTACCAGGCTCTCTCCACATCTTTCAAGGCCTCCATTCCAAATCTAAGTGGCTGAGCATCTGTTCAACAGCTGCTGTGTCCAAATTGAGAAAGGATCACATTGCAAGCAACAGGGCAGGGCAAGAAACATTCTGAGTGGAAAATGGCTTGGCAGAGTCCAATGCTCTGGGACTCATCTGAGAGGAAAAATCATTAATTTAATCTAACTGAGCTTAGGGTGGAGGAATGGAAGCTATGGCTTCTGGAGGAAATGGGTTGAACTAAGGGCTGGTTTATTTGACAGAGACAATGAGGAATCACTTGTCTGTGCTAAATGGAGACAAGATTATCCATAATTGATGCATGATTTTCAGCTGCCTTCTTTGTTCTGGGGCAGAGGAGCATACAGTGAGATGAGGTCACAGAGCCTCCTGATCCCAAAGGCTGTGCCAAGTAAGGGGTTTAAATTCCCATCCTGGGTTGAGAAATAACAGAGTTGCATACAGAGGGTTGTTTGTCCACTCCAGTACTCTTGCCTGGAAGATCCCATGGACGAAGGAGTCTGGTGGGCTGCAGTCCATGGGGTCGCTAAGAGTCAGACACGACTGAGCGACTTCACTCTTACTTTTTACTTTCCTGCATTGGAGAAGGAAATGGCAAAATTCTTGCCTGGAGAATCCCAGGGACGGGGGAGCCTCGTGGGCTGACGTCTTTGGGGTCACACAGAGTCAGACACGACTGAAGTGACTTAGCAGCAGCAGCAGGTATCCCTAAGAGGAGCTTCACTGATGGATTAGCTGGTAAAGAATCTTTCTCTAATGCAGGAGACTCAGGTTTGATCCCTGGGGCAGAAAAATCTGCTGGAGAAGGAAATGGCAACCCACTTGAATATTCTTGCTTGGAGAATCCCGTGGAAAGACGAGCCTGGCAGGCTATAGTCCATGGGGTCACAAATAATCAGACACGACTGAACAGAGCAAAGCAGGTATCTCGAAAATAACATCAACTAAATATCAAAGATTCCATCCACTCTAGCTTAGTGATTAAGGACGAAGGGTTTGAAATCAGGCTGATCCAAGCTTAAATACTGATTTTAAAACTAAGTGACAGTGTGACCTTGAAAGTAAAACTTGTTCAGTCATGTCCGACTCTTTCTTCAGGGTATCAAGGCCATTCCTTTCTCCAGGGGATCTTCCCAACCCAGGGATCAAACACAGGTCTCTCACATTGCAGGCGGATTCTTTACCATCTGAGCCACCAGGGAAGCCCAAGAATACTGGAGTGAATAGCCTATCCCTTCTCCAGTGCATCTTTCCACTGCAGAAATTGAACCAGGTTCTGCTACATCGCAGGTAGATTCTTTACCAGCTGAGCTACCAGGGAAGCCCTTAAATGAGTGTATAAATTTCAGTGTCTTCATCAATAAAGGGAGGGTAATATTTATCTTATGAAGTTATTTTCCGAGGTTATTAACAAATTATTGACTGGGGTAATTTTTCAGAAACTAATGCCTGTGGTCAGTGATTTGTTATGTAAGTGAATATTGAAACACTCCAGTCAATAATGTTCAGGTAACAAAAGACATACGATACATCTCTGGTCATTAAGTTGTTAACGTTGGTAAGAGTCATTTATAGAGTGCTTATCATGTGCTGTAGTACCTGAGCAGTAGTCACAATTATAATGTTTTATGAGAGAAAATGGAAAAAATAAGGATATGGTTAGAATGGCAAAAAAAAATAGGATTCAGATGCATGTCTGTCTGTTGCAGAGACCAGCTTACCTTGAACCCTGCATTGTAGAACCTTGTAGTTTAATCCTATTGAAACGACTGTGCACTGCCAGGATCTCTTGAAAGTACTATGCTCAATGCATGCTCCCAGTATTCTCTCAGAACTATGAAATTAACCCCCCTTTAATCTCACTCGGGATCTTAAATGGCTCAAAACATCAATAAAAATTCTCAAGGACCAAAAACATTAAGATTGGTCCTCAGTTCACTCTCACATTATTACAATGTCACCATGCTAATAATTGGTGACTCTGACCCATCGGTTAAAGTGTATTACTGCTACTAGAAGGTTCTCTGCAGGGCAGGAGTATCAGTATCACCTGAGAGCTGTCAGAAAAGCAAATGATGGCCCTGCCTCAGACCTGCTAGATTAGAATCTAATTGAAAGCTGAGTGCTCAGTTCAGTTTAGTCACTCAGTTGTGTCCAACTCTTTGTGACCCTATAGACTGCAGCATGCCAGGCTCCTCTGTCAATCACCAATACCTCTAGCCTGTTCAAACTTATGTCCATTGAGTTGGTGGTGCCATTCAACCATCTCATCTTCTGTGGTACCCTTCTCCTCCTGCCTTCAGTCTTTACCAGCATCAGTGTCTTTTCCAATGAATCAGTTCTTTGCATCAGGTGGCCAAAGTATTGGAGCTTCAGCTTCAGCATCAGTCCTTCCAATGAATATTCAGGACTGATTTCCTTTAAGATGGACTGGTTGGATCTCCTTGAGTCCAAGGGTCTTCTCCAACACCACAGTTCAAAATCATCAATTCTTCAGTGCTCTGCCTTCTTATGGTCCAACTCTCACATCCATATATGACTACTGGAAAACCATAGCTTTGACTACATGGACCTTTGTCGGCAAGCAAAGTAATGTCTCTGCTTTTTAATATGCTATCTAGGTTAGTCATAGCTTTATTCCAAGGAGCAAGCATCTTTTAATTTCATGGCTGCACTCACCATCTGCAGTGATTTTTGGAGCCCAAGAAAATAAAGTCTGTCACTGTTTCCATTGTTTCCCCATCTATTTGCCATGAAGTGACAGGCTGGATGCCATGATCTTCATTTTTTGAATGTTGCATTTTAAGCCAGCTTTTTCACTCTCCTCTTTCACTTTCATCAAGAGACTCTTTAGTTCCTCTTCACTTTCTGCTGTAAGGGTGGTGTCATCTGTGGTGTCATATCTAAGGTTATTAATATTTATCTTGACAAGCTTGATTCCAGCTTGTGCTTCATCCAGCCCAGCATTTCACATGTTATACTCTGCTGCTGCTGCTGCTGCGTCGCTTCAGTCATGTCCAACTCTGTGCCTACCAGGCTTCTCTGTCCATGGGATTCTCCAGGCAAGAACACTGGAGTGGGTTGCCATTTCCTTCTCTGCATGTAAGTTAAATAAGCAAGTTGGTAATATACAGCCTTGACATACTCCATTCCCGATTTGGAACCAACCCATTGTTCCATGTCCAGTTGTAACTGTTGCTTCTTGACCTGCATGCAGATTTCTGTGGGAGCAGGGAAGGTAGTCTGGTGTTCCCATCTCTTTAAGAATTTTCCACAATTTGTTGTGATCCACAGAGTCAAAGGCTTTAGCACTATTAATGAAACAGAAGTAGGTGTTTTTCTGGAATTCTCTTGCTTTTTCTATGATCCAACGGATGTTGGCAATTTGATCTCTGGTTCATCTGCTTTTTCTAAATCCAGTTTAACATCTGAAGTTCTTGGTTCATGTACTGTTGCTAACTTGGAGAATTTTCAGCATTACTTTGCTAGTGTGTGAGATGAGTGCAGTTCTCTGGTAGTTTGAACATTCTTTGGCATTGCCTTTCTATGGCATTGGAATGAAAACTGACCTTTCCCAGTCCTGTGGCCACTGCTGAGTGCAATACTTTAACAGCATCATCTTTTAGGATTTGAAATAGCTCAGCTGGAATTCCATCACCTCCACTAGCTTTGTGCATAGTAAAGTTTCCTAAGACCCATTTGATCTCACACTGCTGGATGTCTGGCTCTAGGTGAGTGATAACACTATTGTGGTTATCTGGGTCATTAAAATCTTTTTTGTATAGTTCTTTGTATTCTTGCCACCTTTTCTTAATATCTTCTGCTTCTGTTAGGTCCATACCATTTCTGTCCTTTATCAAGCCCATCTTTGCATGAAATGTTCCCTTGGTATCTCTAATTTTCTTGAAGAGATCTCTAGTCTTTCCTATTCTATTGTTTTCCTTTATTTCTTTGCATTGATCACTTAGGAAGGCTTTCTTATCTCTCCTTGCTATTCTTTGGAACTCTGCATTCAGATGGATATGTATTTCCTTTTCTCCTTTGCCTTTCCTTTAGGAGGGTATTTTAATAAGCTCTCCCGGTGATTCACATGCATGCTAAATTCTAAAAAACACTGGGCCTAGAATAAGAGCAAGTCAGTAAGCTATAAGGGAAGGAAGGGAGGCTAAGTTTGTATCCACATTACTGGTTCATTTCTCCAGGTTATCTCATCTTTAAATTATTTCTCCCTTATATGCTGTTTGGAGAGGGGTGGGTGGGGGAAGATGGTGTAGACCAGAGGAGGAGGAATTAAATTTAGCTGCTTCCTAAAAGTTTGAGGGATTTTTCTAACACCAATAAGGCTCACATAACCTAGAAAAGATTTTCTTTTCTATTTTCTTTTGTTTTAAAACTTTGTGGAAGAATTCTAGCTTCCATGATAGCTCAGTTGGTAAAGAATCCACTTTCAGTGCAAGAGACCCCAGTTTGATTCCTGGGTTGGGAAGATCTGCTAGAGAAGGGATTCTGTCGAGATAATTGTGTTCTCTGGACCAGGAGTCAGGAATCTGAGTTCCAGTTATTCTTTCCATTCTCCATCTCTTTCATCATCTCAGATCCTTCCCTCTCTGCTCTTTACTTCCTTCCCTGTGTCTTTTTTTCAAGGCTTTAAACAATGCAAATTTATTACAGTTTTGGGAGTTGCAAGTCTGAAATAGTTCTCACTGGGCTAAAATCGAGATGATGTTAGGGCTACATTTCTTTGTAGAAGCTCTAGGGGGAAACTTGTTTTATTTTTTCCCCAGCTTTTAGAGGCTGCCTGCATTCCTCAGTTCATGGCCCCTTCCTCCATCTTCAAAGCCAGCAGTGTAACATCTTTAAATCTTCCTCTGATTCTTAACTTTTCCACTTCACACTTTCCCTTTTTTTAAAAAATTGGAGAATAATTGCTTTACAATGTTGTGTTAATTTCTGCTGTACAACGAAGTGAATCAGCTATATGTATCTACATATTCCCTCCCTGCTGAACCTCCTTCCCCACCCCCAACCCACTCATCTTAGTTATCACAGAGCCCCGAACTGAGTTTCCTGTGCTTTACAGCAGGTTCCCGCTAGCGATCTGTGTTACCCATGCTAGTATGTGTATGTCAAGCCCAATCTCCCAGTCCGCCCCCCTCTCCCTTTCTCCTCTTGTGTCTGCATGTCCATTCTCTACATCTATTCTCCACATCTGTGTTTCCTACCTTGGGAACAGGGTCATCTGTACCATTTTTCTAGATTCCATATATATGGATTAATATATAATATTTGATTTTCTCTTTCTGACCTACTTCATTCTTCCCTATAAGAAGCTGGTCTGTTTGGGAAATTCATTGTGAATAAAGTAGAAGACACCCCTAACCTCATAGAGAATACAGGCTTCTGAAGGGATATGAGAAAGAAATGAGCAAATGCAAGGCACTGTGATCCATGGAATGACCAGGGACAGTCTGCCAGAGGAAGAGTTGGCTAGGATGAGATTTGCTTAGGCAAGAACTTTGGAGTGAGGGAAGGGCTGATGGGACTATGGCCAAAGAGACTTAAAGAAGGGTGAACATGCAAACATTTTAAATAGGCCTCTTGGCTTGAGAAGAGAAGAAAAGGAGGGTGAGTTGATAATCAGGCTCGAGAAATCACTGGCAGCTAGAAGAGCAGGGACCCTGAGTGGTCAAGAAGGCAGTCCCTCTCTCAGAGATAAGACTGGCTTGAGGATAAGGGCGAAGACAGATGCTACTGTCTACTCTCCCGTCCATCTCAGTCTAGGATTCATCAGGGGAACTCAGACACAGTTTCTGATCTAAAACAATTCTCAATAACAGAAAAAAATGTACCTGTAGGAAATTCAGTAAATTTGAAACTCAGATTTCACACAGAAGCACTTCATGGCTTGTCCTTTCCCAAGCCTGGGGTCCACAGGGCAGTCTTGCCTAGTGGTTACAAAACTTTGGAGTTAGCCAGACAGAGATACAGCATCAAATTTCCATACTGCCTCTTACTGCCTTTGTGTCCATGTGCAAGGTTATTGAAGTTATCAGACTTGAACTTTACATCTTCTTGTCTGTGTAATAGAAACAACAAAGCCTACCTCCGCCAGTGCTGCAAAGATTAAAGGAGATAATCTTGGCACAGGGTTGGGTACATAGTAAGCCCTCAAGGGTTCTAATTAAAACATTCCCTGTCCTTTTATTCACTTGAGTGATCAGCAAGCACTTTGTCCCTATTCAATAAGAGAGTAAGAGGATCTCTTTTCTTTGCTCTAGGGGATTTGGATAGAATAAATGTAATGTTTAATGGAAATTTTAGAGATGAGAACTATTGGATGGAGGGATAGATTAATAGCATCGGCAACATTCGAGTTGAATCTTGAAGGATATACTGAAAAGGAAATAAGTATAGAATGTATTCTGAAAATGACTATAGCTTATTGAGTGCTTACCAAGTTCTGGAAATTGTTGTGGGTACAATTCTTATATTGACTTATTTTCTCCTCACAAAAGCTTCAGGAAATGAATACCATCAATTGTTCCCATTTTATGAGGCAAGAGGCAGCAGCAGAAGTCAAGTATTACTTGTCCAAGGTTATATAACTATTAGGCTTCCCTGGTGGCCCCAATGGTAAGAATTCCTGCAATGCAGGAGACCTGGGGTCCATCCCTGGGTTGGGAAGATCCCCTGGAGAAGGGAATGGCTACCCACTCCAGTAAACTTGCCTGAAGAATTCCATGGACAGAGGAGCCTTGTGGGCCACAGACCATGGGGCTGCAAAGAATCGGACACAGCTGAGCTAATAAATATACAACTATTAAGACACAACGCCAAGGTTTGGTTCTAAGTAGCCAGCCACAGAGGCTTTTAGTCGTTAGACTCTTTTATATTCTACTTAATTATACCTCCATTTTATTTCAAATTCATTTTAAAAAGTAAATAGATGGGCTTGGCTGGAGGATAAGGTGTTTGAAGGGGATTATTTGGAAAAATCACCACAGAGAAGGGGATTAAAGTCTCTCTTGGGGTGCACAGGTGAAGAGCAAAAATTTCTGAGAAGAAATATTTAGAAATAATAATTCCATGTGGTAGAAATAAGCCCTCTGTTGCCCTTATTTCATTGCCTCACATTTATATGAACCAAAATATATTCTGCTCACACAAACCACTTCAGCATCTTTTGTTTTTAATCTTCCCAACATAGGAGAACAAATTTAACAATGAGATTCTGTTTCTGTTCTCTTCTGTACATGTGGAATAATTAAATTTGCATCCCACTTCAGTGTTGGATCTGCTGTTTGAAGGGAAATGTATCAATTGGACACATGCCCCATGATTTCTAGTCTGTAAATAAGGCATTTGGAGGAGGGGGACAAAAAGGCAGCTTCTTTCTCCCAAGCAATAATCACAGTAAAATCTTCACTTAGCAACAGCTTGTTTGAGGCTGGATTAATTCCCATTTGAGAAGGGCCAAACGGAAGGGAGGAACCTGGAGAAAAGCAGTGTGTAATTATGCAAAATCCCGGAGGACTCTGACAGGAAAAGTTTGCAAGGGACTTCAACTGGCAAATCCCTGAAAAGGACCTTAGTCAAGAAGCCTGGGGGACCTCTTTTAGTCTTTGGTTTATTTCCGAGGTCCTTTTTCTATATCGAACCCAAGGATTTGGCCTGATTCATTGAATATACAAATGATGCGAATACAATTAATAAATGCATGGATTTGGGAGTGAGGAGATAAACTTAAATTTCAGTCCTGATACTGTGTATCTATAAGGCCTTGAGCAAATTTCTTGCATCTCAGAAATGCTTCCCTTGATAGCTCAGTTGGTAAAGAATCCGCTTGCAATGCAGGAGACCCTGGTTCAATTCCTAGGTCAGGAAGATCGGAGAAGGGATAGTCTACCCATTCCAACATGGGGTCGTAAGAGTCAGACACAACTGAGAAACTTTCACTTCCTTTCACTGTGTTTTCAAAAAAAGGAAAAAATGTAGCGTATTTATTTCTACTTCTTAAGGGAGGTACATTTCTTTTTTTTAAGAATAACATGCTAAAGCTCCTGATACATATTACTCAAATAATGTTTTCCTAAATTCTCTTTCCTTTCAGTGTCACTCTAAAATGTACCGTTATTTTGTTTAAATAAATTCTATTTTGTGATGTTGGGAGAGAAATAGATGTAGAAGGGTGAACTACTTATCTAAATGGCAGTAGTCTAGGGCATTAATAGGGATAACTTTACTAGTTAACTAAGATATTGTATTAATAACAAAAACAAAATTATCACCTGGTAATCCCCTTCATTTTCATACCAATCTCAGCTTCCCTTTTCTGCCCCAATTAATGCTGTTACAAAAAACTGAATGAATAAATTCTTCTTTAACTATTTTTATTTTCCACCACCCGGTAATCCACATGAGAACAGAAACTGTGACTGATTTGCTAATGCCTTTATCACTGTTCTTTCTCCCAGTGCCTGGAATATATTGATATATAGCATGAATAAGTGAATTTTATATATATATATATATATATATATATATATAGTTGTTGTTGTTGTTTTTTCCTTAATGGCCTTTCTTTCTGAAAGAACATGGGATGAGAACAGTAAAGAATGTTTGGCTGATTAGGGTAAAGTAAGAAACAATTCTTATTTGGTTAACCAAATAGAAGCTTGAACCTGCCACTCCTCATCCCAAATTCTAGAGATAGGAATTTGTTTCTAAGTGAAAATGGAGTATTTTTTTTTAATGACTCCCAATACACCACTACATTAAACACTAGTCACATCATCAAAATGCAGAAATAGTAACATTTTCCATAACTGAAAAGTGAATTGTTTTTGTAAACACCATCTTCTTTGTCTTCCCTTTCCTCTGCTAATTGTGGTGTGGAGAATGGATCAGACAGATCCAGAAGTGGAAGCAGGGGGATCCTTAGGTAGCAAATGTGTAGGGGATTTATAATGGCAGCCTTGATGAGGATGGAAGCAGAGCAAATAGAATATCAATTTGAGATATATTTTGAAGTAGACCTGAAAGAACCAGAAGAGTTTGGAGGTGGAGAAGGAGAAAAAGCAATGGTTTAAGATTGCCTCCTATGGTGTTTGATCTGAGCTAACAAATGGATATTGAATCTATTTACTGAGAAAATGGATTTTGGTGGGAAGGGGTGGTGGCGAGACATTTTTCTTTTATTTTGGTGGGTGGAGGTAGGGGGCTGATGAAATATGCCTGTCACTTTTGTTTATTTTTTCTACCTGAAGATAATGTTCATGATGCCTATCACATCAAAGAAGAAGTTTCTATTTGGCAGTTAGCATTATGAATGTAGAATTGAGAGGCGAGCCCTGGATTGTCAATGAATTTGATTCATTGAATTCTTCCATTTAAAGGTGGTGTTTTAAGCCATGGTGTTGGATGAATCTACACTTAGGAAATTTTATCTTCCTCTCTTAAGTGAGGACCAGTCTCAACCAGGTCCCATGGGTATTCAGATTCCAAAACTGGATTCATATCTTGCAATAAAAAATAATATGCATCCTAAACTTATGAATTCAAGGGAAAATATTGGGAGAAGTTAAAGGTTTTAAGACAGTGTTCCTAGAACTAAACTTAGAAATGGTTTAAAAGTTTTTGGAATGTCCTAATGTTTATAGAATCATATAATTTTAGGGTTATACGATAGTTAAACTTTTAGACTATTATCCTTTTGAAGAAGAATAAATTTGAAGAATAACCATACAAAATCCCTGGTAAGTTATTAAAAAATCAATATTTACACACTTCCTTAGATTGGGGAAGCATTTTTGATTGCATTTACTTTTATTATTTGGGTCATAAAGAATTAGCATGAGTTTTTCTCATGATAATTCTGTAGATATTTGAAGATAGTGATATTATTAGTATCTCTTTCTCCCACAAAGATTTATAGCCCTGGGCTTTTTTTAAAGCCTTTTTCTCTAGTCTTGATCATTTTTGTCTCTTCATATTCCCTTCATCTCCTTGCTATATGAGCTACCATTTTCATAGGTAGCCCTCAAAAAAATCTGGATTTCAAGATATGTTATAACATTAAGATATTTCTAATGGTTAACAGATGAGACATTTGCTTGAAAGAGACATTTGGAGGTACTGGCTTCCCTGGTGGCTTGGAGGGTAAAGCGTCTGCCTGCAATGCAGAGACCCAAGTTCGATCCCTGTGTCGGGAAGATCCCCTGGAGAAGAAAATGGCACCCCACTCCAGTACTCTTGCCTGGAAAATCCCATGGATGAAGGAGCCTCATAGGCTACAGTCCATGGGGTCGCAAAGAGTTGGACAGGACTGAGCGACGACACGTGTGATGGCAAAGGGAAATTGAAGTTTACAGACATAAGTCAATTGTTTCTAGGCTCTCTTTGAACAATAATAGGTACATGGGACAATTCATTTTCCCTATTATAGGGATTAATTGTGCTGCTAAAATTTTGTCCTCAGCTCATAGGATTTGTCATAATTTTAACTCTCCTGGCCATATTTCTTTTTCTTCATTTCCCCATGGGAAGGAGCAATTCCTTCTAAAATGAAGAACTACATTTTACAGGTAGGCAGAAACACTGATTAAAACAAGTGCTTATAAATGGGCCTTTCCTTTCTCTCTTGCCTTTTCTTGCTTGTTGTGGGCAACTCAGCTGGGCGATACAGGACTGAGCGCTATCCTGGTTTTCTGTTTTGACTTTGAGTGCATGAGAGAGGCAGACCTGCGTGTCTCATCCATACATGAGTATGGATACATGTCTCATCCATACATGGCTGGGTAACAGACTAGGTGACTCCTCTTCCAAACTTCCTTTGTTTGCTCTCCTTTTGCAGGCATATCTGAATACATGGATTCCAATACAGATATTTAAAATAGGAGGGAGGTCGGAGGTCTGCCTTAACTTCCCATCTAAGTCATGTTCTTTTACTCCCTTGTTTGCCAGAGCCCTACAGAAAGAAGTTCAGGTATTCACTTGGTGATTTATAAACAAGTGGTTTGCTTCCTATTTAGTTAATATTCTTTCAATATCTATAGCATTGGTCAAAACTGCCAAAGGCAGACTGGTGAGCAGTACTCCAGTTTCCCCAACAAGCATGAAACATTGTTTTCCATCTCCCACACGTGAACCTCATTGATGAAGCTTCCTGATTTACACAAATTCACATTGATTTCCTTTCTCTGTTTTCTTCATCATTTATAGCCCATAACCATAGACTTAAGTGCTACATTATTTTCTTCCTCAAATATGATAGTGATTGTTTTATGTTCACTAATTAAATTATAACATCCCTGAAGGTAGAACTAGTTATTATATTTGAATTTATTTTTTTGTAATCCTGTGCATGTGAACATGAAGCTGACAATCTACTATAAAGTCTACAAAGACTTCTGGGCATTATTTTAAAGATCACCACTTGATATTAAGCTCACAATATTAAAAATTCAGCTTTTCTTCTTTTAATTGTAAATTCTATCTCCACATGTAAAATCATATCCTGGTAAATGGTAGATATCAATAAAATGCCAATTGTGGGGAGTTTTGCCAGTGAACTGCATCAAAGTCAAGATGGGCTTGAAAGTGAAAGTCATTCAGTTGTGTCCAGCTCTTTGCTGCCCCACTGACTATACAGTCCACAGAATTCTCCAGGCTAGAATACTGAAGTGGGTAGCCTTTCCCTTCTGCAGGGGATCTTCCCATCCCTGGGGCTGAACCCATGTCTCCTGCATTGCAGGTGGATTCTTTACCAGCTGAGCCACCTGGAAAGCCCAAGAATACTGGAGTGTGGAGCTTATCCCTTCTCCAGTGGATCTTCCCAACCCAGGAATCAAACTGCATTCTTCTACATTGCAGGCGGATTTTTTACCAGTTGAGCGACCGGGGAAGCCCAAGATGGGCTTAGCCCATTTAATTTGAAAAATTAGTCTGCTTCCAAAAATATAAAGAAGATTATTATTTTCTTGTTTTAATGCAAGCACAGCCATTTCCTCCAGCTCTGGCCCCTCGCCTGTCCCTTGTGTTTCCTAGTCCTTCGCTGACCTATTCTCCTCCCACATCTCCTGAGCTTTCCGTCCCTGAGTTACATGACATGGAGATGCAAGCAAAATATTCCTAATTCACAAAATACAGTCCATCAACACCTCTTTTATATTGCACAGAAATGAATCTGCTTTAGCTCAGAAAGTAGATATATCAATTTAAGTGGAAGATTTTTGACAGTTTAATTCAAATTAAGTCCACTTTGTTCAATTAGAGGGGATCTGAGAGGGGATGTAGGAGTATGGAGTGGAGAGTGGGAGGTAAGCATGTCCTATTAGAAGAAATCAAATGTACTTTTTCACATTAAACTTATCTGTGGAGATTTTTAGTTTAAAAAAAAAGGCATCACAACAAGCTGCTAATTTATGTTCCCTCAACAAATGGTGAATTACTCACTTCATTTTATATTGCTCTTTCTTTGCTTTTGGCTGGATCCTGACAGTCCTGAGAGATTACTGGGAGAGGGAGAGAGGCACGACTCTTTTCCTACTCTGGAGTTGGCCATGATTCATTTAATGAAGCTTTTGCTAAAAGGCTTGATCAATGCATAATGGCATTGACATTTTCTGGACCTACAGTGCTGGATTTGAAATGAGAAAGCCTGTGCAGTACAGTATTTTTGAGCATTTAAGATTTTTGGTCTTGAGAGTTCAACTATCTTAACATGTGGTCCTCAAATAGTGTTTGTCATAGCCTAACTTTTGAAGATGAATCTGACACACTAATCTCTGCAAAAAAAAAAAAAAAATCCACAAACTCGAAACAGCAATCAGAAATAAAAATGCTTAAAAAACTTTGGAAAATAAAATAAATCAGGCAAGCAGACTGCAGTAAGGCAATTGGGAAGGATAGGGCCTAGGTAAAAATGGAGAGCCTGTGTCTCATCTAAAAGGAGAAATGAAAACAGTATTTACTTTTTGCTTATTGTTGTCATGGAGAAAGTGTAGCCATAGTTTTATTGGATGTTCCAGGTTTTCAAGAGAATACAGAAAAAAAATATATATATATCCCGGATTATAATGTGAAGTCTTTGAAACTTTAAATGTCAGCTCAGGCCATATAAAACACATCTGGGACTGAATTTCAATTATGCATCTCCATTAGATGCTACTGTTCTAGACCATGATATGGAGCTAGAATATCTATACTCTGCTGATACTGCTTCTGTTTCCTATGCCATGGAAAAGCTGCTCATTGATCATAGACTTCTTCCCCTACACAGTCTAGAAATGAACTTAGAATTCTTCCCAACAGTCACTACAAGCAGCTTCTCCCAACCATTCATGGTGGGTGTATAAGAAGAAATCCCAGACAACAGAGACTTAGTTGTGTATTCAAAGAATTCCCCTTGTATGATAGATTTTAAAACTTGAATAAAAAGTTGGGTCAGACACTAAATTACAGTAATTATACCTCATTATTTGATTGTCTTCTTCAACTTATAAATCGTGTTCAAATATTTTCTAATTTGAGTCACTAACATTCTTATAAGGTAAGACAGAAATTGTGTCTATAGCAAAATGAAGAAAGCAAATGTTCAGAGAAGTTAAGTGAGTTGCCAGAGATCACACATCTAATAATTAGAGGCATATGGAGTAGTAGCTCAGGTAGCTGGGAATCTTTATAATTATTTTAAAACCAGAGAAGAATTAAGAATAATTAAGCTCACCATACAGAAGCAAAAAGAAGCAACGAAAGGGTCTACTGCAGGGATGGGTGGTGGTTAGTTAACTGGCATCAACCTTAATTACCAAGTGCAACTGGGGAAATAAATGCCTCTGCTCTCCCAGTAAACCTGTGCTATTTGAGTTGAGTGATCATACTTTATGGTGACCTTTCTCACTCTCTCTGTTGTCATTAACCAGAATTGCAGGGGAGAGAAGGAAACATTCAAATTAGAAAGATACCCAGAGACAGGCAGATCAGAGATTCAAAGAGCTCTTCTGTTTTTAGCTGGTCAGCTATAGAGAAGCAATAGGAAAGGCAGGACTTCCATTGTTCCTTCTAATCTTTATTTCCCACATGGGTAATTGCATTGCCTGTACACCATGGTGACCATATCATTGTAAAATACTGAGCCTGGTTCCTCTCCAGATGTGAGGGAATCATTGGATGGAGGTCTAACTGCCGCTGGTCCTTTCAGCAGAAAATGGCGATTAGGGTGATGCTCTAACCCTCATGCCCATCCCTCAAACGCAAGGCTACTGTGATGGTAGTGGTGGTGGTGGTGATGATTGGTTATATTTGTAATTCTTTCTACTGTGTATTTTTATTGAATTACAACATGTTTCATATATTGTTTTACATTGGATTGTCACAAAAACCTTCGCAGGTAAACAGAGCCAGTAGTATGAGAGGTAGAAAGATCAATGTTTGCAATCTTCACCAATTAAATGTCAGAATCAAATAAAAGCGATAGCAAAAGCTAACATTTGCAGTGTGGGAACTCAGGGAGGAAAATCTCAAAAAAAATACCGGTAGACACAATAGAATTGTCTAACAATTTAATAGCTGTTAGAACCGTAAACACTCACGCTCATTCCACTTCAGTGATTCTTGAATTTTAGAGTTAATTCTTTTAGATTAATAATCCTTGTGGTTACCAGAGGTGATTAGATTAGGACAAATCTGTTGCCTAAGCTGACTTTTAGGGACTGTGGTATTATTTGTGCACAGAGCAAGGCATGAAAAAAATGTTCAAAATACTTTTTTCTCAACCCCAATTTTATGATATTGCAGGAATATGTTTATGTGTGTGGTGAGATTTTTTAGCTGTGCTCAGTCCTGAATTTCACCACATTCAGAAAAATGAAATTTGTTTGGCCCTGTTTCTGATTACTATTCATACAGATAATTTTGCTGATGTGAAAATATTCTTGATTGCCTTCAACAATCCCATTTTTCCCCAAGATCTCTACTCATTTTGGTGTTACTCATGCCAAATCCCAACCACTGTTTTATTAAAAACCTTTCTATTAAATACCTTGAACTTAAATCCAGTATTCCTTTAATAAACTTAAATATAGAGTGCTTGTCATATTGGCCCACATCACAAATATTTAATGATTTTTTTTAGTTTCAAATTATGTAACCTTTTTTGTTTTTTTATTCTTCCAATTTTATTTTATTTTTAAACTTTACATAATTGTATTAGTTTTGCCAAATATCAAAATGAATCTGCCACAGGTATACATGTGTTCCCCATCCCGAACCCTCCTCCCTCCTCCCTCCCCATACCATCCCTCTGGGCCGTCCCAGTGCACCAGCCCCAAGCATCCAGCATCATGCATCGAACCTGGACTGGCAACTCGTTTCCTACATGATATTTTACATGTTTCATTGCCATTCTCCCAAATCTTCCCACCCTCTCCCTCTCCCACAGAGTCCTTAAGACTGTTCTATACATCAGTGTCTCTTTTGCTGTCTTGTACACCGGGTTATTGTTACCATCTTTCTAAATTCCATATATATGCCTTAGTATACTGTATTTATGTTTTTCCTTCTGGCTTACTTCACTCTGTATAATAGGCTCCAGTTTCATCCACCTCATTAGAACTGATTCAAATGTATTCTTTTTAATGGCTGAGTAATACTCCATTGTGTATATGTACCACAGCTTTCTTATCCATTCATCTGCTGATGGACATCTAGGTTGCTTCCATGTCCTGGCTATTATAAACAGTGCTGCGATGAACATTGGGGTACACGTGTCTCTTTCCCTTCTGGTTTCCTCAGTGTGTATGCCCAGCAGTGGGT